>NC_136791.1:51833114-51918114 GCF_951216825.1 Electrona antarctica
GGCGACCCCCCGAGGGGTCGCGACCCACGGGTTGAGAACCCCTGTCCTATAGGGACTGTCCTCTGTGATAGATGTGTGTGAACGTTTGGAGAGGAAGTGAGGGTAGGTCTGTCTAAACTCAATAGAGGGAAATTACAAAGACACAGACTTTCCAATTATGTTTCCTACTGGCTTACGGTAGCATTTGACCTTTACCCTGAGCAAGAGGAATAGTGGAGGTTCCTTATAAAGGCTGTTCTTTCTGAAGTTCATTGTTGCCCATTACAGTGCATACTGTACACTACTGCACTGTTAGTTCCTGTTAATGTATGTGTACTACTGGGACGTTATTTGTCAAATACTGTATAAAAGCCAATTTTATTACACATACAAATAATATATTGGTCTATAGTGTAATACTTGATTATATTAAACAACATAACGTATATGTTACTGTGTAGCCTACTATTCGATGTGCATCCTTTTTGAGTGGTGCAACCACTCCAAGGAACAGCAATGTCCCTATGTCCTAACCTATGTGACTATGTCCCGATGTTTAGAGTACCAATAGGCGGGGCTGTTGCACCACTCGCTTCAGACTGGTCTGATTTTTTAAAGTCATGTATGATCTGAATATACAGAATTTGAGTTCATCAAGATTTGCATAATTTAGATTTTTGAGTGGTGCAAACCACTCCAACAGCTGGCTTTGTTAGTACCCGTGTGTGTTTGTGCCTGTACGGGTGAGCACGGTTGCTATGGTCAGTATGTGACGTCACTGACATCACCGACATCACGTCAGAGTGATCTAAAAAAAAAGCTTATAATTCAGTAGTTGCACCACTCAGTTCACACGGGTGTGATTTTATTTTAACGTTAGGTACTCCTGTCTATGGAAGAATCCAGCATTTTCAGGCAAAGTTCGGTTTAAAATAAGCCAGGACACCAAACATTGGTGGTGCCGAGTATCGTTTTTAGCGTGTGATTTTAGTGCCATTGAAGGGAAACTGTTAAAGCAGAGACAGAAACCTCTCACTGCCTAAAGACAGAGGAAACAGCTCACCTCCTCTCCTTCCTCTGCAAGGTTCCGGCGTGTAGGGAGCACACACACATAAAGTACACACACACGCAACAAATAGGCAGACTTCTAACTTTCCAACAGGAAGGGGAGGAGCCAGTGAAGGACAAGTATCAAGCCAAGATACACACACAGTCACGCACGCACGTATGCAGTCACTCACACAGAACTATGGGGGAAAACGGTTTCCATGTCATGTTGTTGTTAAGTATGATATTGGAAAACCTTATATTTTAAAGTGGACTATTGAAAAGCTATCCATCCTTATCACTTACATCTACACTAAATTGAAATTGTGCTAAAGATCCAAATGATTTCACAGAATCCAATTGTTTATAACTTGTTGCTTATGCAAGTCACATTCTTCCTCCTTCACTATAACTTAAATACAGTAATGCTTATGCCTATGTTTATCAAGTTGTCAATATTTGATAGTTATTGTAGAGATGTTGTGATATTTATTTTCCCTTTCCAATACCGATTCTGATACCTGCAACAAAGGTGTGTAATAAATAAAAGAATCTAGGAATAAAAAAAATCCATTAATAATTGTTAAAGTGCAGCAACAACTTAGGTTTACTATTATCTAAAAATAGTACAGTAAGTGTAGCATCAATAATTGTATTCAAAATACCAAATAACTATACCGTAGGTAAATGAAATATATCATGTGATAATGTGGCATTTGATTGGCATAATCTGGCATACTCACTGATACGGATATCAGCATTTTAGACAGTATCGGCAGCTTTTCTGATACTGATATATCGGTATCGGAACAACGCTAGATAGTTTGTTCCAATATTAATCCATTGAGACCTGGAACACATCCATGTCACGTTAGCATTTAACCACATTAACCATTAACCCATTTTGGGCGGGAACCCCTTTTGGTGTTTTAAACATTGTTATAATTTAGCTATTGAAAAATAGCAGATCTACAAGCTCATAGCGCGCCACCGAGTGGCACGCTATGAACTTGTAGGTCTGCTATTTTTGAAAAATCGTTAAAATGTGCCTCAAATCTTTCCGAAAATTGTCATGATTTAGAAAACTTTTTTTTTTAAATTTCGACGTCAGGCCTGAATGGGTTAATTGTGACTGTAACGTCGGGATCCAAACCAAAACCCAACAAGTAACGCCTCATGCAAGAGGGATTCCACCCACGTTGGCCAGGGGAGATATGAGCTTATGAGCTTCAGGCATGGCTTATGGAAGAGAGTAGTGACACCTGCATTCCAACAGGCACACCACGCCTGTTGGAATGCATTTCCTAACAAGTAGGCTGATTACTGACTTAACTACTGTGTGTGTGTGTGTGTGTGTGTGTGTGTGTGTGTGTGTGTGTGTGTGTGTGTGTGTGTGTGTGTGTGTGTGTGTGTGTGTGTGTGTGTGTGTGTGTGTGTGTGTGTGTGTGTGTGTGTGTGTGTATTTTAGTGGATGGACTGGAGAAATCATCCTCACTGGCCAACTGTGATATGGTCGTGGGCAGCGCCACTCCGGCCCAGAATGCACCGGCCTTACGGCAGCCGCGTGGGAAGCTCTCAACGCTAGAGAAACTGTTCAAGCCCTGGAAATGGAGGAAGAAAAAGACCAGTGACAAGTTCCAGGACCTCTCCAAAGGTTGGTGCATGCGCTCCTCTACTCTATCCTTTTTGATTGAATGAGTGTACTGTATGCCTAATGGATTTGTCTCAATCACAAGACAGTTTGTAATAAACCTAAACATATTAGTAGTGTGAACAATACCACTGTCTCATGATTCTTGATGGAGCTTTTAAATGAATGATAAAGGATGATCAACACTACTGCACAAAGCACTGGTTGTGCACAAGATATCTGTCAAAGAATCAAATAAGTCAAAACAGAAGATCATAATCTTAGTCAAACCTAGCAAAAGCAGGAATTGTGACATTCTTCCATATCCTCAGTTCTAAACATAGAATATTGCAAAGTGGAAAACATGTAACACAGTTTATATTACCCTCTCAAAAGAATGGACGTATACATTTCTATCACCGTCATCCAGTCATGTGTTACAATTACACCTTTTTCACAGCAGCCATATTGACATAAAATAGTACAGTAAACAAAGGTGTTACCAATGGTGCTAATTAAAGTTCCATTTCATTTAACGTAGCAGAGCCTTTCCAGTGAGCCAAAGTGCAATAGCATCACCTCGACTCCGTTTGACCTGAATGGAACGGAACCGTAATTATTATCATAGTATCACCTGTGTCAAATTGGCTGCTGTAAAGGTATATTTGTTTAAAATGTTGTCTAAATTGGGTTAAGGAATGAAAAGCAACTGAAGACAATAAAAGAACGCAAAGACTCTTCCCCTGTTTTATGGCCACTCAGTTATCTGATCTCCCCTCTATTATGTTTCCATATTTAGGCGTCATACTTGCCTGTCTTGCCTAGTTGGTCTCAGGTTACCCTCCAGGTATGAAAGTTAGAGGGACACAGATAAAAGAGAGAGGATGAAGTCAGGTGACATGACTCCTGTCATGTCTGTCACTGACATCTGCCCACTAGACATAGACTTATGATAGACATAAGAGTGTTAAAGACAGTAAGAGAGATTAATGTGTGTAAGAGAGAGTGAAGTAGTCTTGCCCTGAGGCTAAAGTCGTATACAGTCAACAGTAGAATTCAGAGGAGGTGACATATTATATAGTCAGGTTTTTAGCCTGTGCACTGCACAGCCAGCAACAGTGTTAATTTAACTCTGGGAGTGTACAAATGTAAATAATTGTTTTTACACTCTCAGACTCATAAATGGGCAAACACTGATAATTTGAATGTATAGGATTAGGACAATAGGTCATTCATTAGTAGTCTTATCAGCCATTAATCGACTACTCCTCGGTCTGGGGCCCATGACCCATCTTTTTGCAACCCATTTTGACATTTAAAATTGTAAATGCAGCTATGCCCTCTGTACCCGCAATCCCGCATACCTGACAAACTACTTCAAAAAAGTGAGTGACTCCCACAGCCACAATACAAGAGGAAGTGAGAACAACGATCTGGTGCCACCCACTTTGAAAACAAATTCTCCTTCTACAGCACTGCCACCCAAGTGTGGAATGCCCCGGCTCCTTCCCTCAAAAAAATCCAAATCCCTGGCATCCTTTAAAACAGGCCTGAAAATCCACCTTTCAGCATGCCAAAGGGAGAGGAAATGATTACCCCCCCACCCCCTTAGTCTAGTGACTACCCCCACCTCCTTATTATAACCCTTTGCTCCTCAACCTGTACATGTTTTTGGTATTTTTCCTATATACAGGTTTAATGTTTGTCTTCAGTTTACCACTTGTGTCCTGTTTTTTGCCCAGTTACACTTTGTTTCATGTATTCTTTTGTCCAGCTTATAAGCAGCTGGTGAAAATGTAAAATGTCTGAACTGAAATGTTTGTCTTTCAGTTCTAGAGAGGAAGATCTCCACCCGACAGACCAGAGAGGAGCTCATCAAAAGAGGAGTACTCATCGCTGATCAAGGTTCATATGCCACTCACCCAGTTATTCCTACGCCCAATAGAGCACAGAAGTCCTGACGTGACTCGCTCGTTCCCGGAAGTATTTTAGAATAACATTGGGTTTCACACTACTTTAGCTGGGGACTTTTTCAGAATAAAGGTGCTAGAGTGCCAAGCAGAAGCATTCTATTTCCCCCCCCCCAAACCAGGAGGTATAATGTTCCATTACTACCTCGCGCTAATAAGTCTGATCTCTATTTAGAAGCGTTAATATTCCAAACGTGTCATAGTCATACATGACAAGTCATAAATTAGGACAGAACATCGGCGTTCTGATCAAAACCATGGAGAGCGCCGTAGATTTAGAGAGAATAGCAGGTTTTGTCGGCTCATGAAAAAGGAAGTGAATGGCTGCGCGCACACGCAAAACATGTCCGGGAGCTCTGAGCAAGGCGTTGCCTAGCAACGGCCGGTGTAAAAAATGAATTTCAGCGATCCTGTTTTATATCATTAAAAAGGACCTAAAGACGTGTATACATGTCTGAGGCACCCCACGGTTTTAATTGAAAGGATGTGCGTCCTTAGCATCATAAGTGTTAAAATCGTTTCATATAAGCATTGTGGTCCAAAAATAAACAAACTGTCTCTGCGATATTGTCAGGGCTCTATCGTTTACGATAGTCACTTAGTCATATTTGATACAGTTTCTAGCGAAAATTTAACTAATTCGGCAGCAGTAACATTAGCGATTTCTCACAGTCAGTTGATTCTCTTATCCATATGAGTAAAACCGCCAGGATTATTCATTTATTTTTGCAACACAATTCTTAGGCATGGGTTTGGTGTGGTTAAGGTTTGGTCCACATTTTGTCTGTACACCAAATCGATCCATTCTAGAGTCTACCTATTGGATTCACCCAGTGGCGTGCACAGATAGACACTAGGGGGTGCTAGAGCACCCCCTGCCCTTTTGGCAATGTGCCCTTTTGAAAAAAAAAAAAAAAAAAAACTTTTTTTCTTTTTTTTGGATTTTTTAAAAATAGCAGACCTACAAGTTCATAGCGCGCCACTCGGTGGCGCGCTATGAGCTTGTAGATCTGCTATTTTTCAATAGCTAAAGCATAACATAATGCTAACACCAAAAGGCGTTCCCGCCCAAAATGGATTAAGGCAACCGGCCGGTTCCACGCGCTGCACAAGGTGCCCTTTTTTAACTTGAGCACCTGCCCCTCTAAATGTCTGTGCACGCCACTGTATTCACCTGATGTCCCAGCAGGTCTATCTCTAACTTGATTACATCGAATAAAAGCCAGCGGTACTCCCATGTCCAGCGGGACTGTAGTTGTGAACCTCCAGAAAAGGAGATTCTTGTATTCCAGAATTAACTGCGGATCGCACTCCGTTTGTTCTCCTTCAGATGAGCCAGTCAGCAGTGAAAGCCTGAACGGCCATGCCACGCCCGACGTGACCTCAGAGGAAGTGAGAGTGGACGTTGAGTTGCCAGAGACGCCATCAGAGGAACACACCGTTGGGCCACATAGCACTGAGGATTCAACAGGTGACTGCAGCAATCTACCAGCTTCTGTAGGACTGTCCAGGGTTTTATTGAATCCAGGGGCATGCATACTGTCTGAGGCCTTAAGCCAAATGTATGGTCTGTCACACAACAATGTCACGCATCATGGGTCACCAATAGTAGCCTTGCCGAGCCATGAGGCCCATAAGGGCAGGAGCCTATCTCCTGTTTCTGTAGCGTGAGGCAGCTTGATGTACAAGTACACCCCCTGGACATGACGCTAGTATGTCGCAGGGACTTACCCCCAATCCAACCCTTGATGCCGAGTGTCAAGCAGGGAGGCACTGGGTCCCATTTTTAGAGTCTTTGGTATGACCTGGCCGGGGATTGAACCCCAACCTCCCAGTCTCAGGGCGGACACTCTAACCACAAGGCCACTGAGCTGGTGCACACACTGGGTCACCAATAGGCTACACTTTTAAAACTTGGGGAGCTTGACCCTGTGTGCAGACGTTATTACTTTTGAATTCTGACTTCTGCCGAGCATCTGGTTTTTAGTGAGTAGATGTGCATGCTTTAAAGTTTATTTGTTCTACTCATCAATAACAAACAAACAGGTTTTTCACACTAAGATAGGCTTGCTCGCTTGAAAACCATGTTTTTATTATTATTATCACCTTGAGATGATGTGCAAAATTAGGCTTTAGACATGGGCTCACCCATGTTATTACACTTTTATTTTAGAAGCCTTGGCTTTTATCTTAGCCAATTTATGGGTACAGTGCTCATTGATGCTGGATTAATTACCAGTTCTAGGTCAATGTAGTCGTTAGCTAGTCAGGTTAGTCGTTAGCAGGTCCTAAGACCAATTTCCACTAAATGGTGAACTATATTTAGATTTATTCCTTTTTATATCCTTTCTTATAGACTGAACTGTTAATGTACCAGCAGTACACTGAATGACATTGGTTTGCTCTTTGGGACTCGGGAGCCCTGACCTTGGCTAATGTGTTCAAATAGATATATACCCATTATAAGCCTCTATAGCAGGCATGCACAAGCCGAATAGAGCAATAATCATGACCTAATGCCTTCCCCTACCTCAGGAGACCAGCCACCGGTCTACTATCTGATGCCGCTAAAGTGTTTTACTGTTTTCATCTCAATCCCGTTAGCATTGAACTCATAGCCATTAGGAGGCACCTGTTTGCCTATTTGTCAATATCCCAAAAAAGGTTGCGGTGTAGAGCATGGCAGACACATGGACATGACTAATGCAGCCCGCGTGGCACAGGGGTAATGCACCTGCGCTCCAGTCAACACAATTGGCTGTGTTCACGGAAATCTAAATGCAGAATTCACTAGTAGACAAGACAAACACACACGCACGCACACACATGTGTCTGCAGAGGTTAACAGTATGAATTAGTCCTTCCATGTTCCGAAAATGTGGAAAATGTGTTTTAAACTGGCCTCCTCCTACAGAACTACAATTCCAGTGAGATGTTCTGCTCTACAGATCAATATCATTCACTCTCACCACTGGCTGTGTGTGTGTATGAAATCACTCCCTACTGCACTATAGTGATTACGAATGTAATTTCATCTGACACACGACAGCAATGACTGGTGACCCGACTGGTGTTTTTTGTGTTTTTTTATGTAGCAGTTGGGTTCACTATACAAGTACACAGAGCTCCCTATTATATAGAGGGAGTACTGAATGGGTCAGTGGATTCATAGACAGTCTTTGTGCGCCTCTCGGCCTCCTCTCTTCATCTCTTCTTCTTTCTATTAACTGCATACTTGTCCGCTGACCTGTTTGTGCTTCTTTTTTCCCCTATATCCTTAATCTGTCTTTTTTTCCATTTTTTTTGGCTAACCTCCACCTCCTATACATTTTACCTCCCTCTTCCTCCACCCTGCTCAGAGAGACGCAATACTAAACCCCTTCCTCGGGGTAGCCAGGCGCGGCCACGAGAGGTTGCAAAAAAAATGCACAGTGCCACGTTACCCGCCTCTTCCAAGCCTGTAGGCAGCACTACTACGAGCACTCCAAGGCACAGGGACGGTGCCTCAGGTGTTAAAAAGGCCACAGGCAAAACCACAGGCAAAACAGGCACAGCCGCACAAGCTAAAACGAACCCTCGGAGTAGTAACAACACTAGTCGCGGGACTGGTAAGTGGGACCTCGGCTGCTTGGGACTGGAGCCTGTATGTTTGTGTGTCTGCGCAGTGAAATCCTCAGTGTTAATTTAAATGGAGTGACATGACCCCCCCCCCCCCCTAAAACATGATCATCAGGTGCTATGATTATTCAAAAAAAGTGTACAGAAAGTGTTAAAATATGTTTTTATGTGGCCACACCCACCAGTTAATTAAGTATACCTGTTTTTCACCTTGGCACCACGCACCTGAACTTATTAAGCCTCATCCACAGCTGTTGTTGTATGATAATGGGGGAGGGGTTAGGGTTATGATGTCACTAAAGTGGTGTATTTCGATTGGGCCTTTTGACTCAAAGGCTTTCAGCTTTCAGGAAGAAACCAGAAATACACAGGGAAGACATACATAATTGAATATAATAACCACACCTGGGAGTCTATTGGACTTAGAGTAATGTTAACTCCATAGACACATACAAAACAGAAAAAGGACAAAAATCGCGGCACTCCATGTATAACTCCTCCGAGTTAAATTAACACCCAACGGTTTTCCTGTGTATGTGCCAGCAAGTCTGCCTGTTTGTGGAATGCACCTGTCTTACTTTATGAAAATAAGGAAGGCTCCAGACTCGCCATGCATCCCCAATGTATTTGTGAAACCATGTTTTTGTGACCCTCCTACAAGCTTGCGCTTCGCATTCGTGCAACTGTCAATTGGTTGTGTCCGTACTCCGTAGTGCTAGTTATTCCCCTTCCTGTAAATGTCCCCTCCTTATTTGAAAGGGCTTCATGTCAAGTGAGTAAGCAAAGGGAATTATTCCCTTTCAGTCTCTGTGAGAATGCAGAAGTAAAGAAAAACACTTCTCTGTTTGGAAAAGACTGCAGTGAATGACTGTACAATACATTTATACGGTTTGTGGGTTGTGTGTGTGGACACCTACATGCATGCTTGCATGGGTGTGGTTTCAATCCTGGCATGATGTTAGGCAAGATTTAGTCAACATTGGGGTATATGTTACTGTGTGTGTGTGTGTGTGTGTGTGTGTGTGTGTGTGTGTGTGTGTGTGTGTGTGTGTGTGTGTGTCGTCTGCACCAATGCATATTCTTGAGGGAAACGTTTACAAGTCAAAGCAGCATCTGTCAGTTTGTGTGTGTGTGTGTGTGTGTGTGTGTGTGTGTGTGTGTGTGTGTGCGCACGCATATTATTTCACCCACAGCATGGTTTAAAATATGTGATACAGACCCTGGAGTATTGCATCACATGTGATGTTTATAGGCATTTATGTAGACCCTTTTATGTGTAGTCACAGGAAATTGTACAATAGCAACTTCATATCTGTATCTTCATATCTAAGAGCCTTCTAGTCATCACCCCTGTCCCCAGGCTGAGCTTCAGAATCCACAATGGGTGATTCACTGATAAATGCATCTTTGCTATGCTATATTTGGTCCTCGGTGCCAAAGGGCTGTGCAGTTCTGATTGAAAATCATTAATTGGAAGCCAAGATCTTTCAACCCTGATAGCATCTGTTGTTTATCTGTGTATTAAATGTAGAAATTACATTAGAGTTACATTTTTCAGACATAACATACCAGGATGATACTGTGCATGTGGTAAGAGGGGATTTGTTACTTAATTACATGTTTTTTTTGTCCAACTGACATTTGACTTATTTCAGTAGAAATGGCTACATACTTTAAATTAATTATCCGACATCTGACGTGTTAGATTTTAGTATTTTAGTACTTTGAACTCTACAATTTCATAGCCTCAACCTACCTTTGGTTCTCTTTCTCTCCTGCTCTCCTATTATTCTCAGCCAAAACTTCCCATCCAAAGAAGACAGGAGGCACAACGAAAAACACCTCCTCCTCTGCTTCCACCCCTCGTGCACGGGTGTCCAAGGAGGGACCCGGAGCAGAGGGAAGGACCAACCGCAAATCAGAGACTCCCAGCTCCTCCCCTCTCTCTTCCGTAATTCCCAGGCCCTCTCCGGGGGTCACTAGTGTTCCGGGAGGACTCGGGCCCCAGCCCCCTGCCTCAGCCGCCCAGACCACCACACCTGCAGCGTCACCTCCTGGGGCAGGGAGGAATCACGAGACCCACGCTGCCCCAGAGCACCAGCCCACCACTCATGGAGCCTCCTCTGCGGGAAAGGAGGTCAATGGCCACTCCATGCCCACAGATCGGACTCCTCACGTTAACCCTACTACAGAGGACACCTCCTTCACAGAGGAAGAGACAGACGGCTCCTCAAAGAAGGAGAAACGGGGGAGGGCGAGAGGGGAGGGAGGGGACCAGGACGAGGGAGCAGGAGAAGATAAGAATACAGGTGGAACAGACTCTACTGTACAGAACAGCCAGAGGTAAGGATCTCTTGGAGGGACACTCAAGTTAATACAAATAATAAAGTAAGTCAAGTAAAAGGTTACACATCTGTTAGAATTCAGTCCCAGGCCCTGAAGACCCATCAGGTCCCAAAATTATCACATGGCCAAAAAAATAACCACTACTTGTTTCTGAACACCTGTCTGACTCCAGGGCACCTTGTGGTGTATGTATGCACTGCTCATTTTAAGATTCACAAATTTAAAGATTGCAATCATCTTCTTGATTATAAATGGTAAATGGTGCATTTTATATAGCGCCTTTATCCAAGGCGCTTTACAGAGATTGCATTCACCCATTCACACACACATTCATACACCGATGGCAGCAGATTACCATACCACTGCGGTTACCATCCAGCCACTCTACCCCTGAGCCACCGCCGCCCCCATTAGCCACCGCCGCCCCGATTATGCAGTTGATTTCAATGAAAAGTGTGACTAGTTACATGGGACATTATCAGGTTTGAGCAACCGCTTAAAACCAACTGAACATTTCTCTGGAGCCTCCAATCTCTCTCTCTCTACTCTGTCATGTAGTTGACTCAAAATGTTTTGTAACTGTGTCCTCCAGGCCATCAGAGGGTGACACTGAGAAGAAGCAGGGACTCCATGTGAATGTGGACCAGGCTGAGGTGACACTGATCCCCGACCAGCCGGGGGGGGACAGCCAGGCTAGTGACTCGGACTCGGACGGACCAATCTTGTACCGCGACGAGGAAGAAGATGAAGAGGAGGATGAGTTCACAACCAGTATGGGACTAGCTTATCTTTTTTTTTATCATGGCATTGTATATATAAGCATACAGTAATAGCGAATCACAAAGGCTACATGTCACACATGTCGCTCATAAAAAAACAAATGTAGGATACTCATCAGCTGGAGATCTGCAACGTCATGTGTATCAGACTAGTTTAGAGAAGAGTTTATGAGGAAATGTTACAATTTACGGACAATTAACAAACACTTGCACACTGCTGGGCTAGATTCACAGGGGTTCTCAACCCGTGGGTCGCGACCCCTCGGGGGGGTCGCCAAATTATTTTAGGGGGTCCCCAAATTATTAAAAAGAAAAAAAAGAAAAAATCACGATTTTTCAAAAATAGCAGACCTACACGCTCGTAGCGCGCCACTCGGTGGCGCGCTATGAGCTTGTAGATCTGCTATTTTTAAATAGCTAAATTATAACAATGCTTAAAACACCAAAAGGGGTTCCCGCCCAAAATGGTTTAAGGTTATTGTAGCAGTCAATTTATATTGGGGGTCGGGAGGGGGCGGGGCGGGGGTCCCGAGACGTTGCCAAAGCATTTCCGGGGGTCCCCGGCCAAAAACGTTGAGAACCCCTGAGCTAGAACTAAGAAAACCTTGAAGTGCTATGTGACGTTTCTGGCTACACACCCTTCGTCAGGCAGTCTGATGAAGGGTGTGTAGACCGAAACGTCACACTGCACTTTAACCCATTTTGACCTGAGATCAGATTCTAAAAATGTCTTCTACATCCTGACAGTTTTCTGAAAAAGTTATGTTTCTATGTCAGTGGTTCTTCGATTTTTCAAAAATAGCAGACCTACAAGCTCGTAGCGCGCCACTCGGTGGCGCGCTATGAGCTTGTAGATCTGCTATTTTTCAATAGCTAAAGCATAACATAATGCTAACACCAAAAGGGGTTCCCACCCAGAATGGGTTAAGAGTGCAATAAATACTTTTATTCAAACGGACCCCAGCAATGTTTTCCTTAGTATTATATTTTGCCCAATCTTAGTATTATACCTGCCCAATCATGGGTGTGGGTGGATGTGCACGTCTTTTGTCTTTTTCAACAATTTACCATTTAGGCATTCCAGAGCGACTTGGAAAGTGCAAAACCAGAATAAAGTAACCCTAGTCAACAAACAACAGGGTCAAGTAAATAGAGTTGTTGAGAAATCAATTATGTACTACAATGTAACTACTGTAGGTAAACATAACATCTAAGTAAGTAGGTCCGGAATGTAATGGCTTAATGTCGGTATCAGCCGGCAACACGCAGTCCCCCTTGTGCGCTAGACCCCTGGGAGATGGATGCTGAGGTGGAGCATATACATGACATGTGAACAAGTAACCAACATATATATGCCTATTAGAAGTTAGAACTAGAACTAGCATCCGATACATTTGGGGTAGGTTTCAGCCTGATCCAAGCCCCATTGACTTCCATTATAAAACACTTTGAATGTTGCCCAGTGTGTCTAAAGCTACCTCCACATTGTGCCGACGGTCGGCTGGCGGCCAGTTTGAAAGAGTCGCGAGCGTGTCGGCAGGAGACTCCCGACGAGAAGCTCCCGTCGCTTGCCGTCCATATCGACGCGTCGCAAAGCAGTTCAAAGTAGAGCCCCATCTCACTTTTCTTTTTTTAAGATATTTTTGGGGGCTTTTTTGCCTTTATTTAACAGGTGGCAGTGGGTAGACAGGAGGGGGGGGGGGGGGGGGGGGGGAGGACATGCAGCAAAGTTCGTCGGGATCGCGACTCAAACCCGCGACACGCTGTAAAGCTGGCTTACCAGCCAAGGTGCCTGGACCGCTGAGCCACGGCCCAGGCCGAAGCCCCATCTCACTTTGACAGCTGTCTTGACAGCCTGATAGTGACTCAGTGAGCCTGTTAGTAGGGTTGAGAGGTTTACATATAATCTGTTAGAAAATGACTGATTACCCTGGTAAATGAATTTACCAGGGTTTTAATCATTTTGATTATTTTATCAAAATAACCTTACATTTTTAAAGACTTTCTAAATAAATGTTTTAAACCAGGATAGGCAATTTCCTGGTTCAATCACTCCAAGTTGTCAATCAATAATTTGATTAGTAACTGCAATTGAATTACTTCATTTTCTATTTAACATTAACTGATTAGTCACATTTATTTTGTACGGTGATTGTAACTTCATTACCCTTTTCATCTGACTCTTTGTCCTATGGGCTTTCTTTCTTTCTTTCTCTCTTTCTCTCTTTCTTTACATTAACCCATTTTGGGCGGGAAGCCGGGAACCCCTTTTGGTGTTAGCATTATGTTATGCTTTAGCTATTGAAAAATAGCAGATCTACAAGCTCATAGCGCGCCACCGAGTGGCGCGCTACGAGCTTGTAGGTCTGCTATTTTTGAAAAATCGAACGACTGACGTAGAAACATAGCTTTTTCAGAAAACTGTCAGGATGTAGAAGACATTTTTAGAATCTGATCTCAGGTCAAAATGGGTTAAGCACACATTTATTCAGATGCCACTTTTAGAAGCCTCCTGCCCTTTGTCATCGCTGTTACCTGGAGGGTTACTAACAGCTGGCTGCCGTGTAGAATAGATCTCATTCCAATAGCTCCAGAAGCCCATGGGACACATTTCCCTTGTGTCTCTGCATTCCAGGCTCCCTGGCTACAAAGATCCGCCGGAGGGACACACTCAACATCAAGCTGAGGAACCGACCCAGCCAGAGAGAACTGGAGGACAAGAACATTCTACCACGCAGCTCAGAGAATGAGAGACTCGAACTACGACAACAGATAGGCTCCAAATTAGTCAGGTACAGCAGGGGTTCTCAACCCCCAATATAAATTGACTGCTACAATAACCTTAAACCATTTTGGGCGGGAACCCCTTTTGGTGTTTTAAGCATTGTTATAATTTAGCTATTGAAAAATAGCAGATCTACAAGCTCATAGCGCGCCACCGAGTGGCGCGCTACGAGCTTGTAGGTCTGCTATTTTTGAAAAATCGTGAATTTTTTTTTTTTAAACAAAAATCATTTTTTCTTTTTTTTTTTAAATAATTTGGGGACCCCCTAAAATAATTTGGCGACCCCCCGAGGGGTCGCGACCCACGGGTTGAGAACCCCTGAGGTACAGTGCTGCACACACCATGCAGGAAACCATACCGGTCAAATCCAGAGCGTGGACACTCACACTTACAGTACACACACACATGAATAACGGATGAAGAAGTTTACCGCCGCCACATGACTGCTAGTCTAGTCTAGGCATGCCATAATAAGCTATCAAAATAGCCGATCTCCCCGTGTCCCCTAGGGTAGGTAGGTACCCTCACAAAAAACATGCAGTAATCCTGGTCTCTAAACTGCCTCCCCCTGGCCAGCTGGGGCGCTTGATGGAGGGGAAAGGAACTGGTTGGAATAACATGTTCCTTCCACGCGCTACGTCCAACCAGGGAAACTCCCCCCCCTGTCAGGTGTAAAGGAGCAACTTGGACACTCAGGCATGAAGGAAGCATGAGTTCAAGTCCGTTGCTCTCCCCATGTCCCCCATATATGGGGACTAGGTTGGCGGAGGGTGTGTAGAGCCCAGGATCACAGTAGATCATTGACACGGGTGAAAAATGGGTTACAAATTTATTTAAAAAAATAAAAATAAATAGCCGATTGGCAAGTTCACTACGTCTCGTAACCTGCGTTAATGCGAGCTTGTAGATACATTTGTTGTAGAGAAAAGGGGGTCAAATGTAAAGCCCTGGAGGACAGCGGTCAAGGACGTACAGTATAGAGTTTCCGAGGGAAAATATTTTTTCTCTCCGTTTTATGTTGGAGTGATGAGCTGCCGAGTAGCGTCACCCAGCAGTTATGGCCTTTTCATTAGGTGAAAAATGGTGGTTAGTAAAAACAGAGAGATGTGTTCGGGTGAGCGTGAGCGGCTCACCCGTGTGAGATCATGTTGAAGTTTCCCCAACCACCACGGTGGTCACCTTATCACCTAAAGCTGGAGTATGAATAGGCATTTAGGGGTTTCCAGTAGGTGAACCATTCCATCCTGTGGTCCGTGCTGGACTTGAACCGACCCGAGCAATCAGACTGAGTTACTGTCGCACCACACACACACACACACACACACACACACACACACACACACACACACACACACACACACACACACACACACACACACACACACACACACACACACACACACACACACACACACACACACACACACACACACACACACACACACACACACACACACACACACACACACACACACACACACACCTGCAGGTCTCAGCCTTCATCATAACATAACACTACAATTGACACGGACATTTCTAACTGGTCACAATTATCCACAGCTGTTAAATATATTTCCTCTACAGCTGCATTGTGGCTATTTGATCACCGTTGGCTTTGTGCATTCATACTTGGTGAAGTGGACCAGAGGTGTTGCGATTGTTGTGTGTTTTGTAAACACGTTTAATGTGAAGGTTAATAATAATTGGTGTTATTATCGTTTCATGTTTAATTTGTTTCCTGCCTCCTGCCAGAGCCTAGACTACAGTGTGTGAACATTTTATGATTGCAAGATGTTATGAACGAACCCAAAGTTACGATGAACAGGTAATGATTTGTCTTTATTCTCTCGCCAGGCGTCTGAGTCAGAGACCTTCCACTGAAGAGCTGGAGCAGAGGAATATTCTGAAACGTGAGTTGCAGTGAATTGAGTTTGAATATTCTTAAGCTCACATCTCCATGGCTGTCAGTGAGTTTTGTCGTAGCCTCAATGCTGCCTTTACATTTTACAATGTTCTTGACAGCGAGAAGGTTTTTCCTTTTTGCTTCTTTTCAGCAAATAATAACGAATGTTGAAATATAAGGTAAGGCAAGGTAAAAAAAAAATAGCACTGTTATAATTTGTCTTTGACTGGTCTGGGCCTTATCAGATCATTTCAAGATACATTTAGGCTTTGAGCAAGTGTTGGACAACAAGCAACAAGCTGCACTACATGTCTTGAACATTCATACCGTCACAGGCAGCATCATTTTTTTCAGAAGTTCCTCCGTAACACATTTTGTTTACTTTAATTGTGTCGTTTGACACGCACAAAGCATAAAATTACCTTCATGGTCCACTGTTGGGTCCTGGTCCACTAGTTGGGTCCTGGTCCACTAGTTTTAACACATACAGACAGTACTGTAAAAATGTTCTGTCTGGATGTTCCTGGGACCCCCGGGGACCCCCACATGGTAACTCTGTCATTGCTCTACCGTTTCGGACGCGGGGCGGCTCGCCGGAACCGGGCTGGCACCCTGGGCGCGTTCATGTGGGCCTGGAACTTCCGGGGACCCCCCGGGGACACCCACACGGAGTTGCACCACTCACTTCACACGGGTGTGATTTTGAGTTCTGTTTGTGTGCAGATGTCCATTACAGGAGGAACTGCAATTTACTCTTCTGGATCAATTTCATGATCAATTGTGAAACTGAATCAATTCATTCTGTTTGATTTGATTTGGACATGTTACACTATGAACACTCTGCTGCTGGAGGATTTCTTTAGCTACTTTTTCTATCTTGGGGAACGGTGGTGTTGTTGCTCCAGGCGCTTTTTAAATGGGATTCACTTTGATATAACATTAGGTTTGGTATTGGAAACATCTATTTTCCACAAGGCCTGACTGAACCCATTTTGAGATTGACCAATAATGCAATACTGTTGGCTTCATGCGTTTCAAGTGTAAAATAGCAACCAAGCCTGGGCCGTGGCTCAGCGTTCCAGGCACCTTGGCTGGTAATCCAGTCTGGCAGTGTGCCGCGGGTTCGACTCCCGATCCCGACGGCCTTTGCTGCATGTCACTCCCCCATCTCTCTCCCCATTTCCTGTCAACCTACTATAAAAAAATATAAAATAAAGGCAGAAGCCGCAAAAAAAGCCCCATTTAAAATATCTACCAACCTCTTAGACACAGCATTTGGCCTGCAGTAGGCCAAATATTATGGACTACTCAGTAGTCACTACTGGATGGTAACACATTTAAATTACAGACATCCACAGTAATAATCGCAGACCATTACCGAACTAAGACTGTGGCCACAAAGACAATGTAGCATCCATTATTTATGACAAAGCAGTAAGAAAAAGGACTGGTTACCATAAACGTTCTTGTGGGAAAGCGGACTTAGTTGATTGGTAATTCTGTTATGAAACCCAGATGGCTTACTGGTAAACCTCTGATGGGACTGCTAGAGGGTCAAAGTTCAACCAACATCCCAGGGTCCCTGGCTGAGCCCGTCTGTCTCCCAGGACTCCCATACATGCACAAAACCACGTATATGGACATGTGAAAACACAAGAAGAAGAACATGGAAAAACGGAAAGAATGTAAAATGTATTTGTGTTTCTTAAATGTTAAGCTCTGGTCATAAGCAACCTGAAATGCTTTTGTTTACATATTTATTAGCAATATAATAGGTGGCCTGGGCCATGGCTCAGTGGTCCAGGCACCTTGGCTGGCAATCCAGTCTGGCAGTGTGCCGCGGGTTCGACTCCCGATCCCGACAGCCTTTACTGCATGTCTTCCCCCCCATCTCTCTCCCCATTTCCTGTCAGCCTACTGTCTGTCCCTCCATAAAAAATAAAAAAAAAGGTGAAAGCAAAAAATAAAATAAAAAGCAATATAATAGGTGTGAACAGAAAGTGCAGTTTACTGTATGTACTGTCCCTTGGGATGTTGACTGACCCTGTTGCTTGTATGTCTACAGAAAATAATGAAACAGAGGTGCACGAGAGGTTTCAAGAGATTAAAAGGAGACTTTCCAGAAAGGTACACACACACACACACACACACACACTATATTTAGCTTACATTATGGACTGTTCATTGTCTGTTGTGACTCATGCAAGCAGGGGGGGAAAAAACGCACAGATTACGCTGAATTACCACCATCTAGTGGCCAGAGATGGAATTGTACAACCATTTGTGTGCCAGTGACAGAAAAACAAAAACATGATTCAAACATTGCAAATGAATATTGCTCTATTTCCACCCTACCACAACCAAACCCCACCTTCTATCAGTGACGTTCTCTCTGTCTCTCCATAGCTAAGTGTGAGGCCTTCAGTCGCAGATCTGGTGGCTCGGAGGATCTTGCGTTTCAACGAGTACGTTGAGGTGACCGATGCCAAGGAGTACGACCGGCGGGCAGACAAACCCTGGACACGGCTCACCCCAGCTGACAAGGTACCCCCAACTGGCCACTTTATTTCATTTTAGATTTCCTTGCATCTTAAAACTAATTCAACCTTACCCAAAATGACAATGCAATGGTTTTGATTGATTGATTGATTGAAAAATGTATTAACAGTTTGCAGAATTACAGTACATTTCAAGCACAAACTCAATACAAAGGCTGTTAACTGTGAGTGGACGACCCAATTAAGCATTACACTTGTTTCCAATAGGGTCCACAATGTTCAATTCATCAAAAACATTTAGAGACGTACAAATAGACACTTCTATATAGACAAAGGACAGAACAGGAATTCATCATAAAGGAGGTAAAAAGGGAAAAGAAACATATACAGTGAGGGAAAAAAAGGGGTGGGCGGTGGGGGGTTTTCACGTTCAGCTCCAGGTTCCAAAGGATTACTCAGGAACTAATGGAGAGAAGCGTTTATTTTCCACTATTAAATGTTATTAAGCTATATCAATATTATATAGAGGAATCTCACTATGTTTGAATGTTCTCTGTCTACCTCCTCACTCCCTTCAATCTGGAAAAGTGCAAGAGTCACCCCCATTTTTTAAACTGGAGACCCAACCGACATAAAACCCATTTCCAGCATTTGCACTATTGCGAAAGTCTTCGAAAAACTTACTTATCTACAAACAGCTATCAGATTACATTAACCGTGGCAACATTTTATCCCCTCTTCAATCAGGATTCAGACCACACTTCTCCACAACCACAGCTACCTTAAAATTCACAAGCGACGTACTTCTGTCCTTTGACAAAAGGCATCTCACTGGTGCAATATTCATTGATCTTTCCAAAGCATTCGACATGGTTGACCACTACCTCCTTCTTGACAAACGCTTCTCTGTTGGTTTAAATAGAAACGCTCTCCTATGGTTCAATTCCTATCTCCACAACAGGCGTCAGTGTGTAGCACTACAAGGCTCTAAATCAGACTTTTCATTAGTAGAGAAAGGTGTTCCACAGGGGTCTATACTGGGACCACTCCTCTTCTCTATATTCATAAATGACCCACCTGATATCTGTTCCCACTGTCAAGTCCAACTCTATGCCGATGACACTGTTATCTACGTTTGACAAAAACACTCACCAAATTCAACACCTCCTACAGTCTGATTTTAATCTGGTCCAAAAATGGCTTCAAAACAATATGCTTTTACGGAACAAAAAGAAGTCCTGCAGCATGCTATTCGGCCACTCCCGCAGTAGTGCAAAAACCTCTGATCTACGGATTAAATTCAATGATGGTTCTAACCTGGAGAAAGTGGTCACATTCAAATACCTTGGTATCACACTGAACTTTCTTTCAAACCCCACATTGATCTCACACTAAAGAAAACCTACGGCAGTTTGTGCTCATTATACCCCTCCATCAACTGCTTCTCATTTGAAGTAAGGAAAATAATCATAAACAAAGTACTACTCCCCATTGTAGATTACGCCGACATAGTATATCAGAACACCACAGAAACCATCCTCAAACCTCTTAACGTATTAAATAACTCACTATGCCGATTTGTATTGAGGTGCCCATACAGAACACACCACTGTTCCTTATACAGTTCACTTGACTGGCTGCAGCCTAAGGCAAGAAGACAACTTCACTGGTACCAATTCATCTTTAAATGTGTGCACTTCAAACTGCCCTCCATACCTGAAACAGTCACTGGTACTATATACATCCCCATATCCACTTGGAAATACTCAACATCCCTATTTTGCTATTCCCAGAAGAATATTCTTCTGGGAACGTAGACCGGACGTAGATCATTCCATTACAAAGCTCCATTTGACTGGAACAATCTTCCTCTTTCTATAAGATCTGTGACCTCCCCTGGCTGCTTCAGGACCTACCTGTATTCACACCTCAAAACAACCTGTTCATGCTACTAACACTGCCCGTACTGCTGTTTACTTCTGACACCTGTTTCAAGTCACTGTACTGTACTCTTAATATGCTTATCCAGAAAAAGTTGGGGGGATGGGGGAGTGGGTGGGAGAGGATGAGCAAGCTAACTGTATCTGTACATGTCTGTATTGTCTATTGTGCACTGTCTATTTGTGTAACTGCACTGTACTGTATGTAATGTTTTTTACCTGTGTACGGGACCCCCTCTAAAATGAGATGCCACATCTCAAGGGGCTATCCTTTCAATAAATTCTGACCAAATTCTGAATCACATAACTAGATGTAAACATGGATCAGTATAGTGGAAAATGTAAAGGTTTTATCCTCAAATATCTTTTAACCAACATGATTTGTGGATTATTTGCAATTCAATTAAACTTAACTAAACTAAATACTAGTAGAACGTATTGTTGACAACTCACTCAGATTGATGAAGAAAGAACATGCAGAAAGAATGTGAAAACACTAAACAGCTGCTAATTACTTTTAACTTCTCTTCAAGACAGTGAGGGAACATTGTGTTCATGTTGCTCATGCTGCCCCCTGCTGCACAGGGAGGGAACATTGTGTTCATGTTGCTCATGCTGCCCCCTGCTGCACAGGGAGGGAACATTGTGTTCATGTTGCTCATGCTGCCCCCTGCTGCACAGGGAAGGAACATTGTGTTCATGTTGCTCATGCTGCCCCCTGCTGCACAGGGAGGGAACATTGTGTTCATGTTGCTCATGCTGCCCCCTGCTGCACAGGGGGCAGGGGTTTTTTGAGTGGTGCAACCACTCCTATAGACAGCTATGCGTGTCCCTGGCTGGCTGGGTCTGTCCGAGCACGAAAATAGCTTTTGGTTGGTTTTCACAACCAAGTGTCACTGTTGCCCCACACACACACACACACACACACACACACACACACACACACACACACACACACACACACACACACACACACACACACACACACACACACACACACACACACACACACACACACATTGCAGGTTTCATTGCAGGTTCCAGTTCCTTTCCCCTCCATCAGGCGCCCCGGCTGGCCAGGGGGAGGCAGTTTAGAGACCAGGATTACTGCATGTTTTTTTGTGAGGGTACCTACCCTAGGACAGGGGTTCTCAACCCGTGGGTCGCGACCCCTCGGGGGGGGGGTCGCTAAATTATTTTGGGGAGTCCCCAAATTATTTTCATTTTTTTTGGAAAATGGAAATGAAGAGTTTACATAGTACACATAGTACATGCATAAACTTTCCTTAATGCCCAGGCGGTGGCGTAACTGTCTGGGCACCCGACTGGTAATCCAGTCGCAGTGTGCCGCGGGTTCTACTCCCGAGCCCGACACGGCCTTTACTGCATGTCTTCCCCCATCTCTCTCCCGTTTCCTGTCAGCCTACTGTCTGTCCCTTCAAAAAACAATAAAAGGCGTAAGCCGCAAAAAAAATATCTTTAAAAAAAAAAAACTTTCCTTAATGATTATATCTGGTTTCAGTATTCATCTATGATATATTTTCTCTATTATTACAGTTATTTTTTTGTATTGGGGGTGGGGAGGGGAGGCGGGACGGGGGTCGCGAGACATGGCCAAAACATTTCCGGGGGTCCCCAGCCAAAAGCGTTGAGAACCCCTGCCCTATAGTCTGGCAGCCGACAGGCTTATTTTGTTTAACCCATTTAGACCTGATATTGAAATTTTAAAAAAGGCTTCTAAATCCTAACATCTTTCTCAAAAACCAATGTTTCTATGTCAGTGGTGCTCAACCTTTTTCATGACAAGGACCCCCAGAATTATCTCTATTGAGCCACGGACCCCCATCTCAAAATATGTGGTTCCAGGGACCTCCCCAGAAGCAACTATTTGAGTTTAAAACGCTCTGAAAGAAAATATATTCAAAGATGTTCACGATTTAAAAAAAAATAGCAGACCTACAAGCTCGTAGCGCGCGCTATGAGCTTGTAGATCTGCTATTTTTCAATAGCTTAAGTTTAAAATTGTGCCGAAAGTGGTTAAAACGCTATAATGTGACACAGATGCGGCGTCAGGTCTAAATGGGTTAAAGTGGGGAATTTGGTATATACCGGTAGTCTTTTTTATTGGCCTAAAATATTGTCTATATACATACATTCATGAATCCACTTGCTGCCTGGCTGTTAGTATTGGGCAATCTTTTTTATAGAGGTTTCTTGTGACCCTACCATTAACATCCTATGGCTGGCAAAAATGTCAAATTTTCCTTTTGCTTTAAGTAGCATGTGACATCAAACTAGGGGTTTTTCATGATTCTGAATCCATTCCAAGCATTAGTTTTGCACAAAATACACTCCTTGGGCTAAAAGCAGGCATAGCCACTTGCCCAAATGTGCTCAAAATGTGTATTTTGTGCAAAACTAATGCTTGGAATGGATTCAGAATCATTAAAAACCCCTAGTTTGATGTCACATGCTACTTAAAGCAAAAGGAAAGTTTGACATTTTTGCCTGCCATAGGATGTTAATGGTAGGGTCACAAGAAACCCCTATAAAAAAATTGCCCAATACTTTCAGCCGGTCAGCAAGTGGATTCATGAGTGTATGTATATAGACAATATTTTAGGCCAATAAAAAAAGACTATATACCAAATTCCCCACCCGTCCACCTCGGCTGCCGGACTACTAGGGGACACGGGGAGAACATGCAAACTCCACACAGAAGGGCCCTTTCGTCATCCCCGCCCCGGGTATGGGCACTGATGACGCGGAGGAGAGAACATGCCCACAGCGTCCCCAGTGGGAATCGAACCCAGGACCCTCTAGCTGTGAGGCGACAGCACTACTGACTGTGCCGTGCCACCGTGCCCCTATGAAATTGTACTTCTCACCGCTTCTGATGGCTGTGATGCACGGGTGTGAGCTGTCACTGTCACTCAAAACATTTCCACTGCAGCGGCTGTCAATGTGGCTTCAATCTGAGTCAAAGAGGGACAACATAAAGTCAAAATGTTGCGACCTCCATTTCCATCCTGTTCCAATGTTTCGCTCCAAATTAATTCATAACAGAACTTGATCCATTGTCCATTTAACCCCAAAATATTTTTTTTACCAATTTTACCAACTAAGCACAACAAAACAACTCTCGCCACGTGCTTGAAAAAAACGCGCCACTGATCCTTGCTAAACAATAATGCATTGCACCTGTGCTGACCCGCTGAACCTGGGAATATACCATTTGTCAAGATTGTGAAAGGGATCATTTTGTTCAAATTTACATTTGTAGTTATTTTTCACCCTGGAGCCAAGGTATGGCAGCTTGGGTTTAAGGTTTTGTTAAGGTCGGCTAGGTAGGGCATGTAGGTACGAACACTGTAAAATGTTGGGGGATAAGGTTAGGAACTGATTATAGACTATGGAAGATGCTTACAGATTGTGTGTGTGTGTGTGTGTGTGTGTGTGTGTGTGTGTGTGTGTGTGTGTGTGTGTGTGTGTGTGTGTGTGTGTGTGTGTGTGTGTGTGTGTGCGTGCGTGCGTGCACGCTCCGTGCTCTCTGCCCCCTGCCCAGGCTGCTATCCGCAAAGAGCTGAATGAGTTTAAGAGTCGAGAGATGGACGTTCACGAGGAGAGCAAACATTACACCAGGTAATCGCAACAATCCATTTAACTGGTAAATACATACACTTACACAGTATGCAAATGAGCGTCTAAATTGCAGCTGAAATAGCAGATCTGTGTCATAGGCCATTTCATGTGACACCATTATGACAAAGTATGAAAGAGTGCTTAGTTAATCTGACAAAATCTGAAACAAGCTCCCAAAACGACTTCAAGTCTTAGGAATTAATTATTGGGTGAGTACACACGCAGTGCTACAAGTTTAAATGCCGAAGCGGTCAGTCTGGATAGGACTGATCTATGGCTTTGTATTTGGAATACATGAAATGTATATCACAGACTTTCTAGCGCTAACAAGTTAAGGGAAGTCCATTGATTGGCATGCATACTTTCTCAATAGACCTATTTGCATTTCGTTTTTTAATTCATAAAACATGTTTTAAATATTTCACGTAATCATCGAGCCATACCATTGATCGCTCGTTTAGCACAAAGAATGACGAGTAAAAAATGTAATGCACTTGTCCGGAAAGATGTATTACTTGTCCCGGACAAGCGGACAAGCCTTAATATAATGTCACGCCCTGGATATGTTAACATGAAACATTTGTGTCCGTGTTCACAGGTTCCACCGGCCCTAAGCATGCTCAGTCCAACAGGATTTCAGGCCAATAAGTTCCAAAAGGCCTTGGCTTCTACCTTTCTCCAGCCTTCAACACCCCCCCAGTGCCCCATTTCAGTTGACTTTTCTTTGGGATTCCACAGCCACTGACTATGTCTATAAGGCCACGGTTGCAGGTTGGACCCAAGGACTGTCTAAAGAGGACGAGACGCGAAGACCGCACGGGCGACGCCATGTTGCTTATGGTGCTCCATGGAAGGAAAGAAACATGCGCAATGGGCTATATGCAGCCAACACTTCCGCGTTCAGCTTCCTTGGTCTGAACTGCGCATGTTTCTTTCCTTCCATGGAGCACCATAAGCAACATGGCGCCGCCCGTACGGTCTTCGCGTCCCGTCCTCTTTAGACAGTCCTTGGTTGGACCTAGGATGTCAATGGATACTAGCCACAATATACACATGCACCTGTCTATGGTCTGAGCTAGAGCTACAGTGTGTATAGGACTCTGGTTTGGACCCGTTATTTATTTTTGAAACCCCCGTGGGCTTAAGTTAATGTTCCGGTTCACTAGGCTTCTTTTATTTTTATTTAATTTTCTTTTCTTTTTTTTTACCCCAAGATCTCCATTCACACGAAGTGAGGAAATGGAGAGGAAATGACTTAATCGTCAGTCTGGGTTGTGGATCGGCCCCAAATACTCACAGAGATCACATGCTGTACTAGTGCAGCCTACAAGTGAAATGTGCATGCACAACAACGTGTTATACTGTAACTGTGCACAGGGGCTTGTGGATATCAGCTGCCAATCCTGTGGCCAAATATGGACATCCTCTCAGAACAGGAAACTATGTTCATTGGATTGATATGTGCTGATGTCAGAGAGAGAGAGAGAGAGAGAGAGAGAGAGAGAGAGAGAGAGAGAGAGAGAGAGAGAGAGAGAGAGAGAGAGAGAGTTATGTTGAAATGTGCCTATGCTGTGTGTGTAATGTGATGACATCTTTTAAAGTGGACTGCCACTAGAGGGTGCAATGTCATCATTTAGGAATGTAAGCTCTGGGAAGTGTTTACCGCCAATGCCAATGGTTCTGTAAGGGTCAAAGATGAAATGGAAACCATTCAGCATCAACAACCTTACGTGCTTAACACAGTGTTTAGAATAACGTGATGCTCATATGTCATATGATGCCAGTTGTACTGCTATGGAGTTACATGCAGTTACTAAGGGTAAAGATTTAGAGCCTAGACACATACCATGGATCTACTCAAACTATAGGCTTACATACTGTGGTATGTTTTAATTTGTCCATTTCAGGCACTCGGCTGTACCTATATTTATTAAAGCACCTTTTGAAACGGGTTTAAAGGTGCCATACAGTGAAAATTACATTAAAAACATTAAAACTGCACAGAAGGCAAACGCATATTACAAAAGAATTGCTTACAAAACAAGTGAGTTTTAAACAGCTTCTTAAAACTATCCACTGCACTGACTTAGCATTTTTATAACTAAAGGAATACAGTTCCTTGGGAGCGACAATTGCAAAGGCTTCACCCTTAGTTTAAACTAGATTTTGGTATAGACAAAAGATAGTACAAACAGAATGACTTCATCTTAAGTCATAGTCCGAAGACTCTTTCCTGTGATTCATAATGATTTGAAATGCCAAAAGTGGCTCCTGGTGTTTATCTCTCAGTGGCATGTGCCTATGTTTCCTATCAGCTTTAAATGAAAGTGACAGGCTTCATTCTTCAACATCCAACCCTCGATAACCTTAAACAGTACTGCATCTCAATTTGATTAGATTTGTTAAATCTGTGCGGTAATAAGAGAAAGGAGATGATATAAATATCAGGCTGTTCTGATAATGGCCATTTCCATAAACATTCCCTTTGTGGTGACCGTGCGTTCGCACACTATACCCACCGATCAAATATGTGCCTCTTGTTGCGCAGCCCTCTGCCATGTTATGTAAAGGGAGATTCATTACACAGCTTGCCTCCGGGTTTCAGTCATCCACATGAAATGTCAAAGTTTGTTTTCTCGCACATGTGATGCCAACATGGCGGTTTCTCTTCTCACAGTCGATGCAAACTTGTTAATCTCATGTGATCTAATTATCTTGCAGTCACTTTGGAGGTTGTAACACTGCACGGTCTGTTTCTCTTGCTTGTCTGTGTCAATTAGCATACAGCAGCCAGGCAGCCATGACTCTGTTCCACACCTCCTATATTTTCTCAGTATTCTTGTGCAAGTCTCAACTTTTTTTAATCACAATTATAAAGAAAAATTCGAGAAGGAAAAATAAATGATGTGAGTATAGCCTACACAATAAACTCTGGTTACATCTTAGTGTCAAAGTGTGAACATCCTAAACCCTCCTGCGGTGTGGTAGGGACAATGCGGTATAGTTTCAAGACTTTTGAATCAAATCCGGGTGTCCAGGGCACAATGCAGTGTGCAAAGAAGTCCACAGATTTATGATGGGTGCCTACATGGCCAGCTGACATGGCTGCTGAACGCACAGGTTGTGTGGCAGAGATTTGAATCTGGGAAGTCATCAATACAGTATGTGTCAGACGGCTGCCGGATCGAGAGCATTTGCTGGAAAATGTATCTCTCTCTCTCTCGCTCTCCCTTTCCATCTATCTCCCGCAGCAGGACTGGGAGAAAGTCGGTGCAAAACATATCTCAGAAATTGCTTTAAATGTAGAATTGCATTTTTATTTTGTGGGATATAATATTTGGGCTTAGTGAACCTTGATTAGAAGGAAGACATTGCAAGGGTATTAGCCCAAGGTTTAGACTCGTAGGTTTTTTTTCCGATTCTGACAAATTCGTCAGAATCGAAAAAAAACCTCTACGAGAGTCTAAACCTTGGGCTACAAGGGTATAAAACTACCTTGCCACCTGTGGTTCTAACCTTCTTAGAAATTGTGATTTATAAGGGGGGGCTCTGTCCTCTTTTTAATGTTCGGAGATTGTAACAAGGTGTACAATATCGGAAGAGAAGCAACAGTATTCAGTCACGTTAATATGTATCTTGTTATATAGTATATTGACTATTTTGTACAGAATGTCTATTGAGCATGTGCATACGTTGAAATCAAGTTTACTGCCAAGATACGTTAATGCTCCTACTATGTGAATGTTTTAAGCTATGATTTTAGCGCTTTGATTTTTATACATTATTTGATTTTGTTTTGTAATTATTGTCCCCATATGATGTGTTGTAGGGATCATATCAAGCAGGCCTATAACATAAATGTGTAGATCTATTGCTATTGACCATAGTCTTTACCGATAAAACTGGCTTCCCCAAAAAACACTTGAATCAGCCACAGATTTCACATTTTGTTGATGGTAATAAATCCATGCAGTCTTCGCTGAAACAAATGTAGCCTACCGGTATATTATATTGGATACCATGAATAGGACATTGTCAACTGATACGGTCACACTGGAACTTAACTTTTATTTTCACTAGGACCCAATGTATTAAGACAATATATTCCTCCTTTGAAGTTGTCGTTTGCCCTTGTTATTGTAATAAAACAAATTGCTATCAGGTTCTTACCCACTAGTGTAGAAGCAGTGAAGTGGGACCACCCAATAAGAGAAAATGTTTGTTATATTAGATTTAGTACAGAATTCACAACTGTCTCTACACATTGTGTTGTTCTAGATTTTGAATAAGCAGAATATAAGCATTATAATCAGTTGTATTCACTACTCAGTCAGTATTACTCAAACCAGGGGCACACATTTTTAAATATCCTCCTTTTATCCATAAGATCCATTTGGATTCTTTTAAGTCTCTAAAATCTTGACATCTACTTTGGAACCCGTCAGAATGAGTGAGAGTCAATTAGCTTAATGTTTTATAAAACAGCCATCCAAGTATATAAATATCAGTCTCTGTGATGGATGTCAGCAGGTTAGGATGCTGACAAGTCTTTTTCACTGCTTTTCGGTTTATCAAGGTGGTTTAAATCAATTCCAGCCACTCTTGACACTTGATTCCTCAACGGCAAGCATTATTGTCAATCACTGTCCCATATCATGTGTACCAGTGGTGCAGTGCATAGTAAGTGTAAATGAATAAGGATACACTTTTTTGTTGACATGAAACATCCATCAAAATGTAAAAATGTCACATTCTGCGATGAATGCCAATATCTCTGCTGTCGAGAAGAAACCACTTAACTCCACAATGTTCATTTTCCAGGAAATGAATATACATTTTTCAGGAAATGAAGACAAAGCAATACTGCCTCAACGAAGTTGGTGTTGTGACTTTATATATTGTCAATTACTTCCATGAGAGGGAGAGAGGTGGTGGAGTTAGCTGCTTTAGCAGATAGTTTGAGGGTCCAATGGAGTTAAGAGGTTTTGTCCCAAGCGCTTTTTACAACTTTTCATTGGTTCAATATTTTCAAAACAACACACAGATGTAAATAGCACTGAATAGTTCAATAGCACTGAACACAAGAATGGAGTTAGGTGGTTTCCTCCCAACAGCAATGATATATTATTAGTCTATTGTTGGTATATTTTGAAACGTACATCTGAAATATACAGTTATTATACATCCTTTTTGTTTTGTTTTTGAGTGGTGCAACCACTCCTATAGTTTGGTTGGTTTTCACCACCAAGTGTCACTGTTTTGCACACACACACACACACACACACACTATAATATATACACTGTTATGATGATTTCGGTTGTACTGTACTGTGACAGTACAGTCACAGTACAGTAGAGGGAAGCCCTGTGGACCTCCACACGGTAACTGTCATTTCTCAACCATTTCGGACGCGGCCCGGCTTGCCGGAACCGGCCCGGCCCCCTGGGCGCGTTCCTGGGGGTCTGGATGTTCCAGGAACTCCCACACAGTAACCCTGTCATCTCGACCATTTCGGACGCAGGCCGGCTTGCCGGAACCGGGCCAGCACCCTGGGCGCGTTCCTGTGGGTCTGGAACTTCCGGGGACCACCCGGGGACCCCCACACGAAGTTGCACCACTCACTTCACACAGGTGTGATTTTTTATCAATGTGTAAGTAAGTGCTGCTGTCAAACGCTAAATCTCTCATTAAAAAGTAATCTTTACAGAGATGTTTTCTGTTCTCGACGATTCTGTATTAATCTGTTCAAGGAAAACATTACAAGTGGAAAACCTCTTTTGTTTAGTACATTAAGATTCTGCTACACTGAGAAAGATAATAATTTCATAATAGGTGACAGAATGACAGATACACTGTCCTTGATGTTGACAATGGTTGAGCTGTGTGCACGATGCTGCTTACGCACACCAAAGTCCTTTTAGCCGTACCAGAATAGTTGTCTAGGATGGTGAAGACAAACTGAGTGCTTTTCATGGACCTTGGAGCAAAGTCATCACTATGGCAATAGACAAAGGAAATACGAATAAACAATGCAGCATGCAGGTCATAGTCTTAAAAACCCTACCATGTGCAGGACAATGTATCTAAGATCTGTAAGTTTTAGAGGAAGGCTTCTGTATGAACATTGAATCATGAAAATAAATAGCTAAATAATTGAATAGCTGAGATTATTTATTAATTATTGAAATGACTTGATTTATTACTTTTGAGTGAATTTGGCTGTTTACTTAAATAATTTGTATATTCTTGTTGGAAAACTTGTTTGAGACAACAACGAAAAGCAATATTCATATTAAACATAATGTTAACAATTTAGATGAAGTATCAAATATAACATGCCGTAATAAACAACAAGTCGGACTTCACAAACTACGTAGGACATTATGTGAATCTTGCGGTCTACATAAATGGCGTGGCTCCAATGTAGATCTCAGACTTCATGTGACCAGTCTGTGACATTAAATACCGTATAAAAATATTATAAAATTAAAAAAGAAAAAAGCACGAGGCCTTTGTCATACACAATCTGTTATATGTTGTAACTTTAACATAACTTTAACTAACTCTCACATCTACCTCCATTTATAAGTACTGTAATAACATGGTTTAAATATGGCATCCCTGTCATTAGGTTATCTAAAATAGTCAATCTTTTCAAAAGTTTCACAAATCTCAATCTAAAAATAGCCAATCTACTAGAAGTATAGCCCTTAAGGGGTTCACGTCTGAAACGATACAAGCATGTGTGTGCGACGTGCACTTGTACAGTATGGGCGGCCGCAGGTTTTGTCAGAAGAGCTCCAAGGATAAAAGGTTGGGAGCCACTGCTAAATGTAGTTATTAGTTATAAGTATGGGTTAGCATGTGGACAATAGTGGTACACCTACTCACGTACTCAGATTCTAAAAATCTCTTCTACATCCTGACAGTTTTCTGAAAAAGCTATGTTTCTATGTCAGTCGTTCTTCGATTTTTCAAAAATAGCAGACCTACAAGCTCATAGCGCGCCACTCGGTGGCACGCTATGAGCTTGTAGATCGCTATTTTTCAATAGCTAAAGCATAACATAATGCTAACACCAAAATGGGTTCCCGCCCAAAATGGGTTAAGTAACATTTTGAGGTATTTTTTACTTTACTTTAGTATTTCCAATTTTCAATAGACTTGCTTCTACTCTACAACATCTCAGAGGCAAATATTATACTTTACTCCATTACATTAATTTGAAAACTTTAGTTACTAGTTACAGTACTTTGTATATCTTCAGCCCTGTACTTTGGATATTTGAAAATAGCCGATCTACAAATTACAACATGCAGATCGTCTATGGAGGGATTTGAATATTTTATAAATTTGAAAAACATGTGAAATGGGACATTCTGCACTTTGAAGTATATTTTGATGGCAACACTCTTGTATTGTAACCCAAGTAAATGTTTTATACTTAACTTGTAACAGAGTATTTCTACACTGTGTGGCATTGATCCTTTCACTTAAAAGGGGCATTCCACTCATCTTCAACATTTTACTATGTCATTAATATACCTTAGAGCTGTTGTGTGGAAATAATAAAAAAGTCCCCCCACTCTGTGTTTCCTAGAACTGGAGATCTGAAAAAAACCATTAACATGGTGAAACACATCTTGATGATGTCATCAAGATGTGTTTCACCATGTTAATGATTTTTTTCATACTTACAGTTCTAGGAAACACAGCATGGGGGGACTTTTTTTATTATTTCCACACAACAGCTCTAAGGTATATTAATGACATAGTAAAATGTTGAAAATGGGTGGTTTTCCCCTTTAAGTAAAAACATTTGAGTATTTCTTCCATCACTGACAGCAAAGCACACATACATTTAGCACCTTGCCTGTCACTTACTGACCCACAGAGTGGACTCCTGACCGTCCACCCTTAGACTGGGAGGTTGTCGGTGGTTCAATCCCCGGCTGAGTTATACTAACGACTATAAAGATATTACTCAATGCCTCCCTGCTGGGCACTCAGAATCAAGGGGTGGATTGTGGGTAAGACCCTCTGACACATTGTCATGTCCAGGGGGTGTACTTGTACACCAACAGCAGATAGGCTACTGTACGGCTCCTGACTAGAGGTGTAACAATACATTTTAGGCCCTTTCACCAACCCCGCCTCGGGTATGGGCACTGTTAACCGAATTCATTCCCAAATACTACTTATCAATGTAATTTGCTGAGGTCACAGATAGTATGCACTCACACACTCACACACCACACCACACCCCCCCAAATGCTGCCCAAAAGAACCCACTTGCTTGTGCTCCGCTTTGTCGGCTGCAGGCTTAGAGAGGGGAATCAAATTGGTGAAATCACACAGCACCTCCTTACACTTGACCTCAAGGCCAACACTGCAACTCTATAGAGCACTACACACAGAAAGGCCCAATGCCCATTTTTCACACAGCAGTCCAAATAGTGTACAAGGCCCCTCACCTCTATGGCAGCCCCACACAAAGGGAGTCCAAGCACAGCTGGGATACTCATTTAGCTACGATGGGGAAGATGGTTTGACAAACAAACAAAGAAATATAACTGTGGTCAAACCAGCTAACCAGCTCCGCACTTATCCCTATAGGTCTAAATCCAGGAGCCCAAAACATGCTCTTGCGGGAGCCGGCCAGCTGATTTGTGCTATATACTCAAACTATACAAACACTATCAAGAAAAAGGAACAGCAGTCAAAACTAGGCCGCTCACTCCACATGATCCTACAAACGAATGCAAAACACAGTTAACTTATAACAAATATCCATATACAGTATTAATAAAAGTAAAGATGAAACAAACTACATTACCATGTAAGGTTGCATGCAGTGTCTTGGTTCACAACTGCCACACTTTCTCAACTGCTTCTGTACACTGAATGTCAGTACATAAACATGTGGAATGTTACACAGAATTCACATCACATGCAGAAATGTATAAAGCTCTTTTCCATGATGTACATAGAATTATACTCACATTCCATATCCAGTTTACATGCACAATTCCCTGAAGAGACAACACCCCTCGTATATTGTATAACAGCAAAAGTAAAACACATTGTAAAAACAATAAAACACCAAACAGGCTTACCACTTGTCAAGTTGGCAATTGGCATTCAAACAAACCTCTCACAACACAGTAACCGGTAAGGTGTTGTGAGGACCCACAGATTGGCAATCTCTTGCCTGCCTGTTCAAAAAGGCCTTAAATACCTGTCACTTATGACATCATTTATCTCTGTTTCCCTCTAGGGGCTACATTTTATTTTGCCCTTGAATGCCACATGTCACGGACACACACGCACGGGCGCACGCACGCACGCACGCACGCACGCACGCACGCACGCACACACGCACACACGCACACACACACAAAATGGAAGAAATTACATTCTTCTCACCTTTATTTATACTCGGAAATAACCACCTGTAAGTAAAACAATGTGTTTTACTTTTGCTGTTATACAAGATACGAGGGGTGTTGTCTCTTCGGGGAATTGCGCATGTAAACTGGATATGGAATGTCAGTAAAATAAATCAATTGAAGCAGGAGCAATCACGGTGAAAAATATTCTGGAGCATTCCTTTGAACTGACCGAAGGATGGCCGGGAGCTCAGTTTTAAAGAGTTTTGGAGTTCATTCCATGAAGTTGGGCCATTGACAGAAAAAGCTGTCTTGCCCAACTGGGTCTGAGGAACTTTGAGCCTTAAGAAATCTCACCAAAAACAACACATCAATACTTGACTTTAGCAAGAAATAGTTGTTAAAAAGAGTTTAGACTAGAGAAACTGAAGCTAAAACATAACTTTTATACAGATAATCGATGCCCTCCTGGCATAAATACTTAATATACATAAATACAATAATGTTCCTGTCTGTCCACGCAGGCATACATAAATCCATAATTTAAATGAAATGTCTCTAACCTAAACTAAAATTAAAATAAACCTTATTCCAACCCTAAACTTGACCTGACACACACACACACACACACACACGCACGCACGCACGCACGCACGCACGCACGCGAGAGAGAGAGAGAGAGAGAGAGAGAACATTATTAAGTCCTTCCTCCCAGATAGAGCAGTTTTCCTCCCTGGCATGCTGCCTGGAGGAGGTCTACTCTATGCTATATTACAGCTCCATTATTCATTCATTATAAGAGGTACATTAATCACTACTGTAGGTACTTGCGTCCTACAGGGATTCGTTTTTAAAAATGAAAAGATGGGAGACTTTCTTGTCCCGGGCCTATCACACACAGTACAATCCTGTTATTTAACCCATTTTGACCTGAGATCAGATTCTAAAAATGTCTTCTACATACCGACAGTTTTCTGAAAAAGCTATGTTTCTATGTCAGTCGTTCTTCGATTTTCAAAAATAGCAGACCTACAAGCTCGTAGCGCGCCACTCGGTGGCGCGCTATGAGCTTGTAGATCTGCTATTTTTCAATAGCTAAAGCATAACATAATGCTAACACCAAAATGGGTTCCCGCCCAAAATGGGTTTAAACTGAGTGTCAGCTTTTACCTTCTCAGTAAAATGTACACATTTTGCAGTGTAGTCCATGAGTTTCAGCAAATATTTGGTGCCCAAGCGGGTACATAAGATCAACAACAACAAACACTTAAGGTTTTATGTAAAGCACTTTGGGGTTTAATTGTATTTTTTATTTAAAAATATATATTTAAAAAAATATATATATTGTTTGCATGATGTGAGCACTCTCTTTTGAGAGGCAGATTTATTGCAGTGTATCCAGTGTTAAGCTCGTGTCACCAGGCTTTCCACCTCAGGCCAGTGGACCTGTTCCAAAGAATAAGCAGAAAGAGAGTAGCCTGGCTAATAAGCCAGACCGAATCAGCCGTTGGCAAAAAAAAATGCCTGCCGGCCGCGACAGTGTTGTGTGATATTAGTCTGGCTTATTAGCCAGGCTAGAAAGAGAGAGCAGAATGCATGCCACTCAGCCAACAAAGAAAACGTGTTTTTCATTGGCATAACATGACATTATGTCTAAATTAACAGTTAAGCACCGCAAAAACATTTAATTCATTATATATAGTAACCTTCCCACAAGAATGTTCCTACATTTTCAAAAATAGTGGAAATAGCAGATCTATAAGGAATTTCCACTATATGTGTCATAATACATTAGTTTATTATTTGTATTATATGGTAGCCTACTGGTCATTGGCACTAATTTCTTTGTATATTGAAGTTATTTGTCTTATCTGCCCAATGCATTATTTGTTTAGTTCATTTTAATATCCAATGCCGAACACACAATTAAATCCTTAATCTGAATTATTTGTATGACAATTAATCATGAAGTAAAATGTTATGATACAGTACATATTTGCAGTGAAGGACAAAGTAAATTCAGTATTTGACAAGGATCTCTCATTTGACAATGACTCTTGAACCTTCTTGGCTGGCCTCTTGTGTAATCACAAGAGAGCAGATAATATGGACACTGCCCAAATGTGACACTCATATCATAAACTAGGCCAAGTGGTTATTAAAAAGGTGGGGGAAAAAAGTAAAGTGGAATTCTCTCTAGCAGGCAATAGATGCACGCACACACGCACGTCGCACACACGCACACATGCACGTACGCACACAACTCCCGAAATGTTCAGGCAGTAAAGTGAAGCAGTGAGGTAATGAGCTGCTTTAACCATAATCAGTTCAAGGACCCATCTACTGATTCTATGGCTATCTGGCTGTGAGATTTTCAAGGAGCTACACATCCCCCAGAATTATATTAGCTGTAGAAGATGGCCTTTTTTACCCCCATGGTTATTTATAGATACATTTTATGTGGATTAAGGTAAATGTCCTCTAATCAAATCCACATAAAATGTATCTATAAATTTGCATAATTTAGCTGTGATCAAATCCACATAAAATGTAACCACGGGGTGGGGGGGGGGATATAACAAACTAGAAATGTGCACTTAGTGGAATGCATAATTGCATATCTCTGCCAGGCCGGGTGGCACTCCTTATTTGGTATGTATGATGTCAGTAAACTACGACATATCTATAATGTCTGACTCCATATTTGGGCAAGGTTATAGCCTGGTCCAACTACTGTTGACTGATAATAAGAATAATATTGTTTGAAATGTATGTTTAGTCCACCCCTTCATATCAGGTGCAGAGAACCACAAATGGCGCTCTAGAATCGGTATCATTTGTGTATGAGCAGTCCAAGACCAATTTTAATTCAATGAGAAAGAATCCTTCCTCTCTCACAGTGAGCAAGAGTCCTTCCTCTCTCATAGTCTAGAACAAGACTAAAATGGCAGGGCCATGTTTTTTTACAGATCACAATCAGCTTAGTCACATACAGGTTTACAGGTGTGTGCAGAAGCAGATTAAATTGATTTTTTTTCCGTACAACCTCCATCATTCGTAGTTTTCAACAAAAGGAAGATTAGAAATAGAAAGAAAAGCAATTAAGGAAAACAAGGACAGAACAGCTCAAATAATCAAATGTGCTCCTGATATGAGTAGGGTCAAACAATATATATATACATAAATAAAAACAAAAAATAAATAAATATATAATAGTTTTATATACATACCTGTTACTATAATAGTAACATGTATGTACATTAAGTTAAATAAATAAGAGCAGGTGCAGATACAGTATGGTGCAGCAATCAGTGTTCCTACACATTTGGAATGACAAAATTCCATACTTTTTCCATACTCTAACTTCGGGCCCGTGTGTCGCTCCCCGGGCAAGCTGCGGCCGAATAACTGAGGTGGCAAAGAGTTCAGTGTCAGGGGGACACCCACGGCCATGAGGCCGATGCTCCCACCCTCCCGTGGCCGCCAGGTGGCGCTCTTCCCGGCGCAGGGGACTCAGGGCAGGCCCCTGAGTCCCTGCCCCGTCGGTGATTCCAGCTTTAAAAAACGCGGGAAAAAAGACCATTTCCCTTCACGTGCAAATGCCCACTAGTGCCTGGGAGTACGGACACCTGCAGTCCCCCAAAGGCCTTCATACTCCAGTTTTAGGTCTCGGTGACCACCGAAAGTGACAACGTGACTTCACGCGAGTGATAAGCGGCTCACCACTCACACATCTCTCTGTCACACAATATTGATGACATCAGGGATCTCCATATAACTTTATAAGGGACTTAATAATATTGATGACATCAGGGATCTCCATATAACTTTATAAGGGACTTAATAATATTGATGACATCAGGGATCTCCATATAACTTTATAAGGGACTTAATAATATTGATGACATCAGGGATCTCCATATAACTTTATAAGGGACTTAATAATATTGATGACATCAGGGATCTCCATATAACTGTATAAGGGACTTAATAATATTGATGACATCAGGGATCTCCATATAACTTTATAAGGGACTTAATAATATTGATGACATCAGGGATCTCCATATAACTTTATAAGGGACTTAATAATATTGATGACATCAGGGATCTCCATATAACTTTATAAGGGACTTAATAATATTGATGACATCAGGGATCTCCATATAACTTTATAAGGGACTTAATAATATTGATGATATCAGTGTCATCACCGCCCCCCCCCCCCTTCCCCCCCCCCCCACCGCCCCCCCCTTTTTCCCCTCACTGTATATGTTTCTTTTCCCTTTTTACCTCCATTATGATGAATTCCTGTACTGTTCTTTGTCTATATAGAAGTGTCTATTTGTACGTCTCTAAAGGTTTTGATGAATTGAACATGGTGGACCCTGTTGTAAACAAGTGTAATGCTTAATTGGGTCGTCCACTCACAGTTAACAGCCTTTGTATTGAGTTTGTGCTTGAAATGTACTGTAATTCTGCAAACTGTTAATAAAATTTTCAATCAATCAATCAGTCACGTGCCCGACCAACCAATACACTGGCGAGAAATACACGATTCCATTAACTGCGACCTTCGGTTGTTGTTATCAAATGCAGGACATCGGTCTCCTTCTCGAAGTGTCCTCTAGCCCATTTAGGCCTGACGTCGAAATAAAAGAAACGTTCGCTCTGAAAGAATATATACCTATTCAAAGATCTGTGCTGCATTTTTACGATTTTTCAAAAATAGCAGATCTACAAGTTCGAGCTTGTAGATCTGCTATTTTCCAATAGCTAAAGTATAACAGAATGCTTGAAACTATATCCGGAGGGACACAAGATAAAGCGTAATGAACAAATGTTTATAGATATGTCTTTTACAAGCTAAGAGAGTGATAGCATTGACCTGGAAGAGGCCAGACAAACCAAGTATTACACAGTGGTTCAGAGAATTGTCTTTATGTTTACCTTTGGAAAAGATTGCATACATTCTTAAGGACAAACAAGAAATGTTTCAGGAGGTGTGGGGCCGTTTTATAAGATACATAAAGAACAATAATTTGTCACATTTAATGGATGGAGCTGAAGAGGAGTAGTGCAGTTGTTGTTTTTTGTTTTGATTTGTTGTTTTTGGTTATTGTTGTTTTGCTTTCTTTATATCAGTAATTGTCTTGTACTGTTCATTGTTGTTGTTTTTTGTATATTTGTATTGTCATTTGTGTGTAAAAAAGGAAAATAAATATATTGTTGAAAAAAAAAAAAGAATGCTTGAAACACCAAAAGGGGTTCCTGCCCAAAATGGGCTAGACAACATTGTCCCTCCTAACTCCCATGCTGTGGGTGTGGAATGACACCCTCCCCTCCGTCCCCCATCACGACTGCAGACTCACTCCCCGCCACCGCAGTGTGAAAAGTCACCTCTTCAGACTATACCTCATCGCCTAGTAATAATAATAATAATAATAATAGCTTGAATTTATATAGCGCCTTTCATGAACCCAAGGACGCTTTACAAAATGTACCAACAACAACTATATGCCATAAGCCTGAGAAAATAAGTGTCTTTTCAAGGCAGCCTTAAAAGAGTCCAGTGTTGGAGCATGGCGAATCTCTATTGGAAGAGAGTTCCACAGGGTGGGGGCTGCCACACTGAACGCTCTGTCCCCGAAGGTTCGCTTGACTGCCTTGGGGACAGAGAGGAGGTCCATGTTTGTGGACCGCAGGTTCCGTGTCACAGGAGGTTTATGGAGGAGGGATGAGAGGTACTGTGGAGCCAGGGCATTTTGACATTTGTAGGTGAGAAGTAGGAGTTTATAATTGATACGGAACTTGACAGGAAGCCAGTGCAGTTGTTTGAGGGTGGGGGTGATGTGCTGCCAAGGCTTGGTGCGGGTGAGAACTCTGGCAGCTGAGTTCTGGACATACTGCAGCCTGTCCAGGTACTTGTTTGGGACCCCAAACAGGACTCCATTGCAGTAGTCCAGGCGGGAGGTAACAAATGAATGGATGAGGGTCTCGGCCCCTAGTACTACTCATTCCTTCACTTCTTGTTGCATTTGTTTTTGATAAATGCTAATATACTATGCAGAGGCTATCTATAGCTTTATCGTGGAAAAAGATAGGCAAACCCAGTATTGCTCAGTGGTTTAGGGAGCTATTATTGTGTCTTCCTCTGGAAAGAATCACTTATACTTTGAAGAATAAACAAAATATGTTTGATAAAATATGGGGACGGTTTATCCAATATATTACGGTTAATGATTTATCGTTCTTAAACTGAAAATGTCTAATTGTATTCTCTGCAGCTGTTTAGTCTTGTGGCCATAAGGACTCTGTTGTTGTTAACAGTCTAAGTGCCCTTATTTTATTATACTGTTTTGTTTTGTTTTTTCTTTTTTTAAGTAATTGTATTGTCTGATGTATTATGTATTGTTCTGTTTGTACAAAAAAATAAAAATTCAATAAATATATTGTTTAAAAAAAAATATATATACTATGCAGATGCATGTTGATCACATGCAATTAAGTAAAGTATATAATATTCATATACACTGTTTGCTTGTCCACCAATGCTAAGAATGTCATTGTAGCATGTAGTTTAGACTGAGCCAGCAATTCCTAGAAAGGCAGCCTCAGCATGAGACAATGCAGCAAGCAAGCACTCTATTAGTGAAGCGTTTTATATGATTGGTTGAGGATAGAAGCGTGGAGCTGAGGCCGACCAAGTGTTGGTCGCAACTCGCAAGACTGGGATCTGTTGTGCATTTTCTGATAAGATCTCAAATTTAGAGAATCCTCTCTTGGACCAGAGGGGTCACCTGGACACGGATATTAGTAGGTGGGATACCAGGCTTTTGGCAGTGTTGAAAGCTTGGTGACACAAGGCTAGTTGGCAGCACAGTTTCCTGACTGCATGCACAACACTCTTGTCAACTCTAAAAGGTGATTGTGTGTATGCAATTTGTCAGGCAGAGGTTTATAGCCCTAGAATGTCTGTGATCATACATACTGTACATTTCATGAATTCCCAAATACAGTACATAGCCATAGATCGGTTAGCAGTGTGATGCAATGCATAAATCTGCTCCGTGCTGCGTAGCCGCAATTTGCAACACTAGATTATTTTATAATGGGATGAATCTAGAGTTGCAATACCCTCCATTGACATCCCATTGATCCAAATTGCATTTCCGATCTGTTTGTATTAAACAACGTTAAACTCACCAACATTGCCAATTCAATTTGGATCAATGGGCTGTCAATGGAGGGTATATTGCAACTCTATTCATCCCATTATAAGAAATGGGCCAGTCGCCCGGAGAGAATGCCGTCCGTGTGAAGCTCATGGAAAAGTGGAGATATATTCCATTGTTATCGCCCAATATGTCATTTTCTTTCAATACGCCATGAAAGGAAATCATATATCATATCATCAACGCCTTCTTCAAGGATTCGTAACTCACCCCTGACCTCAGGACGAATCCTCGGCTCCACAATTGGCATCTGATTAGATCCCGATTATAACATTCCTTCACACATTTATGTGGCAGTGTTAGTACACATTCACTGTTTAGAAGGTAATGTACAGTATTGTGCTCTATAAGAAAGGGGCAAAGGGCTCACCTTTCCAGCTGTATGCTGTTATGAATCAGTCATGGTCTAGGTCGGACATCGCTGGCATCAGCCATCTTTCTGACAAAGCAAGCTTGAATTTTCTCTTTTGACCTCTTTTGACCTTTCTCAAGAGCTCTTCAACAAAGAAGAAGAAATCTTCACTGAAAGGGAGATTGAAGTGGGAAACAAGATGTATGTAGCAGACTATAAACATACATGTACAAATACAATCAGAGGTGAGGGGCCTTGTACACTATTTGGACAGCTGTGTGGAAAATGGGCATTGGGCCTTTCTGTGTGTAGTGCTCTATAGAGTTGCAGTGTTGGCCTTGAGGTCAAGTGTAAGGAGGTGCTGTGTGATTTCACCAATTTGATTCCCCTCTCTAAGCCTGCAGCCGACAAAGCGGAGCACAAGCAAGTGGGTTCTTTTGGGCAGCATTTGGGAATATGATACATGTTGTATGTCATTGCTCACTTCAGATTTTAAATGAATTTGGAATAAAACAGTGTTTTATTGAAACTCATCCCACATTCTTTCTCCCTGTCAGAGCCTATAGCTACTCCAGGGGTTCTCAACCCGTGGGTCGCAACCCCTCGGGGGGTCGCCAAAATATTTTAGGGGGTCCCCAAATTATTTTCAAAAAAATAAAAAATAAAATAATAAATAAATAAATAAATTTTATTTTCACGATTTTTCAAAAATAGCAGACCTACAAGCTCGTAGCGCGCCACTCGGTGGCGCGCTATGAGCTTGTAGATCTGCTATTTTTCAATAGCTAAATTATAACAATGCTTAAAACACCAAAAGGGGTTCCCGCCCAAAATGGTTTAAGGTTATTGTAGCAGTCAATTTATATTGGGGGTCGGGAGGGGGCGGGGCGGGGGTCCCGAGACATTGCCAAAGCATTTCCGGGGGTCCCCAGCCAAAAACGTTGAGAACCCCTGAGCTACTCCACCACGTCCTTATCCTGACAACTAAGTTGACAACTGGGTACTCGGAACTGGGTAAGACAGCTTTTCATACGCACGCACCTCACATGTGGAACTGTCTACAATCAGTTTTAATTTTTTATTTAAAAGACTTGAAGGATTACTTTGAGATTCAGCTGTACTTGTTCATTTTGAAATGTCTATTATCATGTTTGTAAAACTGTAGGCTATATGTTTACTGTAATCAGTGCATTATTGGAAAAGAGAGCTTGCTCTCAATTGACTTCCCTGAATAAATAAAGGTGAAAGAAAGAAAGAAAACGGCAAAAACTTCACTTAACGTGTGTGTGTGTGTGTGTGTGTGTGTGTGTGTGTGTGTGTGTGTGTGTGTGTGTGTGTGTGTGTGTGAAAGAGCTTTCATGCCTGACTCGGCAAAACCATTCTCTGTGGCATATCTCATATCAATGGCTCTCATGGTGAAGACAGATGGCATGGACCTACCCCACCCAGTAAGAGCCCTTCCAACACACACACTCTAAATCTCTTCCAGTTTGTGCATCATGACACACGCACGCACGCACACACGCACACACACACACACACACACACACACACACACACACACACACACACACACACACACACACACACACACACACACACACACACACACACACACACACACACACACACACACACAGGAACTTCCTTGGTACCATGCACAGATTAATCTCTCTGTCCAGTGATGACTCATAGATCACTTCCTCTCCAAATGTGTGTGTGTGTGTGTGTGTGTGTGTGTGTGTGTGTGTGTGTGTGTGTGTGTGTGTGTGTGTGTGTGTGTGACTGTGTGTGTGTGTGTGTGTGTGTGACTGTGTGTGTGCGTGTGTGTGTGTGTGTGTGTGTGTGTGTGTGTGTGTGTGTGTGTGTGTGTGTGGACAGCAGTATACATGATGTAGTAGGTGTAGTCTCCACCTAAAAGCCACAGCAGCTGTTGCCGACTTCTAATCACGCCTCATGCAGCGCCTATGCTGCCCCGTACATTTAAAACAGGGGCGCTATTTTACATTTTTATTTAAAGGGATAGTTCAGATTTTTTTAACTTAAGTTGTATGAAATACTTGCCATTAATATAGTGGTTGCAACTGTATTAATTGATTGCCCGAGTCCCATGGTGGGAGTTCTGCTCTGGTTTTGGTCAATATTAAGTAGTTCCGGTCATTTTGTGGGGGGCACTGGGGCCACGCAGTAAAAGTAGATGAATCCACAAAATGAACGTAATTTGTATTGTTGAACTATTTCTAAAATATTAGCGCGACTTTCGTTCAACTTTGACCCCTCTATCACATGGAACTATTTTTTGGGCGTAGTGATATGGACACAAAAAACCTAGTTCTGTGTGATAGAGGGGTAAAAAAGAACGAAAGTTGCACTAATATTTCATACAACTTAAGTTCAAAAAATCTGAACTATCCCTTTAACACTATCCCAGGCCATAACCAGCTCAGTGGCCTTGTGGTTAGAGTGTTCGCCCTGAGACTGGGAGGTCGGGGTTCGATCCCCGGCCGGGTCATACCAAAGACTCTAAAAATGGGACCCAGTGCCTCCCTGCTTGGCACTCAGCATCAAGGGTTGGATTGGGGGTAAGTCCCTGCGACATACTAGTGTCATGTCCAGGGGGTGTACTTGTACATCAAGCTGCCTCACGCTACAGAAACAGGAGATAGGCTCCTGCCCTATGGGCCTCATGGCTCGGCAAGGCAGGCCATAACATCAACATCCATGGACCCATATTGGAACTTTGCAACAGTTGAATGGCATTGTAATTGTATTTTTGCCTTGATACATTTGATTTGCACCAAACTGTTATTTTTTCCTTCTTCTGATTGAGTTCTGGGTCCTCCAATTTAGCTAAATGCCTTCGTCTTCTTCTTTATTATTATCTTCCTTTAATAGCATATCAATAGAGCTGAAAAATGAAAACAAACACAATAGCAAGGTTTATTTCAGCTGGTCTGTTTATCTTTATTTTTTACCATTGTACATTTCTATTTTCCTGTTGCAGAATGATGGTAACCCAGTGGTTCTGACACAGGGGTCCTTGAGGGGGTTCCTCAAGGTGTTAATTTAGGCCAGGGTTTCTCAAAGTGGATGTCATCATTGCCATATGGCACCCTACCTTGACACAAGTCCAGGGGTGCCTCAGAATACTTTGATAATATTTGGAATTCATTGTATTGTACTTTAATTTCTGTACACATCATCCATCTCTCCCATATGCTTTTATTTTATTTTTATTCTTTTTTTGTTCCTGTCTAAAAAAAAAAGAACCTGTGGACAAAGAAACACTATTTGAGAAATGGTTGTGTAATATGATTGTGGATGTCCCTAAATAAAGAATTTAAAATATATATATATATATATATATATATATATATATATTTGGAATTCATCAATGTCACTTCAGTTTAGTTTAACCACTTTTAGACCCTCTATAATATAGTCTATATCTTTACAGGGTTAAGCAAATGCCATTTTCGATACGAAGTCAGCTGAGGTCAGTTGTCAAAATTAAATGAATAGCAATCTAATATTGAAAAACAGATGATCTGGGTATTCAAAGGTAAAAGGAGGAATAGCCTTATTGATTTAATTAAAAGTCAACTGCCAACATGTTTTGACCATGCGTGAAGGTCTGGGCGAAAGGACCTTGAAGAAGACCCTGCATGGTCGAAACATGTTGGCAGTTGCCTTTAATTAAATAAAGCCTATTCCTCCTTTTACCTTTGTCTGTTTTTTTTATTGTCTTGATCCTGTTTATAGCCTATATATTGTTTTACTATAGTCACCTTTTTATCTCCTGTGAGCACCTTGCTGTTTTTTTTTCTGATATTAAGCTTATTGACTATAGATATTACTATTATGCTATGTGAATTAATGTAGGCATGCTCTAGCAGCTCTCTCCATACACACACACACACACTGTAAATCGCTCTGGATTAAGAGCATCTGCTAAATGCCCAATTGTAAATTGTGATGAAGGCTTCCCTGTGTCTATTTCCGTAGTGTAGGTTGTTCAGCTTCTCCTGGCTTCACTTTTTCACAAAGGCCTTCTTTAGGCATGCCTGAAGAAGGCAGAAAGGCTGAAACGTTGCTATGACTCTTATTTAAATAAACTTCTTGAAGCAGCAAGTGGCTGTGTGCAGGTCTCTCCTCCTCCTCCATACGTTTGCTGCTCTGCTAGGACCCCGGATGTGTGGAGGTAATGTCTCTAATACACAATGGCTTTTGAAATCGGCTTTGTATTTATTGTGAATTTGTGAGAAATAAATCTGAGAAAAATAGTACAAAAACAATTAAATCAATGCCCATCCTTCAAGTCACATCCTCTTCAATTGTTAAGTGTTTACAAAAAGTGGCAATGATCTGCAACTAGGTCTTATGAGAATAGTAAGAAAAACAAATAAAGTACTCAAGATGGATTCAGAGCTAAACCCTCAGAAATGTTCCTTGACCAAACTTTTCTTCTTCCGGATCTCGAGTGTTCCGGTCCCACTACTCTGTGGTTTATCAATTTCTGATTATGGTTTAGTATTGGGCTTAAAAACGTCCCTTTCACAAACCACCACCAAACTCTTTTTGATACTTCTTTCAATAGCCTTCTTTCAATACTCATGCCAGGAAAGGAAATACATTTCTTCACACATTTATGTGGCAGTTAACCTTCTAACAGTTCACTGTTTAGAAGGTGTAATGTACAGTATTGTACCCTATAAGAAAGGGCTCGCCTATAGAGTTCCAGCTGTATTATGCTGTTATGAATCAGTCAAGGTAGGACATCGCTGGCATCAGCCATCTTTCTGACAAAGCAAGCTTGAATTTTCTATTTACTTTTTTCTTTTGACCTTGCTCAAGAGCTCTTCAACAAAGATTGGAACCATTTAGAAATCTTCACTGAAAGGGAGATTGAAGTGGGAAACAAGATGTATGTAGCAGACTATAAACATACATCCATCATCGTTGTGATCTCTTTATACTTAAACTAAATAAACTTCTTGAAGCAGCAAGTGGCTGTGTGCAGGTCTCTCCTCCTCCTCCATACGTTTGCTGCTCTGCTAGGACCTATACGCACCTGCTGAAAATTAAACCGGGTGTGTGGAAGTAATCTCTCTAATACACAATGGCTTTGGAAATCGGCTTTGTATTTATTGTGAATGTGAGAAATAAATCTGAGAAAAAAAATAGTACAAAAACAATTAAATCAATGCCCATCCTTCAAGTCACATCCTCTTCAATTGTTAAGCGTTTACAAAAAGTGGCAATGATCTGCAACTAGGTCTTATGAGAATAGTAAGAAAAACAAATAAGGTACTCAAGATGAAACAATTAGTACCCAGTACACAATTAAAAACATGATGATGCTCAATGGGATAGTTAACTCCATGTAATGTGCACTGCAGAGGCATACTCTGTTCTGGAATTCCTGACAACTTACTAGTTGCCTAATGTGATATTCCGAAAGCATTCATAAACCAAAGACCTGGGGCCGATTCTACAAATGCCTTCTAAATCAGTTCTTCTCACCCAGAAATGTTCAAAAAATAGCAGATGTACAAGCTCGCAGCACGGCACGAAGTGATGCACTGTGAGCTTGTAGATCTGCATTTTTGAATAGCCAACACAAACATCTAAGATGACACAGATGCTTTCCTGTTTTTAATGGATTAAATTGAAAATACCGGGAAATGAATATCAATTAGACTGGAGCAGGTTTTTTTTTTATTGGCGATAGAGAAATCAAAACAATTAGCCTTGCAAGACAAATAAAGCCCAGCCCAAGTCTTCTTTCATGGTAGCCTTCATGTCCTTATTCTTCCTGCTGTTGTCTGTCAATGCTTGCTTTTGACTGGTAAGAAGAAAAAAAAAACATTTCTACACCGCCAACATTTCTGTGTTTGTTTTGCCATGTTTGTGGCGCATGAGCCAGATAGAGGAAATTAACAGGAAATGTCATCGAGGTACAAAACAGTTAAATGACCCAATGTGCATCGTGTCCTTAAACCCTTCAGAAAAAAACCCCAAAAAATACTTGACCTTGAAGAAAAAAAACACGCACGTTACTCGTGTTGCGTGTTTTTTTTATTCAAGCCTAGTTATCGTCCGGTTTGTCTGAAGGCGGTCCACACGGCTGCAGCATCTTCTCCATCAGGTTAAAGCGGACACGTGCCTTGCTCTCGTTCTCAGAGATGGAGAAGTAGTTGAGCAGGTCAAAATGTCCCATGTAGGAGCAGTAAGAGTCTCTGTGTTGGTTCACCAGCCATTCCCACTTGCTGGTGTCGGCATGGCCTGTTCCAATGTACTTGGACTGCAGATGCTCCAGTTGACTGTGGATGTTGTATCGGTCAGTCATTCTCACTTCGGGCAGGGATTCCTAGATTTCTGATCATAGAGTAAGAAATAGGTCAGTGTGCGGTTATAATTCTATATTTAGGTTAATAGACATGCTATTAGCTATGCACATTTTGTTTTCTTATTGCTATGTTTTTTTTTATATATTCTTGTGAAATGCACAGAGACCCCTTGGGGTGATTTTACTATAAATAACTGAACATGGGCAATGCTCTGAATGAATTAATGATTGAATACCGTACTTTATTAATCCGAAACAGCACGAGGTAGGCTAGAGTCAGATAGTTGAGCTAAAAGGATAACAAAAACGTCCCTAGTCCTGGGGACTTTATTTCCATTGGTCCTATGTTTCCATTGACGGGACTGAATCACAATCATTACGTTTAAAATAGCCATGACTGGCTGGTGAATTGTTTTCATGTTTGTATTAAAGACATGAGATGTGATAGATGTAATACAATCTAGGAGGGAGAAGGTGTCTCGCAATAAACTGTTTCTCAAGCAGTTGCCATGCTAATTAGCCTAGCCTAGTTAGCCTGCTGTTAGCCCAGGCTAACAAACAGCAAGTACCCTAAGGTAACGTTAGTTAACATAATTGCCCGATATTCCTCTTCTGGTTGTAGGTTTCAAACGCTATGCACATCGATTGCCACGAAGGCTTCAAATATAATAGTAAATAACTTACACGATTAGAAGTCACGATCTGCCTTACTCCTTCACGCACAATGATGATAAAATATTAGCCTCAACTTCCGGTAAGCGCCACCGATATCATGCGCCGGAGGAAACAAGTGAACCGGATAAGAGTTCCCTCTCCTCTCCTCTCCTCTCCCCCCCCCTCTCTCTCTCTCTCCTCTCTCTCATTATTATTAAACAGCATTTTGATGATGATGAACAAAAGGGAGACATTAAAAAAAAATAGATAGAAAGAACATATATCAGCAGAGATGTTCATTTGTATTATAATCTCCTTTCTGTGATAACTGGTTCACCATTTGAGTTGTCTTTTTGTTTTATCTTGCTTTGTTGTTTGTATTTGTTCGGTTTCAGACAGTTGAATCAGATTGTGATACTGCAACTGTATTGATCTAAAATCATGAAACCTTGAAGTAATATAATTCACACAGCACGATGCCTTAATAAGATTATTCTGCAGTCTGAAAAAAATACTTTTTTTTTTCCAATGACAGATGTAGCCACTACGACCACAAATGTCCCAAGAAACTAGCTCCTAGCCACCGAGTCTGCTGCGCTCTGAGAGAAAAGCACGGCTGAATTCTTTGTTTTGATTATCCATCCGTGTGGCGTGCCATTATCGTGGTTATAGCACGGCTAGAAATCTGTTTCAACCAATCAGATTGCTTCCTCGAAACGACCTGTATAATCTGCATTCTGCATCACCTCACACTGGCCTTGACCTCAGTCTTTGGAACAGCATATATCTAAATGCCGGAACTGTTTAATGCAATTTATTTGTGTGTGTGTGTGTTACAACAAGCGCTTCCAAACTCCAACACTTAAAAAAAAACACCTGCAAGGAGTTTATTGACAGGAAGTAGCTCATAACATGTCTACACTCTACAGTGGATTTTTATGAAACAAACACTTTGCAGATAGAAAGAGGATAATTCAAGCTTTTCGTACAGCTGCAATGGTGGTGAGTTTGACGTTGTTTAATACAATTAGATAGGACTTTTCTGTTTGGATGAATGGGCTGTCAATACACTGACACCAGGCTAGACAGGAACGCCCAAAAACGTCACATCCGGTTTTAGCCTGGGGTAAGAATTTTCTATGGCTGCCAATGCAACTTGGTCCAATCCTTAATCACATACAGACAAACATCTATGCCGATGCTATCTAACTTGCGGAGGTAGCGTTCCTTGTCCACGGGCAACAGATCTTTCAACGTATGGCATTGCAAATACGTTTGATAATCGCTACTCTGCTCAATATTGTTTTGAAAATGCCGCAAATTGCATTGCAGTGAACGAGCACAAATCACAACTTCCCCCGGTGGTGGGCGGAGTCACAGTTTGAGGCGCTGTTTACGCGCCGTGGTGTCAGTGTATGGGAAGTTGGACCTAGTTAAAGGCTCATTCATAGTCTGGATTTTCGGTGGTGAGGTGACCACCGCTCCGGTGGTGAGCTGACCACCGGAGCTGAAATAGCGTTGAGCGGTGGTGAGTAAAAACAGAGAGAAGGGCTGGGGCGGTGGCGGTGGTTTGCTCTTCACCGCGGCTCGTGACGTCATGTTGTAGTTCGGTGGTCACCTAACCACCGAAAATCCAGACTATGAATAACGCTTTAGCACCTTGCTGGCAAGATGGCCGCGGTCTGCATGAGGTCAATGCCACACTGTGATCAGTGGTGGAAAGTACATTTACTCAAGTAGCCGCTACTGCACCTACAATTTTGAGGTAGCCTACTTTACTCGAGTATTTCAATGTCTTGATACTTTATCCACTTCACCACTACATCTCAGAATCAAATGTACTTTTTACTCCACTACATGTAGGTAATTCATAATGAATTAATCAAATAATGAATTAGAAATCTTCTACATTTTTCTATACAAGCTCAATATACTCACAATGTGTCACGATTCAACACTATTGTAAGCTTATAGATTTTTTGAATAGCCTTTAAGTATAAAATAGGGCATACGTTTTTAATGATCAATAATTATGCATATAGTAATAACATGATGTACTGTATATGATTCTGACACAAGCATGATGAACAATGAGTACTTGGTAGGCTACTTTAAGTATATTGTCATGGCAATCATTTTGTACATTTTGAATTCAGGACCTTTACTTGTAACAGAGTATTTATTTTCCTATATTGTGGTATTGCTACTTTTACTTCAGGCATACCACTGAGTGTGATCATGTTGAGCTACCCATATAATCGGGAAACACACTGACACAGGTGGTCAGCATGCTCCAAAGATTCAAGATTATTAACTGTGTACCATGTACTGTCACTGCAACTCTGGAAGAACGCTATGTTCCCAGGATTCAATGACCCGAGCATATATGTTATGCAGGGAAACAGTAATAGGCCTATCTGAGTAATGATGATAAAGGTGTCCTAATATCTGTTCAGGTTCATGTGGACTGTTTCCAAATGTGCGTGCGTGCGTGCGTGCGTGCGTGCGTGCGTGCGTGCGTGCGTGCGTGTGCGCATGGGCGCATAAGCGTGTGAGTGTGATGTATGTTAGCCCATCACAGGGCACAGTCTGTTACCACTCACACTGGCTCACATGGATTCTATGTCCCGTGGTGATATTACTAATCAGCGGAGACCAGCCCAACAATGCTCAGAGGATAGTAAGCAGTGGGTGTGGTTTTGGACTGACAGACCATCACAGTGGAAAAAACCCTCCTTCTGGGACTAATAAGTCATTTGTTCTCAAACAATTTCTTTGTCAAGGACCCCACATTAATATGCATTATTGCATTTAGCCGCAAACCTCCATCTGAAAATATTTGGTGCCAATACAAGATTTGTGTTGTTAAAATGATTAAAAAATATTCACATTTTGTACACGATTGTTTTGAAAATAGCAGATCACGATCATGATGCGGCACGTTGGGAGCTCGTAGATCTTTATACAAATAGCTGATGTACGATATGGTTAAAGTGGTTAAAGAGATTTTGATGCTATATTCACAAATTTAGCTGGGGACCCCTTGGAACCCCGTCAAGTAAAACGGACTCCCCGGACCCCACTTTGAGAACCACTGACAACTTATTTTCTCAGGCTTATGGCATATAGTTGTTGTTGGTACATTTTGTAAAGCGTCCTTGGGTTCATGAAAGGCGCTATATAAATTCAAGCTATTATTATTATTATTATTATCCAATATTCCGTAGGGATCGTGCTGTGGGTTTCTTTTGACAGCTCTGGGTGCTGGATGGAATTTGAAATGCTGCACAAAGGAGAAGATGCACCTCATATATCGACAGCACTTGATCTCAACTCAGCCTCATCTCATGGTTGCAATATCACAGGATGTCATTACAGCAGTAGTTCTTGTGGTGGTGGTTGTTGTTGTTGTCATGGTGACAGTGGCATGCATGAGCGTGTGCCCGCGGGGAGCCTCATAAATTAGTCTTGTCGAGCTTGTCATCACTTATCGTGATGTATTTCCGAGTAACAGATTAATTACTTGCGGAAGCAGAGCGTGCAAGTAATGTTATTAGTCAGGTGCTACGATGCGTATGTCCCTTAGCAGCATATGATATGACGTCATATGCTTTACATGCAGTAAAGGCCGTCGGGATCGGGAGTCGAACCCGCAGCACACTGCCAGACTCGGGCTACCGGCCAAGGTGGCTGGACCGCTGAGCCACGGCCCAGGCCGCTTATACATCTTTCTTTGAGATTTACATTAGACAATTAAAAATCCGATCTTTTCTCCCCGATTTCCGATCTCCCGATCCGATCAGGACAACCCTATAGCGTTAATGTTAACTTCTGGTTAACACATCTACCCTCTGATTGACCGTTGCTCGACTTGCTTCTCATTTGCATAAAGTTTAGCCTTCCTCAATGTTGCTCAGTGTAGCCCAAATACCATTGGAAATGAATGACTGCCAGTCACTTTGTTGCTGCGTGCCGGTGTGAGCTCAGGGTGAGTTGATAGGAAATAAAGAGGATGATAGATCTTGTTTATTTAGTCCTGTGCACACCAATGCCTGTCTTGTTCCCAGTTATTTCAGTGTGTGTGTGTGTGTGTGTGTGTGTGTGTGTGTGTGTGCGTGCGCGGCGTGTGTGTGTGTGTGCGCGGCGTGTGTGTGTGTGTGTGTGTGTGTGTGTGTGTGTGCGCGCGACGTGTGTGTGTGTTTGTGTGTGTGTGTGTGTGTGTGTGTGTGTGTGTGTGGTGCGTGCGCGCATGTTCGCAGTTTGAAGAACAGCGTTTCCATAGCAATGCAAAGTTGGATGCTACTGCCTTGAACATTTGCTCATTAGCCATTTCCTAGAAGAGCCGAGTCTCCATTAAATGCCTTGCCTATTTTTGTTGCCATGAGTGGTTTTTCACTGGTTCTGAAAATAGCAGGTAATATATTTCTCTGTGACAGTATAACTTGGGCCATTAGGTTTCAGTCACAGGAGTCCAGTTTTCGTCTAACATACTTCTGTGAGTGAAAATCACACCTGTGTGAAGTGAGTGGTGCAACTCCGTGTGGGGGTCCCCGGGGGGGTCCCCGGAAGTTCCATACCCACAGGACCACGGCCAGGGTGCCGGCCCGGTTCCGGCGAGCCGCCCCATGTCCAAAACGGTAGAGAAATGAGAGCGTTACAATGTGGGGGTCTCCGGGGAGTCCCCGGGGGGGGTCCCCGGAACATCCAGACCCCCAGGAACGTGCCCAGGGGGCCGGGCCGATTCCGGCGAGCCGCCTCACGTCCGAAACGGTTGAGAAATGACAGAGTTACCATGTGGGGTCCCTCTACTGTACCCTCTACTGTACTGTACTGTACTGTCCCTGTACTGTACTGGCAAACCCGAAATCATCATATATACAGTTAATATGTGCGTGTGTGTTTGTGTGTGTGTTAGGTTGAAAAACAACCATGCTATTTTCGTCCAGCCAGCCAGCCAGCCAGCCAACCAGGCAGCCACACACATAGCTCCGTAAGGACTCAAAAATAGAGAGAAATAAGTTTCCATCGTGATTGGTGAAGAGGCGCTGAATATGGTCATATGCACCAACATAAAAATAAATATGTTAGGGCCATGGAACTTATCTTATGGAGGGGTACAGATAAATGAGGTCACAGAAGTCAAACTACTAGGAATTAAAATACAAAATAATTTATCATGGACAGCTCATACCACAGCTATCTCTAAAAAGGTAATGCAAATGGGAGGAATGGTTGGGCGAATTGCAGGGCTTCTATCTGAAGAGACGTTGAGGCTAATATCCCGTAGTCTGATTTATAGTCACGTAAACTATTGCTGTGCAGTATGGGGCAACAGCTCAGACCGATATGAGAAGACTGCAGATCACACTAAACAAGGCAGCTAACAGAATGGGATGGCCCACAGCACTTGAATGCATAAGAAAACAGTCTCTTGCATTGCTTTCTAAAATAAAAACATATAATAAACCAGTAAACATAAAGAATAATTAGTTTGCGAGAAACATCAGGTCAACACAAGATCAAGACACAAAGATATTTATGTTCTACCAAAAATAAAAACTAGTATGGGAAGCCGATCTTTTATTTTTAGGGCAGTTAAATTATGGAACTCATCATTATAGCTGGGATTGCTTTTATTGATTCACTATTATGTTGTGATTTCTGTTTAGCTTTGTTTTTTTAGTTCTAGTTTCTGTGTTGGTATGCGGTCAGGTTTTCAGCTGTGGGCAGGCATATTCTGTGCCTGTGTGTGCGTGAGTGTGTGCGGTTGTATGAGTTGAGGATTAGGTATCTGAAATGTATTTCTGAAATGCAATGTACTATTTTGTAATGTAATATAATGTATTCTGTAATGTTTTAATTTATTTCTGGACTCTTGGAAGATTAGCCGAAAGGCTAAAAGAGATCCAAATCAAAATAAAAAAAATCTAAATCAAATCCATATTTACACGAGAGACACTGTAGACTTCTCAAGAAAAAAACTAAAAGTAGTAGCCACCAAAAGACAAGAGTATCTTGATTCTTGAGTGGAAGAAAAACATTCATATTGTCACTATGCCATGAGGGCACACTAATACTGTACTTAACCCATTTTGGGTGGGAACCCCTTTTGGTGTTAGCATTATGTTATGCTTTAGCTATTGAAAAATAGCAGATCTACAAGCTCATAGCGCGCCACCATAAGTGGCGCGCTACGAGCTTGTAGGTCTGCTATTTTTGAAAAATCGTGAAAATGTGGCACAAATCTTTGAATATATATTCTTTCAGAAGACTTTTTTTTTCTTTTCCGATATCAGGCCTAAATGGCCTGATATCAGTATACTCCATTTGAACAGCAGCTGGGTAGGCAATAACTACAAAGTGAAGTCATTCAGAACTTGGGATGAGTCTCTCCGAACTAAGGGACTAAGGGACTTTGGATGTTCTTTGTTTTGCAATAAATGGCAAAACCCTCTGTACCGCCTGTGGCACATTTATCACAGAATGTTGGAAGGAGATATCCTTTAAAAAACACCTGGTTCAAGTGCTGGATGCATATTTCTTCAGTGGCTTGAGTGTGAGGGATTACAGAGGTGTACCTCAAAAGATAAACTATATTACGTTACGCCCACCTTGAATGTCTTTCAACTTTCTTCGGATAGTCAGAACTCAAGAACATCTCAGAGGTGAAAGAACAAGGAAGGAATGTACTACTAGACTTTAGTGCATTGGGATATGTGTATGTATCCATTCCGACCGTGTAGTAAAACACCAGCGGAGGCAGGTGGGTAATGAAGGTGAATACTGCCTGGCTGTATTTCTGCTGTGCCAAACAGCCCTGCTGAGCGATAGTCTTATTAGAAACAAACATATAGTCAGCATCGCTTGCTGTGATTTAAACTTATGACTATTTGATATGGAGTGTTCCTTGATCCCCAGGCAGATAGAAACCAGCTAGTGTCACTGGTGTATGTAGCTGCTACAACCTTTGATATGGAGTCACGTGTTCCTTTGATCCCCAGCAGGGTTGCCATGTTGGCTTGTTTCTCTCACAAGAGTTGGCAACACTGATCCCCAGGCAGATAGAAACCAGCTAGTGTCACTGGTGTATGTAGCTGCTACAACCTTTGGAGCTGCAGTAACGCTAGCTGAAGGGTTGGCCTCACTTGGCTGACAATCTGACAGACTGGCTCATTGATTAGCTGAAGAAATGATTAACCGGCTGGCTGGTTGGTTGACAAACTGATTTACCAACTAACTTCCTCAAGGGATTGCATGTTAAAGGTACCGTATGACCTGCAAGTCAACCTGTCAGTTTAGGCGTTCTGTCTGTGAGCACTGTGTGCAAGCAACGATCAGCTCTCATGTGCTGCCTGGCTTTAATTGCCATCACGGTTCAAGTGTTTTTCTCTGAATAAGGCAGCATTATGTCCTTCGCAGCACTTTGTCCCAGACCGGCAAATAATATCCTGAGTTTAGATGGGAAGAGGCCAGCTACTCATCAGGTGTGAAATAGCCTCCCATGGCAACACTGCCACGACATAGATCAGGGATGGGCAACTTTGACGATGGAGAGGGCCACTATATTTCCACACTCACTCCAGAGGGCCATATATTATGGTCGTAGCAAAAATAGCCGATCTACAAGCTCAAAACGTGTCGCAGCGCGACGTTTTGAGCTTGTAGATCGGCTATTTTTGCTATATTCGAATTGAAATCTTGAATTATTTTTTTCTATTTTTGAATTGGAATCCTGAAAATTTACATTTTTATGTAATTTCAAATGCCTTTAATTATACTTGTGTTGAGCATTGAGCTACTAATTTAGACTGAAGTAATTAAAGCGGGTCATGTTTGCATGTTGTGAACAGCTGAAACCAATATTATATCAGTATTCTGACATTAACCTGAGGGCCACATTAAGTGAAGGTGGGGGCCGCATGTGGCCCCCGGGCCGCCAGTTGCCCACCGCTGACATAGATAGATTAAAGACACCGGGGCATGAAAGATCAAAGGCCCTTCCTGGAATTTGGAATGGTTCAGAATTCTAGTTGTGTTTCATGAATGACTAGTGATTATTATGCAAGACCACCCTGAAGTGGTTTATTTTTGCAACAATGTGACCTGCTCCCCATTGATTTATCCCGCTTATTATACGCCTAAATAAACAAACAAACAAATAAATGAATAAATAACAAAACAGATTTCATAATTTCATGGTTTACGGTAATGAAAGTATAGTCCATTTATTTATGCCAGGTGTGTGTGTGTCCAGTGCAATCCGTTGCTTTGGGGAAAAACAATATATAGATATTGACCAATAATAATCAAAGCATTCAACCAAGCTGGTTATTAAATGTCGTCAAGATCATTAACCACATTTTCATTACTGTATGTTATATTATCCTATTACACCTAAGATCAGCCAAGAATGAACTTTCTTGAGGCTTTGGTATATGATCTGGTATGAAGCTGTGATTACATGAGCCATTTTCTTTTAATTAAGACTTAAATCAATTTGATTTCAGCTCAGCTACATTAAATGGAGTTGGTACAGCGTATGTTCAGGAGGAAGACCACGCTTTCAAGATAATAGTAGAGGAGCCTATCAATCAGATTTTGATGCCCGTGATTTTGGAATGTTAATTTTTGGAGACAGGTATATCTTGATTCTTGGGGTTCCCAGAATACCAAAAAAACATGTCTCCAATTTTTTCTGTTGGGTTTTGCATGTGTAATTAGCATAATTAGCTAATGAATTGCCAAAAACGGAAATGGCAATAACTGCTTCTAGGTAACTTATAAAGGTGATCTAAGAGTCTAAGTCTATGTTTGTGATGTCCAGAAATTCATCTGTTACCATTGTGAAGTCATACAACCTTTCCTAATTAGCATAATTAGCATACATTATGCAAAAACGACGTTAAAATCAGGAAATTGCTGCATTTTTCACATTTAGCTGACTTAGAGAGATGATCTGAAACTCTTATTGACTACTTGAGTATTTTTACATGTCCAGAAATTCCTATCCTACCATAAGTAAATCATGCAACCTTTTGTCATTAGTATAATCTGCATAGATGATTTATTAATTAGTCTGGAAGTAGGAAATTGCCCGTTTTGCTTTAAATAGATTGATACAAGTGATCTAACAGTCTGTTTCTGTTTGTATATCCATAAATTAAACTCTTGCAATTAAGTCATGCAACTGTGCAAATCAAGCTAATCATAGTTATTGAAAACGCCTGAATGGTGCTGCTTGGACACATCATCAGTGACTAACCGAGGATAAGGTGTTTCTGGTCTGCATTCAACTGTAGTAAATTGTATAAATGAACAATCTGAATTACGGAGTGGATACAGGAAATATTTCTCACTGTTGGTACCACTGCAAGACAGGCCACTTCTCATCTAAATACAGTTAAGCTACTTTAGGCCATGGCAGAGTTTGACAAGAAAAAGGAAGCGAACATTCCCCTCTTCAAGTTTGTGCGGCGCTACATGAAGATGGTGTTACTGATATACACTTTCATACGTGCTACCCGTGATGGACTCTGGGAACTTCATCTTTCTTCCCTCGATGAGCTATGCAAATACTTCTTTGCTCATGACAAGCAGAAGTATGCCCGGTTGGTTCCAGTCTACCTTGCAGAAATGAAGGCCCTACAGATCCAGAGATCTACCAAGAATTTATGGATGGTCATTTCACTGTCAATAAGAATCAGATACCATTCTGTGCCATTGGTGTGGATCATGCACTTGACCACATCAATCGCATCATGAAGGTCACTGGAGGCCTTGTGGGCATTACTCAGAATGCCAGTGCTAGGGATAGGTTCTTCCTGACGGCACCAGAGCTGAGTAGACTTGCTGAAGAAGCACACCAGATGGCAGGCACACAAACATATACACGAAAGGAGCACCATGACTTGTCCATGGCTGTCTGGACAAGGCAGGAAAAGTATGTCCTTCGATTGAAGCATGTGATCAAGTCATCTTTGAATCCTCTAACATGATGGCAAAGACCTACCCAATATCATCACAAAAGTTGTGATGTCACCCCACGTGGAGAAAGATGTATGCAGCCAAAATTGGCCAGCAGAAATATGTTGCTTTTGTGAAAGAGCAAAAATGAACAAAAATGAAGTCAGTGTCTGTCAACTGAAGATGTGGAAGAGTGCAGGAAAAGTAGTGAAGCACAAGCTCGCTGACCAGCTGGTGGAATTGAAGGATGACAGGTCACTGTTTGCTCGAATGCTGATTGTTGCTCGATCACAGTCAGAGATCAACCTCAAAGAAGCCATTGGCCAGCATGAGTTCACTGCCAAACCATGTGCCCTCTTTACAGTGACTGGTGACCTTCAGCCCTGCACAGACAAGAGCAAGCTCATGACCATTCTCGAGGAGCTGCAGAATGAGAAGAGGACTGGTGACGTTGGTGTTGATCAGCAACCACAGAGTGCTGCTACTGACAGTTGTCCCATGGCAGCTAAGAGTGTAACTGTCATAGATGGAATGGCATTGGTACAGACAATGGGAAAGCCATGCACCATGGATCAAGACGTGTTCCCAGTGGGCTGACCACTTCATAGCCAAACTGGACACGAAGACCAAAGAACATAGTGAGATCCATGTCGTTTTTGACCGCTATGACATTGCATCTTCACTGAAGGAGGCCACACGTAAGCGACGCCGGGGTGGCAAGCCCCCTACCACTTATCATATGGAAGACAACACACCGATAGGGAAGGTATCAGAAAAACAGTTCTTGTCAGGTATCAGCACCAAAGATGAGCTGACTGTCTATCTTGCTAAGAAAGCCCTCCAACACTTCCAGGGACCCAACGTTTTTATAATCACGTCAAGGCAGGATGTCAACTCAAACTATATTGATGTAAAACATCTCCACAGCTCACAGGAAGAGGCTGACACAAGGATAATCCTGCACAGCCTGGATGCTGTCCAAAGAAGGGCAACACAGCTCTACATTGAGTCACCTGACACTGATGTCTTTGTTCTTGCAATCCGACGGTACCATCAGCTGTGCAAGGACACCTATTTCATCACCGGAGTGGGGAACAAAAAACGTGTCATCTCACTGGAGCCAGTAGTACAGGCACTGGGTAAAACGATGACTTCAGCCTTACCAGGGTTCCATGCCTTCTCTGGAGCTGACCAGACAGGCCATTTTGCTGGCAAGGGAAAGTTAACCTGTTGGCAAGCCCTGAAAAGGTGTCCTGTGGAGGTGGTATCTGCATTTGCTACTTTAGGAGCTACAAAAAAGCTCAGTTCTGACACAGAAAAAAAGATTGAAGCATTTGTTTGCCAGCTGTATGAGCCCGGTACAAATCTTGTGGATGTTGGTGAGCTCAGGTGGAGGTTATTCACCAAGAAACAATTAGAAGCCGAGAAGCTGCCACCTACACAAGGAGCATTAAACCAAGCCATTGCCCGTGCACATTCAGGGAATCATCAGGCAATCGTATGGGATCAGGACCACGTACCTAACCCACATATGCCACCAGCAACTCAATATGGATGGGAGGCTGAGGGAGATCAACTGGTGCCAGTTACAACACGGGATCCCCCAGCCCCAGGCACCATTACCCAACTGGTCAAATGCGGCTGCAAGAAATGTCACATTGTTCTTGTCGATCCCAACATTTGAACTGCTCTGAGATGTGCATGTGTGGGGCAGATGAAGAGGTGTGTGGTAATGTAAGTAAGGCAGATCTGTTGGGGATTGGCGATGACGAAGATGGAGACCCTTCAATTTAAATGCATTTTCAAAACTTTCTGTAAATATTAGAATTAACAATGTGATCATTCTGTGACCATTTCTCATATTGTGATTTATTTTATATGAGGGATATATATATGCAAATTACGCTAATAAGAAAAGGTTGCATATCCTAGTTATGGAAAGAGAATATTGTCTAGACATGCAAACAGACTTACACTGTAAGATCACGTTCATTAATTAACTTAAAGCAAAGAAATATAGCTATTTCTGGTTTCGGTGTGATTATTACAAGATTATTACATAGACAAAAGGTTGCATGATTTATTTATAGGATGATGATAATTCCTGGACTAAACATACACTTAGAGTCTGTGAGAAGCTTTAAAAGTTAATTAAAAGTAAAAAATGCAGCAATTTTCTGATTTCCACCTGTTTTTTGCATAATTTATGCTAATTAGGAAAGATTGTATGACTTCACAATGGTAACAGATGAATTTCTGGACATCACAAACATGGACTTAGACTCTTAGATCACCTTTATAAGTTACCTAGAAGCAAAGTTATTGCCATTTTCTGTTTTTGGCAATTATATAGCTAATTATGCTAATTAAACATGCTAAACCTGACATAAAAAATTGGAGACATGTTTTTTTGGCATTCTGGTAACCTCAAGAATTAAGATATACATGTCTCCAAAAATTAACATTCCGAAATCACGGAAACTGATAGGCTCCCCTACTATAAGATCGTTGGTTTCCTCTGCCGCCTCATTCCATGCTAATTCCATTCCTATAGGCCTGCCTCAGGCATCGAGCTCAATCAACTTCTCCACAGCTACAGTTAACTCCACCATTTACCTGCCATGGTAACTGATCTCAGCTCCATCCTCGCCACTCACCGAGGCCTCGCTGCTTTGGCAACTGTCAAGCTCTCCGCCCCTTCACCCTACAGGGCTTCACCCTTCATCCTTCACCTATCCCCCAGGGGCCTAGTCTTCACCTCACTCCCTCCAGCTCTCCTCCGTAGCGTCACTTCATCCCACCTCTCATCCTCACTCCCCCCACCCCACCTACCCCTCCTCACTCATTCATCCAGGCCCCTCGGATCCTCCCACCCATCCTCACTCCCCCCCCCCCTCCCCCCCCCCCCCTTCATCCTAATCCCCTTCCCCTCATACCATACATGCACATTATGAGATATGCATCTCATTTCTATCATTCCTTCTCATGTTCCACTTCTTTTCTAAACCATGTTAACACTTTGATTGCTGCAAGATCTCAACAGGCCTATTTGGATGTTGCTGCCGTTTAACATTGCACAAAGGCCTTGTTCGGGGGCCCACAGTAAAATGTTCTCTTATAGCGAGAATCACACGCCTACATCAAAAGAAAGCTGAACTTGTCCACTTCAATTAAAAAAATACATTTTGATTTTACCATGTTCCATTCTGGAGATATTGACCTTTTTGCAACACCTGCATTTGCCTGGAAGTGGTTATCTTGAACAGCGAGCAGAGTTATGGATGGTTTAAAGTCAGAGACATTGACAGGCAGATATAAAATTGAACCCAATAAATATCCTATACATCCTATACACCGAATGAAAGCCCTGAATGTGTACTTTTACGAGGAAAACAGTAAACATTGATCCCATCTACAGTTAGACAGTAATTGGTTATTGAATGCAGCTTGTGCCCACCAGATAACTTCAGAGAAGACATGGACGTGAACTCCTCAATATTCACAAAATAAGGCCTATAGCGACATATAAATACTATATACCGTATGAAACAGAAGACTCTCTGCTTTCATAAGGAAAAAAATCACACCCGTGTGAACTGAGTGGTGTAAGGTTTTATATAGCATGATCAGCTGTGGTCTGACGTAATGTCTGACGTAATGAAATCACACAAAATATGTTAAGTAAAAAAAGCTATCATTTTTGATAAATGTATGTATCACACCTGGATGTGATTTCACAACTGGCTGTTTTTGCGCAGAGAAAATGACCACGGTTGCTACGGTCATCCAGTTCACCCGGGTGTGATTTAATTACGTCAGAAATTATTTTGAACATAGCAACCATGGTCATTTTTTTATGCACACAAAAGCCAGTTGTAGGAGTGGTTTACACCACTCAAAAATTGTACTGTAATAATAAAAAAATCACACCCCTGTGAAGTGAGCAGTGCAACTCTACTTCTCTACTTATTCACTACAGCTCGCTATATACGGACTGAGGCAGAAAGTCATGTAAACCTTTTATTTACAGTTTGGTCTGTAAACTTCTACTGTAATAATAAAAATCACACCCCTGTGAAGTGAGCGTTGCAACTGTTCTGTACTTATTCACTACAGCTCGCTATATACGGACTGAGACAGAAAGTCATGTAAACCTTTTATTTACAGTTTGGTCTGTAAACTTCTACTGTAATAATAAAAATCACACCCCTGTGAAGTGAGCGGTGCAACTGTTCTTTATAGTTGCGCGGTGCAACTGTAGAGAACAGTTGCACCGCTCACTTCACAGGGGTGTGATTTTTATTATTACAGTAGAAGTTTACAGACCAAACTGTAAATAAAAGGTTTACATGACTTTGTCTCAGTCCGTATATAGCGAGCTGTAGTGAATAAGTACAGAACAGTTGCAACGCTCACTTCACAGGGGTGTGATTTTTATTATTACAGTAGAAGTTTACAGACCAAACTGTAAATAAAAGGTTTACATGACTTTCTGCCTCAGTCCGTATATAGCGAGCTGTAGTGAATAAGTAGAGAAGTAGAGTTGCACTGCTCACTTCACAGGGGTGTGATTTTTTTATTATTACAGTACAATTTTTGAGTGGTGTAAACCACTCCTACAACTGGCTTTTGTGTGCATAAAAAAATGACCATGGTTGCTATGTTCAAAATAATTTCTGACGTAATTAAATCACACCCGGGTGAACTGGATGACCGTAGCAACCGTGGTCATTTTCTCTGCGCAAAAAAAGCCAGTTGTGAAATCACATCCAGGTGTGATACATACATTTATCAAAAATGATAGCTTTTTTTACTTAACATATTGTGTGTGATTTCATTACGTCAGACATTACGTCAGACCACAGCTGATCATGCTATATAAAACCCTACACCACTCAGTTCACACGGGTGTGATTTTTTCCTTATGAAAGCAGAGAGTCTTCTGTTTCATACGGTATATAGTATTTATATGTCGCTATAGGCCTTATTTTGTGAATATTGAGTTCGGGTCCATGTCTTCTCTGCAGTTATATCTGGTGGGCGCAATGTGCATCCACCCAGTATCCAATTTATGACAAACTGTACATGGGATCAATGTTTACTATTTTCCTCGTAAAAGTACACATTCAGGGCTTTCATTCGATGTATAGGATGTATAGCATATTTATTGTGTTTATTGTTATATCTGCCTGTCAATGTCTGACTATAAACCTTCATAACTATGCTTTCTTTTTGATGATGATTGCCGCCTCGCCTAATCTATCTCACTGCTTTCATTGTTTTGATCGCAGTAACATTGGGGGGGGGGGGGTCATGGGCACATTGGGCAGCAAAAGTCTTGATCCGTACGGCTATAAAAAGTCCCATTCCACCGTTCGGTTCAGAACTATAGTATAACGGCGAGACGCGTTGTCATCAGCTGATTTTGTTTTTCAAGCTAGTGTAGGGGAACATGCCTGGGCATGCTAGCCTGGCACGGCCAGACTCATAGCGAGGGTTCACTGATGTTTCCTCCGGGGAAGAATCTTCAGTGAATCCCCGCTATGAGGCTGGCCAAGCCAGGCTATGGGCATGCAGCTTGGGGGCGATGGAGGGGGAAAAAAGCGTCACCCGGCTGTGATGTCGACGAGAAGGAAAAAATGACTTCCACAGATGACAACACCACGGTTTAGGTCGCGGAAAAGTTCGTTATACATTACACCCGGGTCGATTACGTCCCCGACGCGTTCATTGCGGTCTTATCACTACAATTATAATTAATAAAAAAGCGTTACAATCACACGTCTGAGCGATCTCCGATTATGACGGCTCTGCATGGCGATACGTGATCCACCAACGGAACACTGTCTTGTCGTGGCAGCCCCTCGATACTGTGGTTAGTTCGTAGTATTGTAGGCTCGGGGATCGTTTGGTCGCTACAGTATGAAGAAGGAAACATGCATCTGTCCATGTGTGTTGCAGATGTTATGCATTGCAATGCCGATCTGGTGCATATGTGTTTAGGCAATAGGCAGCGTTCCGTTCAGCGTTCAACTGGCTTCTACACGTAAAGCGGCCAGCCCTCCTGTTTTCAGGAGGGGAGGGGGGTTTTTGTTTTTTGTTTTTTTTTCTGATCACGTGAGCGGGAGTAAGCAGCAATGATAGGGCGATGGTTCTTCATTGTCCGGGTGGGTAAAAAGATGAATGAAAGTATTCTATAAAAAAGTGATTGAAACGTATTGATACGTGATCCGCACCCGACGTTTGATTAATTGATAACGTATTGATACGCGATCCGCGTTGGGAGTGTTAAACGATGTTCGATTGAATGCGTGCAGGTCTGTACTAGTGAACGACAGAAAATGTATGAGGGGAAGGCATGCAAGGAAAAACACCAGCAAACAGACATTCACATCATTATAAAATGATAGGCTATATAATTGCGAACGTAGGCCGTCAGTCAGTTCACGTCTCCATATATGGTTGTCAGTCCATTACGCCTCATGACATCACGTGCCTCTATATATGGTTTTCAGTCCATTACATCTCATGACATCACATGCCTCTATATATGGTTGTCAGTCCATAACGCCTCATGACATCACGCCTCGTAACACGTCACACCACCATATATGGCCGTCAGTCCATCAAGCCTCGTGGCACGCTCCATATATGGCCGTCTCCATGAAGATCACGACACTGACCTCATCAAACCCTGGATAGCCATACATGGACAACACTGGATCATCACCTATATCTGCATGGAGCAACTCTACATCTGACCTCAAACCTCAAACCCTTAGATCTCCATATATGGAGCTGACCTGTTCTGACATTCCATATGTTGATCCCTCCCCACCCGTCCTTCCTCTTCGATGTCTCCCTTTTGACTGATACCTGTCAATTCAAACTCTAGACGGGCCCGCCCCAAAGTAATTAGTGCAGCCGCGCCCAGGAGCCGGCGGAAACTAGAGTTCTCAACAGGCCCGAAAATAAAGGCTCGGCCCTACCTGGGCCCTCATCCATCCCTGTACATTCAAGACCCTGCCCCCGCTGCCACCCTTAGATCTCGTTATATGGAGCTGACCTGTTCTGACATTCCATATGTTGATCTGAACTCATCAAACCCTGTACACACAAGACACGCTCCATATATGGCCAGTACAGAATTCATTCCATATGTTGATCTGACCCCCCATACCAAAGCGCCCAGCAGTCTGCCGTCACCCAGGCGGGTGCGTGCATGCGACCTCGAGGTTGCTTCTCACCCTCAGGGCGTCTTACTGGTAAATACAGTATATTATATTATATATCTACAGTATAGTATATATATATATATATATATATATATATATATATATATATGTATATATTCATTTTGTGTCATTTGGTCTTCCCTCTAAAACTAGTTTGCATTGTAACTAGCTTTTACAGACATTTCTGCAAGGCAAAGAATATATTAATGTCTCCACCAGCCGAAGGCATGGGGAGAGTATGTTTTGCACTCCGTCTGTCCGTTACCAGCTAATCTCCGGCACCGTTAACCCGCCCAATGCCAAACTTTGCACATACACTCCCTGGATGCCAGCGATGACCCTCTGCCCCAAACATTCCAGAACGGCCTGTTATAGCGCCACCATCAGGCAGCTTTTCACCTTTTTTACCTATAACTGCACCGATCTGCGTGAAATGTTGCATACACACTCCCTAGAGGCCAAGGACAAACGTTTTACCTGCATTTTTCACTTCTGCCTTTTATAGCACCACCAGGAGGCCAACACATTTTTTTACTCCTCCAGGTTCTGTCCAAAAATCCCGCAAGTCGTTGCACAGTATCTCTATAGTCATGTGCTCAAGACGGATCTGTCCGATATTTCATATTCCATCCTAATTGGCTAACATTGGCTTTCAAAGTTTGCAGGATTGGCCGGTTTTGAACAAAAAGCCTCAAATCATGAATGCAGCGTGCAATTTACGTGAAATCTTTCACGCACTTTCCTACCAGGCTGAGGAATATATCCCAACCTTTTCACATTGGCCTGTTATAGCTAACTAGTATACATAAAAGTAAAACCACTCTTTCAATTCAAAAAGAAGGGGAAAAAAAAGAAAAATGTCTGTAATTCAGTTGATTTACAACAACGTGTTTGAGAAAGTTTGAGAGCAAGAGTGTCTGTCCTGTTGTCTTTGTTTGTCTGTTCACATTTGTCACTGTTTAAATGTTCTTTGTTTTTTCTTGTTAATAATTAATTTTATTATGTATTGTATTTGGAACATTTACACTACTTGTCATTATTTTTTTTTTCATTTTATGTCACTTAATTACTCATTATCATTGTCAAAGATATTCTGGAGTTATGTCGTATACAAAATGCCTAATAAAAACAGTATTAAAAAATAAAAAATAAGAAGAAAAGAACGAATTGTAATTTTCACAGCTTTCATTTGGTTATTCATTTGGATATTTTTCGTATGCCAAATGAAAGAAAAAGGAATGAAAAAAATGTACTGTAGGCTACTCAGCTATTTCAGCAAAAAAAAACAGTTCTGTGATGGAATGAGTTGGGTGAATGAATGAAATCAGCACATTAGGCAAGGGCAGACCAGAAAGCAGATAATTGGAGGAAGACATTCAATGCCATATCAGATTGAAATTGTCATTTTATTCCATTAACGTTGGATTGATAACATTGCTAAACTTTATGAAAGATATGCCATGCATACAGTAACAATGATCTGAAATGGACAATCTTCTGTACGGTGCAAATTATATGTTGATGGGAATCATCACGGTCTGACATGAACATAATTTAAAAGACATAAGCCCATACACACTACAGTAATGTCCTCAATGTTCCATTTATCCATTTGAAACTCATGTAACACTGAGGATTTTACTGTGATTCAAACTCTCCATCCATTGACAATCTTCAACTTAACCCATTCTGGGCGGGAACCCCTTTTGGTGTTAGCATTATGTTATGCTTTAGCTATTGAAAAATAGCAGAACTACAAGCTCATAGCGCGCCACCGAGTGGCGCGCTACGAGCTTGTAGATCTGCTATTTTTGAAAAATCGAACGACATAGCTTTTTCAGAACACTGTCAGGATATAGAAGACATTTTTAGAATCTGATCTCAGGTCAAAATGGGAGCCCTCGGGTGTCTTGCAGTGACCGGCCATTCATTACATTCATGGTAACTGCTATGCTCTAGTCAAAAATGAATCTCAAATTTCTCACAAGAACGGGGTACAGTATTGTGCAGTGTTCACAGCAAAATCCTTGCTCCATTATTACACTCTTAAGAGTGTAATAATTACAGTAACACTGGTAATGGAGTTACATTAACAAAGAAAGGCCCAATATGGTTCAATTGTTACATTTGGGGTTAAAGCTGCAATGTAGGCTACTTATTTTAATGAAAAAAACTGACTTTAACCTATATGTATTTTTTTGTTTTAATACAATATACAGTAACCTGTAGCACATATCTGCAGTGGTTGACGATGGTCTCCCTGCTCCGCCATTGAGAAATGTAGACGTGTGGTACTTTATATCGGATAGGAGACCTGCTAGTTGGCAGGTAGTAATCTCTAAAGCTCAGATGTACAATATCATCCTAACTGACAAATATACAAAGCAGGAGGAAGATTTATAGGTACAGATTGCTGCATTACAATTACACTGAGGACATTGCTGTGTACATTAATAACTAAAAAGCTATATATATATAAAAGCTATTAAGTATTGTATCGCATACTGACGTTTGAGTAAATTAAGTTAGTTCATACTTAACAAGTGTAACCCATGCATTTCGAGTTTTTATTCTTACGTGCTGCCAGGTGATCAAACAGCTATATTCAAGGCCTTTAATGCTGTGGAAATATGGCCATCACACATAACATAGTGGCTTAACCTAACCCATTAAAACAGGGAAAGCATCTGTGTCATTTTAGATTTTAGCATTGGCTATTCAAAAATAGCAGATATGCAAACTCTATGAGATCTACAAACTTGTACACATGCTACTTAATGGGACAAAGTAATCTCTATTGTTTCAGAAAGCAGTTGGATGGATTGGTGTTTAAAACAGACAGTATAATCTCCATGTGTGCGCGCGCACGCACGCACGCACGCACGCACGCACGCACGCACGCACGCACGCACGCACGCACGCACGCACGCACGCACGCACGCACGCACGCACGCACGCACGCACGCACGCACGCACGCACGCACGCACGCACGCACGCACGCACGCACGCACGCACGCACGCACGCACGCACGCACGCACGCACGCACGCACGCACGCACGCACGCACGCACACACACACACACACACACACACACACACACACACACACACACACACACACACACACACACACACACACACACACACACACACACACACACACACACTCCTTGTTTACCAGAAGAAACAGATGATGCAAAATCAGTACACTGAAAGCATAATTATGTTTTTCATAGATCTTGCTGATTCATATTTTCTTTTTACAAGAATTAGGCTCAAGTTGTTACACATAGACCCTTCGACTTGACAAGGCATAATCAGTATAACAAATGGCACAATTAGGAGCTGGGTGATATATCTTTTCCACCGAGCAAGACACTGTGAATAATAATTGTTTATAAAAACAGCAAAATACGTCTTCACAATACTATATACACAAAATATGAATACAATCATTTCAATAATTGCACATCTTATTAATGTAAAGAAAATACTAATACACAGAATATCGAGCAAAGCTACAATCAAGGCAACTGGTAATTACAGCATACGGCACAATACTTAAGCAAGAGATTATAAAGACAGATATACAATACATATACAATCCCGAATGCTGCGCACACTTGTTAAATGTTTTGCGAGGATGGGAATGCACTTGCAGTATACCTTGCTGTGTGGTTAGTTTAGCTGTATTTAAAGTCTCACATTCTTTTTTTTTTTACCTGTCCTGAATCTTGAACATACTCAGATATAACCAACCCAATGTATTGTATGTAAAAACGAGGGCAAAATCATGTATTTTTCCAATAGAATGATATGGATTCAGGTTAAAAATCAGTAGAGTTGCGCATTAACCCAGTTAGATCTGGAACACCTAAACCTATACCTCTGTGAATTAGCTGTTATATATACAGTAGCAACATAGGTTCATAGGTACGGTAGTTGTAGTGCGCCCCCCCCCCCATCAAGTTATTACACTAGCCCGGAGCGCAGCCTGAAGAAAGAGAAAAGAAAAAAACAAGACAAAGAACACTATAGACTTTTGAAATGCATGAATAATACAAAAAAAAGTTTTCCATTAAAGGATTTATAAGGCATATTTAGAATGGGCAGTCTCTGTGTGTGCCATATAAACAGGCTGAAGTCTTCCTTGCTGGTCTCGTGGTTGTGTGGTTTAACACAAGGACGCGGTGCAGAAAGCTGGATGTCCTTCAGTACATCCACAGGTTTGTCAGCCTCAAGCGAAAGAGAAGAGATTGTACTGTAATGCATGATTAGTTGAATACATGCCAAGCAACAGGCAGGCAGCCATAAAGGAGACAGAAATTGAGAGCCAGGAGCGATGTAAGGACAGAGAGAGAGCAAAGCATAGCTCAGGGTTCCCCAATTCATTTTCCTCAAGGGCCATATTTTGACTAGGGAACCAGGCTGGGGGTCGAGTCCGCATGCGCGAAAAATTGTGTTTTTTATTTTTTCATTCGTTAATTAAAAATTGTTCTCAACCAGTGGTCCGGGGACCACCAGTGGTCCTTGAGGGGGTGCCCAGTTTGACATGCATAGGCTACTGACCCCCATTTAATGCCATTTATATCTGGGACACCCCCCCAAAACAAAACAAAAAACCTTTTTTTCCCCCCTTTTTTTCCCCGAAATTCTTCCAGGGGCCACAAGGGGGGCGCTCTGCGGGCCGCAAATGGTCCGCGGGCCGCCTATTGGGGAACCCTGGCATAGACCAACAATAAATTAACCTTTCTAAATTAGCCAAAGAAAAAATGATGTCCAGTAGCCTATAGCTTGATCAGCGAAACAAAGCATTATCACCCCTGAGGGCGCCAAGGGTTTGATTCCTCAAATGCTGGAAATGGATGAGCACTGCGGTCAGCATAATTCATGGTTTTTTGATTAAACTGTCTACCAGGTGTGCAAGGGCCACACAATGTCAGGGCATTCAGTTGTGTGTATATATGGTGGATCTGATTGAATCCTCTTCATACAATGTCTGACAAAGCACTCACCATAAATTCAATCGTTGTTCTTCTTCTTGCGTGCGTACGTACGTACGTACGTGCGCAGGTGCGTGATTGCGTGCGCGTGCGTGCGTGTGTGTGAGTGTGTGCGCGTGCGTGCATGCATGTGCGCGTGCATGCGTGCGCAACTGCGCATGTGTGTTTGGATGTGTGTATGCAGATACACTATCTTGTTATGTGTGGATCTATAAAGCAGAGCAGACAGACAGATAGACAGAACGATATACATATTCTGAAGCTTCTGTAGACTTCCCTGATCGACTCTGTTATGCATGTCACCCCATACCTCAGCATACGGTTGACTCCTGGCTCATTCTGTGCCATTACATCTCCCTTCATTCACTTTCCTCTCTCTCTTGATCCTGAAGCATGTACAAAGAAAATGTACGTAGGTGGTGGAATTGTAGAAACGGTTAGTTTGAACCATAGCCTCCCCAAGAGCCCCAGTCAGCCCAGGGCCTTTGGGATCCTGGTAACGTTTCAACTGCTATTTGTGTAGCAGCTCAGACATCTTGAAAACGAATTCTGCAATAGAAGGTCACAGTTCTCCAGCTGTCCATTGATAGGTTAGTGGCCTAAAGTAATGCAAGCTATGTTTAATGTGTAGAATGCTGCGTTTGCAATAATGCAAATACCTTTTAGAAGTGACAGTAAAGGTACAGTATTGAGAATGTTGCCTTATAGCCAGTTGCAACCCACAGGGCATTACGTCAGATTTTAGCAATGATTTACTAGCCTATTCTGACATTATGCTGCAGTTTGCTGATCGTGATCTTAGGGCTATAACGGTAACTTGGTGTTTGTGTGTGTGTGTATGTATGTGTGTGTGTGTGTGTGTGTGTGCGTGCGCACGTATCCACGCACAAATGTCAGAGTCCCGTGGTGACCTGCGTGACCTCTGAGTTGAGGTCATCGTTGGCAACACTGGCACTGCAGCCAGAGGACCCCTCCACGGCTAGTCATACCTACAGAGAGAGAGAGACAGAGAAAGAGAGACAGAGTCTTACAGTACTGCATCGAAAATACGCATGAGCTCATTCTAATAAAGTTTCTTGGGGGTTCTTGATTGTTGGGGTGTCACTGCAGTGCACAGTCGCTAGAGCGAGACGGTAACTTGTACTGCACTGTGACTCAGGATTTTCTGTAATCGAAATGAATTAAGCGAAGTGAAGTAAAGATTTTCTTCAGTGCATTGGTTAGAAAGTGACTGAAGCACCAACAGGGTGGGTGCAATAGTAGGGCAATTGGTATGCAATACCATTATATACTCGACCCCTATGAGCCTGCCTGCGAGCTGAGATCCTCAGGCAAGGCTCTACTTACAATAAAAACTGGTTTAAAAAAAACTATAGGCGACCGGGCCTTTGCAGTCCGTGCAGGCATGCACCAAGGGGCCAGTGAGGCTATTCAACGTTGAAGCTCTCCTCCCTAGTGGTAGGAGGAGGGACTACAGGCGGACCCGTGGATTCATGACCGGGAAACCCCGTGCAGCTGGGCTTTAACATTGAGCGCTCGGTTGCACTTCCGCATTTGACCACCAAAATGTGGTGGTCAAATGCGGAAGTAGACGTTCTGAGACGGTACTTCCGGCAGTCTTCCGGGTGCTTCAAAACGCCACTGAGCAACTTCCACTGACATGAATAGCTGGGGGGGCGGAGCTTCGCGGCAGTTCAGTCTCTATCCTTTTATATACTCTATGGCGTGCACCCTTACTGTGGAATGCCCTGCCCCTGGAAATCAGGATTGCCGACTCGGTTCCTCGTTTTAAATCACTCCTGAAGACCCATTTTTATAAAGCTGCTTTTAATCCTTTATCGTTGTGAATGTCACGTATTTTCTTAGGTATTTGTCACTTTCTGTTATCCAATGTTTTGCTATTATTATTGTGTTCTTTGTTGTGTTCCCTTTGTTGTTAAGCACTTTGTGACCTTGTTCTTGAAAGGTGCTATATAATAAAGCTTTATTATTATTATTATTATTATTATTATTATTATTATGTCAGCCTGTAGCACACTGAGTGCTACTGTGGGTTGTTGCTGTCACAATTGATGAGCCGGTTTTGTATTAAAGCTACAAACACGCACGCACGCACGCACGCACGCACTCACGCACGCACGCACGCACGCACGCACGCACGCACGCACGTGTTGGACTAATGCGTGCCCCCGCTCTCTTTCTTCAGTTTTCAGAGAAAGAAAGAAGATGGGCTGTTGTGCTTTCTTCACCATCCGCTCTGTCTGCACTGCTCAGGTGAGGTCCTCAGTGATGTGCACCCCCAGGAATTTGAACTCTCGGACCCTCTCTACTGCAGCGCCCCCGATCTGGATGGGAGAGTGATGTCTATAACGCCTCCTGTAGTCGAAGATCAGCTCTTCAGTTTTGTCAACGTTGAGAGCCAGATTGTTCTGGCAACATTGTGCCAAGTTCTCCACTTCTCTCCTGTACTTTTGTCAGTGTTGGTGTCTTGGTTTGAGCTGAACAAAGTCACACAGTCGCGGGTGTACAGGGAATAGAGAAGGAATAGAGAAGAATATATAATAGTGTTGTTTTTCTTTAGGATTGCGAGGGAGGGCATGCAGGCAGAACTTGGGTTGCATAGTTCTGTTTTTGAGGTTGTTTTGTTGAGTGCAAAGCGATAGAGGGCTATCTGTCGCGTATAAAAAAGAGCATATTGTGTGGCTCAACTGTGAACAAAAAGCCTCATAGTGTTCAACAGTTCAATATGAATATGTTTATCGTTACACCCCTGTTCTTTACAGACATCTGTTACGTTTTCAGTTATGTGTAGGCCCAGACATAGGCCTTCACAATGCATGTGAAGCAGAAATAGAGAAATAGAATACCTGTTGGTTTGTCCTGTCCCCCGTGTGTGTGCTATTATGTTCCAGCTGGGGCAAGTTGCGCCCTTGCCCTCCACGAGATGAGTTCTGCAGCTCCACCACCGAGGGGGTGGGCGTGCAGAACTCACGGAAACAACGCTTGAAGTTCTCGTCCAAGAAGGCGTAGAGGACAGGGTTCAGGCTACTGTGGATGACAAAAAAAATGACATTTTAACCACTTAAAACCTAAATACTTAGTTGCCTGAGGTCCCCCAGGGATCTCTATTTGGTCCCCACTTTTCACCCTATACACCAAATCCCTCTGCGGCTAATAGCAGACATGTTCACAATGTGTAACAACACGATGCATTAGATAATGGTCATTATGACATGCCCAGTATAGAGGCGACTGTGGCTCAAGAGGTAGAGCAGGTCGTCCAATGATCCATGGGTCGGCGGTTCGAATCCCGGCTCCTCCTGTCTACATGTCGAAGTGTTCTAGGGGCAAGACACTGAACCCCAAATTGCTCCCGATGTGCTGGTTGGTACCTTGCATGGCTTCCGCCGCAATCAGTGTATGAATGTGTGTGTGAATGGGTGAATGTAATGCACAATCTATGTAAAGCGCCTTGGATAAAGGCGCTATATAAATGCACCATTTACCATTTATAGGGATGCTAGGGTTCATATATGGTTAACAGGATTCTATTCACCTCGATATTGCCAATGGACAATTTCACAAACACATCTTTATCTCTAAAAGGCTGAAAGCCAAGGCCAGATATTATTATTATCAACCCTGCGTGTTTGGCTGTGTGTGTGTGTGTGTCCGTCAGCAGCAACATTTGCAAACTACTACACCTACATTAGATCATATTTCATGTTGTACCACTACCCGCTGCCTGCAGGCCAAGGAATTCCCAAATATTTTTTTCACACCAGACTCACCGACTATGACTATGAGATACGTGTCTGCCAGGCTGGGGGTGCAAATATTCTATCCGAGTGCAAGCTCGTCATTCTAGTGAAACAGCATGCATAATGCATAATGCAACACCACTGTTTTACAATTCATCAGAGAGACAGAGACAGAGACAGAGACAGAGAGAGAGACAGAGACAGAGAGAGACAGAGACAGAGAGAGAGAGAGACAGAGAGAGACAGAGACAGAGAGAGAGACAGAGACAGAGACAGAGAGAGAGAGAGAGAGAGAGACAGAGACAGAGACAGAGACAGAGACAGAGACAGAGAGAGACAGAGACAGAGAGAGAGACAGAGAGAGAGAGATTGATTTTTAAAAGCTCTTTATTAAAACCACAGCTTTCCAAATCAGCTCATCTCGTTACAGAAAGGTAAAAAACAAAATTGTTCCACCCTCAATCAGCTACGCAGTACATGAATAAGAGTATTTTTTTTTTCCTTTAAAAAAAAACAAAAAACAAAGGACCAACTCTCCCTCTTCCTGTGGTAAGCATAACACCCCCCCAACAGCCCAAATATGAACAAAACCTTCCATATTATTTGTTAGCTTGTAATGTTCTACCCTAAGTCTGGCAGCCACCATCCCCGTTAGGACTTGCACTGGATCTATAGACCCAGCCCCCTTTAGCTTGTTCCTTCTGGTGATCCAGATCGCGAGCTTTGCCATACCAGACATGAAGTTTAACATTGTATGCACCATCTTCCTTGCTGCAGCATACTTTGGACCAAAAATAAATTTCTCAAAAGAAAAATCTTCGCCTAGTCCTAAAAACCACCACTCCAACAACTCAAGAACACTTTTTAACCTTGTACACTTAGTAAACAAATGTGCAAGCGTTTCTGGTTGTGAACAGAAAGGACAGCCCTCCCCTGTGCTTGGATCCAGGTGTGTCAGGTGTCTATTAGTGGCGATGGCCCCATGCACAATCCTCCACTGGAGGTCGGCCGCTCGCTTGTCGATTGGCCTCTTGTACAACGACCTCCAACAACCCTTCGGGGAAGAGTCCGGGCCGAAAACCCCAGCCCACCTTGATGCTCTGTACCCCGTCAACGAGCGTGCATGTGAGACCTTAACACAGATGTGATAGGCCTCCTTTTTTTCCATCTCACTGAATTGTCCCAGCTTTGGGGTTTTGAATGAGAGAAGTTGGTCTTCCCCCTCCTGCCACTCCCCAACAGCCGGAGTGACAGTTAGAGATGGAAAGCTGTACACACAATCATTATCCCATTGGTCAGAGTTGTCACGGTTTTCAGCAAACACTCTTAGGGGCTCCGATAAGGAACCACAGACCTCTCGAACTATCCTCGACAAGAGCCTTGAGGATCTGATGTTGGCCATCTGCCCCAGCACATCCACGGATGTCTGTGTGGCTTTCAGCAGGTGCCCCAGCTTGACACAGCCTGCCTCTCGTAGAGCAGCCCTCAGACTGGGTGATGACAGCGTTTCAGTCTTTAAAAAGTCATTGAAGAACAGTGGTTCCTCGAAAATCCACATCCCAGGTATGTCACCAGGGTCCCTGGAGGCCTGAAGAACCTGCCACGCTTGAAGGACTGAGACATAGAACGGTGTAAGTCCTGTAGTGTCCGCCTCGTTCAGGTTCAATAAGAACAGCTGTTTGTCGTAGCCCAGGCGACCGGCCTTCTTTAATATTAGGCTGGCTGTGCCCAGCCACCTTGCCCCACAGTCATACAGCAGTCTCTGGCCTGCTTCAAGCCTGAAAGCAGACACTCGCGAGGAAATGTCTATTAAGCCTTGTCCACCTTCCTCCACTGGAAGGTACAGAGCTGCAGCCCTTATCCAATGCTGCCCGGCCCAGAAGAAGTCGACCAACAATCTTTGCACCTCCTCTATTAGGCCCCTGGGTGGAGGTAGAACAATCAGTCTGTGCCAGAGCATAGATGCAACTAAGTTGTTCACGACCAAGACCCTCCCCCTAAAAGATAGCTGGGGTAGGAGCCATCTCCACTTTGACAGCCTGACACGCACTTTTTCCAGCACTCCCTCCCAGTTCTTTTCCTGATATTCTGCCGCACCTAAGTGAACTCCCAGAAACTTCATCCCCTGCCTTCCCCACTGTAGACCTCCGGGCAGGTTGGGAACCACCTCCCCCCTCCAGTGCCCCACCTGTAGGGCCTCACACTTCCCCCAGTTCACCCTAGCTGATGAAGCTTTTTGATACATGTCAAGGCATTTTTTTATTCCTTCTATATCCCCCTGGTTCTTAATAAAGATGCTTACATCATCAGCATAAGCTGAGACAACATAAGAGGGACTTTGGGTCATTCCGGGCAGAGATAAGCCATTAAGAGTGCTCCTGAATTTACATAAAAGTGGTTCTATAACAATGCTGTAGAGCTGACCGGATATGGGACACCCCTGTCTGATCCCCCTGCTGACTGGTATAGGTCTGCTCAACCCACCTCCCACCTTAACCATGCAGCTTGCATCCTCGTACAGCAAGCCTATCCATTTTATGAAACTCTTCCCAATACCAAAACCACTCAAGGTGGAGAAAAGATAACCATGGTCTACTTTGTCGAAAGCCATCTCCTGATCAATTGATAAGATCCCAACATTTATGTCATGTGACTTGCAAACCTCTAACACATCCCTAATTAAGAACAAATTGTCCATAATAGTCCTTTCTGGTACACAATAAGTTTGATCTGGTTGTATTAATACACCTAGGTGGTCCTTCAGTCTGTTGGAAAGCGCCCTGGAGAGCACTTTGTAGTCCGAGCACAGTAATGCTACAGGTCTCCAGTTCTTTAGGAGGGCTAGGTCTCCCTTTTTGGGGAGGAGCGAGAGAACTGCTCTCCTGCATGAAGGTGGCAGCGAGCCGTTTTGATAGCATTCCAGCATTACTCCATGAAAGTCATGTCCCATACATTCCCAGAAAGCCTTATAGAACTCAATGGGCAGCCCGTCTAACCCTGGCGCTCGGCCAGCAGCTAGCTGTCCTACTGCTGTGGTCAGTTCTTCATAAGACAGGTTCCTATCCAGGTCAGCTCTCTCCCTGGGCGTGAGCTTGACTAGACCTTCCAAAAGTTCTGACTGGCACTGCTCCTCACACGGCTCCGCTCCGAATAGAGCTTTGTAGAAGTCAACAGCACATCTCCTCATCTCACCAGAGTCTGTAGAAACCCTGCCATCTGGCAGTCTTAGACAGGACATCTGCCTCCCCTTTGCTTTCTTCTTCTCCAGGTTGAAAAAGAACGAACTTGGAGCATCCATGTCCTTAATTGTCGTATAACGAGCTCTAACGAGAGCTCCCTTCACTCTCTCCCTCATAAAGGAATTAAGCTCCAGTCTTTTTTTCTGAAGCAAAGTCTCATCATCGGAACTTGTGTCAGAGTGTAGTCCACTTTCAATGTTCTTTATTTCCATTTCCAACTTTTCCATCACTTCCCTAGTGTTAGTTGTAGTGTAAGATGTATACTGCTGGCAAAAAACACGGATTTGGGCTTTCCCTATTTCCCACCACAAAGTCACATTTTTTCTGAGTCCAGATTGACCAAAAAGTTTTAAAATTCTGACAAAAGGTTGTATCTTGCAACAGTTTTGTGTTGAAGTGCCAGTAACTATTAACTTTTTCTCCAGAAGAAAGACTCAGACATACAGTAGTTAGATGGTGATCACTGAACCCCACTGGACTAATACAACTACTAGTCAGCTGACCTCTGAGCCCTTCTGATATGTATATCCTGTCCAGTCTAGCTGCACTCACCCTGTTATCCACTATCTTAATCCATGTGTACTGCCTTGCTTTTTCGTGTTTCAATCTCCATGCATCTACTAGTTCTAAGTGGCTAATTGTGGTTTTCAAACTGACTGATGACTGTAAGTGCGGCTCCTCGCTCATACGGTCGAGAGTAAAATCTGTCGTACAATTCCAGTCACCGGAAACAATTTTGAGGTCCTGATTCATGGCTAGCCCGTCTTTCAGTTTATTAAAAAGAGTTATTCTCTCTGAACCTTGGTTAGGGGCATAAACATTGACAAAGCAGAACACACACCCCTCAACTTCTGCTCTGACCACTGCCACCCTCCCCTTTACAAGCTCTTCTTTAGATAAAATATTCACATTTAATTTGTCTGAAAAGAGAACTGCAACGCCTCCACTGACATTACTACCATGACTTAGAAAAAAGGAGCCTTTCCAAAACAGGCCCCAGTCTACTTCATTTTCCTCATCACTGTGAGTTTCCTGCAAAAAAAGCACATCAATTCTCTTCTGCTCTACTATCTCTGCTATTAGAGCCCTCTTATGCCTGCCCCTCCCTCCATTCATATTCAAAGAACCTATCTTAAGCCCCCCCATCAGAAAACAAGAGTGCAGAGAAATAGAGATCAGTAGAAACAAGCTCAAGAGTGAGCAAGACCCCTTGTGATGCATGATTTACTTTTTTTTCTTGGGCGCAGCAGCCCTCTTTCCTGCCCTCTTTGTGGGTGCTTCCACTACCTTATTCACAGAAGTTACAAACTTCCTCAGACGAAACCTCTTTCTTTCATCCAATAAGTCAGTCCCAACTGTTTTCTGTAAGACATTAACACTCCTTATGAACTTTCCTATATTAGGAAAGTAGTCATTTACTTTAACAGATTTCCCAAATGTCTCGTCCAGAAAATCGTTTATTTCATGCAAGGAGTAAAACTCGTTTTTTCTCCCCCCCTTGGATTCTTTTTCAGTTTCACTTTCTGGCTCACTTTCATCATACTCCTCCTCTTCCATCTCCATTTCACTGTTCTGCTGACTGTTTGACAAGGAGGTGTTGCCTCCTCCTGTCACTGCATCACTAGGGCTACTACTAGGCACTGACAGTCCCTCCTCTGAGGAGCTTGTAGAGGCACCTACGTTGGCGCCAGCACCAGCATTAGCCACGTCCGCTTCAATTTGCGAGTGTGTCAACTGTGAAGACTGACTCACAACTTCAGCCTCATCTGCTGATCCTTGTGTCTCATCAATCTGTTCTATCCAGTGTTGGGCATCGTTACTTTAGAAAGTAACGTCGTTAGGTTACTGGATTACTGCCCATAACAATAATCCCTTACCGTTACAAATTACCTTCTGAGAAAAGTAAAAGATTATTTTTCCGTTATTTTCCGTTACCCGACAATTAAAACCCATTTTTTAATGCTTGCGCAAGTTGGTTACATTGTATTAGGCTACTGCCTACCGTCATTGCGCCGCATTATCACGGCCCGGTTAAAAACGAGAATGATACACACCATGAACTGACCATAGACAATATCCCCTTTACAGCTCTCTCTTTATTAATGAATATAATTTGCCACAATCGGCACGTAGGACTGGACAGAAAGAGAGTGCAGAGAGTACACTACAATATGCCATACTAGGCTGTTGCGCTGCGCTCTGATGCCCTCTCCACGCCGCGCGCCGTGGCGCATGAAAAACAACAACAACTCCACGTGGACCCACGACGACCCACGTATGAATTAGATAGTTTATAAGCAATGGCACGGCGGCCATCCTTGCAGGCAGTGACAGTAACAGAATGATAATCCTGTAGGCAGTAACCTGTTCATTTTGGGGGGGCAACAACAACAGCCTGTTGTTGATGATGAACGATACTATGAAACTTAACAATTCATGAACTAGTACTCACCTAATGACGCCGCCACGGAGGATATACCATGTTAAACGTAATTCCAAAGTGTTTAGCCTACATTGTTTAAGTCATAGACGCATGCGGTTTTCATGAACTTTGGCTAAAAGCATGGTGTTGTTATTATTCCACTACCACCCGGCACTTCTAGTCGACTAGACTGTCATGGCAGCTGGCTACAACCGAAACAACTTCCTCTTCAAAATAAAAGCTACTTGTAACAATACTTTTATTTCTTAAGTGAACTACAGGATGTAGTAGACGCAGGATGTATAGTACATGGTATAGTGGGCTTGGAAGGATAACTCACACAGAAGGCAGGAGAAATAGACTCCGCGGGCAGTCGGGGCTTTATTATTTTTTAAATCTTGCCAACAAAATGAACAGGGACACATTATAGTAACGGGATTACTTTTTTGGAAATGTAACTAGGTAACTAACTACTAAATTGCAAAACTAAGTAGTTACTTTATTCCGTTACCAATGAAAGTAGTCCGTTACATAACGCCGTTATTAATAGCGCCGTTACACCCAACACTGGTTCTATCGCTGGCTGCTCATCTGTCACGCTAACAACATCATTCTTTTCTACCGCTGGCTGTTCGTCTGCCGCGATAATAACATCATTCTGTTCTATCACTGGCTGCTCGTCTGCTGCGCTAACGTCATCATTATCAGGGGGCGGGGCCGCGGCCGCGGCTGCCCTCAGTGCCCTGGCTACAGCCTGCCTTGCTACTGCTGTAGCCTCGGCTCTTTGTTTTTTCGGACACGCAAGACGCTTATGTCCAAACATCCCGCACTCAAAACATCTCATGTTGCCACCGTTAGCATAGACCATATAATGACTGTTGTCATATTTCACTTTGAATGACACCTCCAACTCCTGTGTAGGAGAGTCGAGGAACATGTATGCTTGTCTGCGAAGTGAGTGGACATGTTTTAGCTTCGCGTCTTTACACCTGTTACGGACCAAGGTCCTGTTGGTTATTTGATTATATTTGTTTTAGTATAATTATTATTTATGGTGACTATTTAACTGGGATAATAATTATAAGTTGTCTTATATGGCATATTATTAAGTTGTGTTTCTTTTGCTCCCTGATTATGAATGAGTTAATGCAACTACGAGACTGTTGGCTGCAGTTCTCATATGAATGAATACAGACATGGCTGTGAGTGACAGGTCCCTGATTGGACCTGCCCCTCTCTTCCTTATTGGCTCTCCCCGACAACACCAGTTTCCTGTTGGCTGAGCACTCTTCCTGTCACTCTATAAAAGCTCAGTTGAACTTGGACTTCACCGGGGGATGACAGCATATCTAGCAGCAGAGACTCAATCCCTCTGTCCGCCGCTCGTTTGCCTGCCTTTTGTTCTGTTTAGTTTTGTTCTTTATTAGTTGTTCTTTTCTGCCGTAAGTTGCCTGAGATATATTTTGTTTTGGTTTGTTGCCCAGTGATTTAACTTAAAAGCCTTAGTGCATTCATATATATATATAATTGTTACTCTTATAAAGTCTGTAAATTACTATTTCTTCATATGTGAAGCCCGGTTCCTACTCCACCATGTAGGGGTGCCAGGTATTTTTCCTTTCTCCTGTTTTATTGTAATTTTGGTTAGTTAGGTTAGTTAGGGATTTAGAATTGTATTTTTGTTTAACTCTGTTAGGGCCTTAGTTAGGGGTAAACTTTTGATTTTTAGTTAGAGCCGTTTTCTTAGCATAGAACCTGTACCTTGAAGCCAATACTATACAGTTGTGAAAATGTGAACCAAAGAACAAGAAAATGTAAACTTGGTCTCTGCTAACGGAAAAAAAGAGCTACAACAATAAACTAAAGTTCTTTTTCAACCCTGTCTCCTCTTGCATTATGTTATGTTCCTTCACCCTAGACGAAGGTGCGTAACATGATTGGGGGCTCGTAAAAGTAGGTAGGACATTGTTTGATAGCAGTTATTCATTCTGAATTGTTTTTTTTGAAAAAGAAAAAAAAAGTCAAATTCCAAATTGTTTTCCCCCCAAAGAAAAAAAGATTTGGTAATTTGTTTCGGTTAAGGTTACCCCTTCTTAACTAGGTCCGTTTGTAATCGTTTGTATTGAGTTTTTTGGCTTCTTTTGAGTATTTTTTTTGGCTTAGTTTGTTTTATTGGAAAGGCAGCATCGGGTTGGAGTTTGGTCATTCGGTTTTGTTTGGTCTGGTGAGTAGTCAATTTAGTAGTGTTTTTCTGTTCTCTCTGTTTTGGCAGTTTTTAGTATAGGGTCTTGAGTTGTGAGTAAATGTCTTCTGATCGGGTAGAACATAGCAGTGTTTCTCCCTCTGTGAATATAGAGGAGGCAGTAGATTCAGCTCCAGTTTTTCCCACTTTTGTAAAAAACTTTACAAATTTAGAACGAAACCTGGTTGTTTAAATTTGTAATATTCCAGGTTCCGTCAGGTGCCGATAAGGCTGAGTTGAAACAGTGTGTTGTGGAGAAACTCTCAGGTTTCATGCAGAGTGTGACACCAGCGAAAGTTAACATGTCCGTACGGCCGGTTGGGAGTGTGAGGACAGCCTCACATTCCCCGGCGTACTCTGATCGGGGAGATGGGGGGTCCTCCTCCTCTCCTCTGGATGTGAGTTGGATGATATCCAGCGCCATTGCTGGGGGGGTCTCCAAGTGGAGGCGCTACAACGTTGTACCAGGGCTGCGGAGCTCGAGAAACGTTCCCCCCCCAGCCCAGCTCACTGCAGTTGGCAGGAGTTGGAGAGTCATCTACCACCACCCAGGGTGCAACGAACTTCGGAGTCAGTAAGCACACTTTCTTTGGTTTCTCTTCTCAAAGAAACAGAGGTTGATTCGTATTTTGATATTTTTGAGTGCATTGCTACCACTGTAAATTGGCCTAGAAACAGGTGGTTTTCGTTGTTGCAATGCAAACTGGTGGGAAAGACTTGAGGTTTGTGCAGCCTTTTCTATTGGCCGTGGGTTAGAGTAGGATGTTGGTAAAGCACAAAAACATACTACATGCGTGAGTGCCGGAGGCTTATACTGCCAAAGGTTATGTTTTTTTTTCTGTACAGACTGCCAATATGTGTCATTTGCCAGAGAGAAACTGTGGTTGTGTTTGGCTCAGTGAGCAATATATTGACTATTCATCAGATCTGTGAGTTGATTTCGTTAAGGAAATTTAAATCCTGCCTATTTGATCGTAATCTACTCATGAGCAGAGAGTAGTTACGGTAATTAATGCGGCGGCGTGCGCTAATGAATTTATTTTGGCACATCGATCTGTGTTCTTCGCTCCCTCTGTCCGCTGCGACCCTATGGCGGCAGAGTGGGGAAAATTCGAAATTTGCTGTGTTAAAGCCCACCTAGTGTTTGTTCTGTTACTGTCTCCTCGGAGGCTCGTGAGTGTTTGTTTTGCCATTTAGAGGGTCACCTCATTTCGATGTGTCCCGCTCTGCAGCACAAAGATGATCAGAGTCCAAAAAACGAACTGTTGGGTTCATTTAGTCTACTCCTCCTCCGCTTTTTCCCCTGCTTGTCGACGTCAAGGGAGGTGGAGGGATGCTGTGGGAAGTTTTTGTCCCTTTCTGAAAGGCACTGTCTCTCTGTCAGGTTAGGTTGCTGATCACAATCCTATGCGATACGGGAGTTTACAATCTCTCATTTCTTAATGATGTGTTGCCTATTTCAGAGAAGTTCTATTTTGTGTGGTTCTGATGCTCTAGTGTTAGGATTGGAAATGTGTTTGTTAAGTGCTCCGTTGCATTTCTGTGTTTTGCGTTCGCCCTGGTCTCTGTTTTGTGCTGGTGGGTACTTTTGTGTGTGTTTACCAGATGGCGGCGTTATGTTTGATGTTTCGGCAATGATCTAGCTGGGGGGAGATTATTGAAAATACTGTGATCAATTTGGATCAGTCGCTGAGTACGGGTGCCACGGTTATTCCCTGCTTGCGCTTTGACCCGTGCCACGAGCAGGGAAAGGCTGTGGTGAAATGACCTTGAGTAATACCTTCATGTGTTATGGTCAACCAGTAAATCCTTCTGCCACCAAGCCTAGACAAAAGGTTACTGATGTGCTGCCCATATAGGACTGATTTTGTGTGTGATGTGATGTTTGATAAAGAGGCTTTTGTTAACACCCGTTGTTGGCAATCTCGGGTGAAATTCGGTCCAGCAGGTTGTGGTACCTCAATTTTGTTTTCCGTTGTGAAGTTCTGTGTTTTGAAAAGTTGTCTGGCCATTTAAGCATTCATAAAATGTATTGTTTTTGCTTGTTTCTAGTATTAAGTTATGGGTAAACCTAACCAGGTTATCCCTCCGACTCCTTGGTTAACTATCCCAGTCATGTTGGGTCCATTTGAACATTATTTTTGTCTGTGTTGGCCCACTTCTCAAATTGTAGTCTGTTTATTGGTAAATGCTGATTGTTCTTTTTCCCCTTTCTCCACTCGAAATACCCTTATAGTGACCCCTTTTTTCCACTTGACATGTCCTTAGTGATCTTCTTTTCATATGTTTGTACATTTGTGTTGTGAAATGCTTACATTTTGCCTTAAATTCTAGTAATTCATAAGTATGAAAGGGTATTTGGCATATCCCCATGTACTGTTGAATTTTGGTTATTTTGGTGGTTGATCTGTTCTGAGTATTTTCTCACATGTAATTTGTCCGTTGTGAAAATGAAGAGCCAATACTGTGAAAGCCAATACTGTGATGAAGTGACTAATTAATTAAGTGACTGAAGTGTGACTAATTTATTTATTTTCTGTTTTCGCCTTTCTGTTTTTTTTGCAGTTGTAGGAGGTACTAATTTCATTTCGATACCTGCTCCTGTGGTGTTGTTCGTGTCTGTTGTGTTTTGTTCCCCAGAAAGTGGTTGCTGCATTCTAAGCTCTAGTGGCTCTAGCTTGCATGATTCTGAGTTTTTGAAAATTCTGTATATATTCTTTTGTTTGCAGCACTGGATTCCTTGGCCCGATAAGCAGACATGATTAGTTTGATTGAAAATAATCATTTTTATTTTTCAGATACACTATCTCGCACCGTGGGTGTGAATTCTGCTATTGAGTGACCTTCTTATTTTGGGGGAATGTGTTTATATAGCACATTTTGTTTAAAAAGTGACTAGTTTGTTCGTTAGAAAGTGGTCTTCTCGCCTTGTCTGCTTGTGCCAGAATCTAATGGCAGTCAGTGTTTGCACAGGTTTCGAAGATGTAATAATGTCACTAAACCTGTATCTTATGATT
>NC_136791.1:51923114-52005614 GCF_951216825.1 Electrona antarctica
GTTCTGGGACTAACACTGTAAAGATGTCCCCTCAGCCAGCTAGTTCTGGGACTAACACTGTAAAGATGTCCCCTCAGCCAGCTAGTTCTGGGACTAACACAAGCACAACCACCAAACAAACGGGACTACACCAAATCATAAGAAAACAAAAAGAAAGCTATATCTCACACACTGGAAAAGATCTACTCAAAACCAGAGCAAAATGGAATGCTATTTAGCTCTAAACAGAGAATACACAGTAGCAGAATACTTGAGCACAGTAACTGACCCAAAACTAAGGAAAACATTAACTTGATATAGACTCAGTGAACACAGTCTTGCGATTGAGAAAGGCCACCATAGGCAGACCTGGCTCCCAAGAGAAGACAGACTGTGCACCCACTGCACACAAAACGAGGTAGAGACTGAGCTACACTTCCTAACCGTCTGCCCACTGTACCAAGACATCAGAGACATATACTTTCCACGGATTACAATCACCCAAGGAGAGTTTGAAAACATGACTAATGACAAAAAACTCCCATATCTGTTGGGTGAAGTACAACGATGTGCAAACACAGCAGCGAGATTTGTGAGCTGCTGTGACAGAAGGATTTCAAATGGAATACAAGCACCTTAAGGAATACAAACCATTGTGTGTACACTGCTTATAAAAAGTATAAAGCTAACGTCTCCTATATGGATGTATATTGTATAACTATCTCTGACAGAAAATGCACAATCTATAGTTTCACAAGATAGCATTACCCAAAGTGCTAATGTAACAGAGCTCTGTTTACACCTTTATTTAATTCCTATTTATATCCAATATTTATTTGTAAATACATTGTGATTTGATTGTCTTGTTCCACTTCTGCTTTGGCAATGTAAACGTATGTTTTCTTATGCCAATAAAGCTCCTTTGAATATTGAATTGAATTGAATTGAATTGAATTGAATTGAATTAAGAGAGAGAGAGAGAGAGAGTGAGAGAGAGTGAAACAGAGAGAAGGGAGGGAGAGAGAGAGAGAGAGAGAGAGAGAGAGAGAGAGAGCGAGCGAGAGAGTGTTCTACTGTCTGCAGACTGCAACAGTCAGCACATGTAAAATATAATATTAAATCTGTCACATTAGCTCGGGTCACAGATGCTTACTATCGGCACTTCTCTCTAATGGAGGTTTTTCTATAAATCACCCTATCAATTACCCTGCACCATCATGGTATGCATATATTGCAGAAATTTGCAGGAGTAGGCAAACATGCATATTGAATTGCACAACTTATTTATCAAAGAACAGAAGAAAAACAGAAACAAAATAGTGTTAAGATTAGACCCAGTTCTATTTGCTGCAGCGACAGGGGAGAGGTCAGGGAGAAGGCAGAGATGATGTTTATCAGTGCGGGGGGAAAAACTATTTATGAGATGAAGTTCCGTGCTCAGCATGTCATCTCTCTCTCTCTCTCTCTCTCTCTCTTTTATTCATAAACACGATTTGGGGTTTATGACACTGAGTAAGATATAAAATTCACTCGTTTGGAATTAATTGCCACATGGTCTTGTTCCAGACCTCTGCTGTCAGCCACTTCCATCCTGGAATTATCGTGCTCATTAACGCTATTAACGTTATTTACCAAGAAGCATAGTGAAGACCGCAGGGCTGGTCACAGCAGGCAGTGGTGGACAGTAACGGAGTATATTTACTTGAGTACTGTACTTAAAGCTGCTATAAGCAGTAATATGTCAACATTTTAATGACCTTTTTTTTTCCTGTATTCAGACAGCCATCAATGAGTAAAACACTACCAAATTTTATTTTGTCTCTGTAACACATCTAGGGGCCACAATCTGCATTCAAAGATGTTCATAGGTTCCATGGCAGACCCCCCTTGCAATGCACCCTTTGCATAGACTTATCTGTGATGTTAGATCAAGAGGTTTTGTTTCCATATTGTATGCTTTTTTATTAGAATCTAGCTATGGGACCTTGCCTGTTGATACTGTATGGAGGAATGACATACCAAATCTAGATCCAGATTGGAGCAGGGATACAGTGTGGTCTAATGTTATGCTGTCTTCTAGGAATCCTGATCATCAACAAATTCATCTAAATTGTATTCATCGGACATACTTGACCCCCCGTAGATTGTGTGCTATGAGGATTTTAAATACTCCCAACTGCACTTTCTGCACTTCGAACACCATAGGTACATTCTTTCATATGGTTTGGGAGTGTCCGAGTGTCCTCACATTTTGGAATTTGGTTTCTGCTAATCTTTCGATTATTTTACAAATTAACATTACACCCTCCCCTAACATTACACCCATCTTTATTCATATCAAACGATGTATCCCAATTGCCATTGAATAATACCTGTATCCGTGTCTTCTTTGCTGGCGTAACGGCCGCAAAGAAGATGGTTGCTTCTCACTGGAAACCGCCTCATACATTGACATTTCGCCAATGGGCCTTGACCTTTCTAGATATCATCTATCTGGAAATGTCAACGGCGAGATTACACGGAGCGAAAGAGGAAAACATTCATATTTGGTCTGATATTGCAGATTTGGTCAAGGACATGATTTAGTCTTATTATTATTATTTCTTCCCATTGCACAGTAGTGCAATGCAGGTGTGCATTTTGTGGCATCTTTGGTCCCGGGGGGAGGGGTGGGTGGGATTGTTTGTTTTTGTGTTCTTTTCTTTTGCTGTTGTATGTGTTACTTGTTTTGTTTTCTTTATTCATTCATGCTGTTAACATGGTTTATTGTGCTTTTTTGTCTTAAATAAAAAACATTTGATAACAAAAAAAAAAGATAGAAAACTTTGTCATTGGTCGACCAATGACTAAGCTTCTAAGAAATTGCGGCCCGTAGATGAGTCACAGAGACTACATTTTTTGGGAGCGTTTTACTCATTGCTGGCTACCATAAGCCCTCAATGGGGGTTGGGTTTTTGTGCTAATTGGTTTATTTCCTTCAAAATAAGTAGTAAAGTGTGCCACTTGGGATACTATTTACATTATGAAGAGGATATACAAAAAAAAAGATTTTTGAGCGATGGAAATAAGCGAATTAGCACAACAACCCAATACCCCATTCAATTCAATGCAATTCAATTCAATTCATTGAGGGCTTATGGTAGGGGAAATAGCCAATAATGCGCTTTTGCACAAATATAACACCTGGACCTCTTTGGTGGTGAGAAAGCCTTCTAGTCTGAAATTCTCCTTTAAAGCGCAAATAACATGCATTTTAAAACTACAATATCATATTGTCTATGTCCCTCAAAGTTATTTCTAATGGTTTGAGCCTCAATCACCACTGTGATATAACCAGTCCTTGTCCTTTCTTTCTGGACTTTGAAAGCAGTTTTAGCTGCAATACCACAATGTCCTGAGGTGGTGGGGGTGCTGATATGCAGATTATTTAATATTCGAGTCATTATAATACTGATGCTAGATAAAACCAGGCTTGTTTCCATTCCATGCCAGCGTGGAAAATCAACAATGGTGGACATTGTAAACAAAGTGGAAATGCAAATTTGGAACTGAAGACTGAAGAAGAGGAGGAATTATACATTGATGCCATCACGATGAGGACAAAATCAGTTGAGCTGTTCCTGAGAGCAAGGAATCAGCATCTAGTGTAATTATATATAATTAAATGTTGCAATCGGTACAGAGAATCTCCCTCTGATTACATTGTGTGAGGCTGCGTACACACCTACAGAACAAATGTTTGGTCCGTGTGCGATGCCTGATTGCTATTTGATTGCTGCTCCAATTCATTTTCAATGGGAGTCACGTCGTTTGATCGGACAAACCTGTCCGATGTGGGGGCGGAGGGCACAACAAACACATCGGACACCTTGTAGTCAAAACAGCCAACGAACAGGGTGGGACTTCAGATCGGACAGAAGGGTGGGTTTTAACCGCCAACTAATAGGAGAGAACTTCCGTTCTTGACAGCACTGGGTGGGGTTTAGGCTGTAGTCTTCTGAGTTACGTGACACAGACTATTATATCGCTTGTTTGTATGTCTTCTTTTGGCTACGGCCGTGCGTAACTTGGAGAGTCCAAGTTGCGCAAGGCTGTCTCCAGTGAGTCTCCAAGTTCTATTCTATATACAGAAATACAGGACGATAGCCAAAATAGCCGTCGGGCCTCGGCAGTTGTGAGGCTGCATTAATAATTAGTTCTAAAAGCATGTTTTTTTTTACGGGGATCACTATTGATTTTAATAGTAGACGCATATATGTCTAATTGTCTATGAGTAGCCTAGAGTAGAAATGTAATGGCAGCGTACGAGGTTCACATGCGCAAATATAACAGATGTACAAGTTATCGACACGATGTAAGCTTGTAGATCTGTTTATTTTAAGCATGCGCCACCGCCACCACGCAGTTATGACGCGCGCACATGTGGGGGAGAGACCCGATATATGTTATATATGATTAAGAATGAATGCAATTTCAAGTTGTTGCTGCAATCATGATTCATGTTGCTGTTCTCTTCTCTCTGTGTGACTGAAGGTTGCGCCCAAAAAATGTAGACAGTGATTTCCCGCACCCCCTCATGTTATTTTTCCCTCCGTCGTAAAATTACCTCTTTTCTTTTTTTCACTATTTGGTTCGCTTAACATGTCCACGTGTCATTTGTTTACATATTTGGTACGCTTTACAAAGTCCAGTGTGAACACCAAACGGACCAAAATCAAAGTGAACTTTGAGTGTGAAAAACGGCCTCGACAAACTACCGCTAGCTGCTGCTGCAGTCAAGAAAACTACACTGAACATATGTGCATCTATTTCCTCGTATCGTAGCACCGCCCAAATCGCGCAAAGCATTGTGGGACATGGAGGCATCAAATCATAAAAATGTAATCAGTGGTCGGTCGGACAGATCTGTGTGTCCGAAAGGTGTGTACGAAGCCTGAGCATCCAGGAAACTGTCTCAATCGGCTTTGTGGATTGATTGAAACACTCAACTCATGTATATAGATCAGTCTTTCAGTCATAGATGACTGATGTGACGTCATAGATTGGCCTCCGAGTACTCAACAGGGACTATTCTAGAATCAGTCTGCCTTGTTTGTGGCCCAATTTTAGGCAACAACTAAAACAACATCCACATTTTTAGTATGGTGATAACAATAATTAATTTATGTCCGGAGGAAACCACCTAACCATCTTTGAGGTTTTGGATTTTTTTTCTCCTTCATAAATCAGTGCTATAGACCAATTATTTGTTTACAAACATTGAGACTGGTCGCACGGGTGACTGTTTCATGTAATCAATTCCCAACAGATCTCCAAACCTGTTGTTTTGGGGAGCGCTGGTTTCAGTTCATTCAACCTCCTCTTGTGTGTTGGCTAGTGAGGTGCACCCTAGGAGACAGTTATACTTAATTGCGCAACAGTATTGCGCACAGAGCACAGCTGATATACAAGCTCACATCGCATCGCGGATGCGACTGTTTTTTTGTTATCAAATGTTTTTTATTTAAGACAAAATAGCACAATAAAACATGTTAACACCATGAATGAATAAAGAAAACAAAAGTAACACGTACAACAGCAAAAGAAAGGAACACAAAAACAAACAACAAACAAACAATCCCACCCACCCCTCCCCCCGGGACCAAAGATGCCACAAAATGCACACCTGCGTCAAGACTCCTACCACTGTGCAATGGGAAAAAAATAAATAATAATAATAAAGACTAAATCATGTCCTTGACCAAATCTGCAATACCAGAATGTTTTCCTCTTTCGCTCCGTGTAATCTTGCCGCTGACATTTCCAGATAGATGATATCTAGAAAGGTCAACCATCTTCTTTGCGGCCGTTACGCCAGCAAAGAAGACACGGATACGGGTATTATTTAATGGCAATTGGGATACATCGTTTGATATGAATAAAGATGGGGAGGGTGTAATGTTAATTTGTAGAATAATCGAAAGATTAGCAGCAACCAAATTCCAAAATGTGAGAACACTCGGACACTCCCAAACCATATGAAAGAATGTACCTATGGTGTTCGAAGTGCAGAAAGTGCAGTTGGGATTATTCAAAATCCTCATAGCACACAATCTACGGGGGGTCAAGTACGTCCGATGAACAAAATTTAGATGAATTTGTTGATGATCAGGATTCCTAGAAGACAGCATAACATTAGACCACACTGTATCCCTGCTCCAATCTGGATCTAGATTTGGTATGTCATTCCTCCATACAGTATCAACAGGCAAGGTCCCATAACTAGATTCTAATAAAAAAGCATACAATATGGAAACAAAACCTCTTGATGCGGATGCGACTGTTGTGAGTGTAGAGGTCTGTGTGCGCAACACCATCGCGGGACAAAGCATAAATTATACTTGATGGGCTGCAGGTGCGCGTGCAGCCATGGACAAACAGGCTCTGCTGTCGTGATCATGAGCGCACCTCCCGTTCTTATGACAGTGAATGTACCGGTAGGTGTGGTTTTGAGGACAACTGCTTTGAATTGCTATTATTGTTCACACACAACAGAAACCACTGGATTATATATTTCAAGAGTGAGAGACCACAATCAAAATCAGAAAAACAGCATCTGAAAGTTTGATGGGGCATTTTTAGACATGAGTGCAGTTAGAACTTTTCCATTGCATCTTATGAGAGGTTCTTGTGCTGCCGGCCTGCGCGTGCATGCTGGTGCTGATCAGTGTGACGTCGTCTGATAAGGCGTCTATTGAACACCCTTTACGTCTCTGTGTTGGTTAAATAATATTGAGCCAATGAAAAGAATGAAAACATTTTGAACCAATGAAAAGTATTAAAAAGCGCTTCGACAAAAACCTCCTAACTCCACTTGAGCTGGATGTTTTTTCATGTCCTGAAAAATGAACGTTTTGGAGTTAGGTGGTTTTCTTCCAGACAGCAGAGATATATTACATTACAACTGTAATGTGATAAAGAGCTCAAATCATTGTATGAACTGTGGATTATCTCTGACCACAAATCTTTTTACCACGTGGCTCTGCAAGAGCCTAGCTGTCATATGTGTGTAAGTAGAAAGTAAAATATATTTGTAGAGCACAGTTCACAGTCATTGATAGTCAAAGTGCTTCACATCACAAGCATATCAATAAAATAATCAAAAACTGAATAAAACAATCGCCATATAGCAAATCAACCAGAAGAGTCAAAGAACAGACTCAGGCCTCTTTTACACGGCAACCATCTCCAGATAAAACGGCAAAGTCCTGTTGCGTTCTCAATTTTTATTGACCCTTTACACGAGAACGCACACTTTATGAAAACGCTATAATGTCGCTAGGTGGCGGTAACGGGCTGCCAAATAGACCAGTCACCCACATACAAGAAGAAGAACCCCTTCACGCAACCCTATTGGGGTTTTGAATGATTCCAGAACACAACGTGGTTGTGGCCGCAGCCCAGAGCATGCAGACAGAGCGCGCCACGGGATGGTTATATATTGTATAATACATTAGGCTACATAAACGCTGCTGCCGCGGCTGCCGCGGCTGCCGCCTATCACAAGGCTTTTTATTTACATCATGGTTTTACATCCACCATCGCTGATGAGCAGCGCTTTGTAGGCGAGGAGGGAGGCTTGTTCAGGAACTCCATTATATCATATATGGCTCTGCATCAATGTAATAAACATATGCGCTGTGAGCCAACGTGAGCCATGATGTCATACGTTTTGCGGATTCACCGTTTTGCCTGTTTACACGGAGAAGGGATAAAACGTTCTCAAAGATTTCCACTCTGGAAGGGACACCAGCAAACGATACTTTACTTTACGATACGTTTTCTATGAACACCGTTCTCGTGTAAAGACCACCTCAGAATAAAGGAGATGTCTCAGCTGTCTGTGTGGAAGCAGCAAATGCCCGCAGGGCTCAGGCTGTTAGAAGAGCTGCTATGATAGACTGGCTGACCAGGGATCAGATTATGGATTATGATTATATGATCAGATAAAGTAAGAGCAGACAGTGCACGCACAAAGTGCATCAAACCTCAATGGAATCACAGTGCACCAAGTGGCATGTGTGATCATGGATTACTTATTTATCGAGGTGAAAACATGCAATTTCTATAGGCTGCTACAGATGATGCCTCGCCGATACCAGTGTTGTTTTCGTCGACTAAAACTAAGACGAAAAATGTTCGTCGACTACCTTTTTCCACTGACGAAAACTAAATGGAAACTAAATAAAAACTACGCTATGATGACTAAAACTAAGACGAAATATACTGACAATTTCGTCAACAAATAAAAACTAGACTAAAATATTAGGAAGGGACTAGTGGACAAGAGATCTAGTATAAGTCATTTTACAATTGGTTGCATGCTGAAAATAGCCGATCTACAAGCTCACAACGCGTCGCAGCGCGACGCGTTGTGAGCTTGTAGATCGGCTATTTTCAGCAAGTGTAAAAACAGTCACTACGACGGCATCAAGGCCAGCCAAAATACATTTTAGTCGACTAAATCAACTGTAGATTTAGTCGACTAAAATCCTATGATATTTAGTCGACTAAAACTAGACTAACACTAAGACATTCCAGGTGACTAAAATGTGGCTAAAACTAAATGAAAACTATTCAAGAGACTATGACTAAAACTAAAATCAAAATTTGCTGCCAAAAACAACACTGGCCGATACTGTGGTAGAACAGAATGTTAGGTTTGTCGGGACCATTAAATAATGGCTGCCGAAGCAAAGCAAAAGGAAAAAAAAAGAAAAGGGGAGGTAAATGTCATTCCCTGCCGTTGTTTTTCCTTTTTCTCCGCCGTACATAATGTATTATTGTGTCAATTATTTATGCTACGTTGATGAATTGAATACATAGGACCACACTAGAAACAAGTATTCAATCAACAGATCTTTATGTTCAGCCTCGTCTCACCTCATTAACAACACCCAATCAGAATCAACATAGTTTGGAACTGAAGGTTAATAAAACATGATTAACAGTCTGTCTGCATGCAGGAGAAGCTGCAGTCAATTCTATTGATTATGGCATAGTCAATGTTGTGTAGATGCAGTTGAACGCTTTATTACATACTTCAAGGTAATGTCCTTAACACTGTATGTGCATGATTATTAAAAAATCACACCTGTGTGAACTGAGTGGTGTAAGGTCTTATATAGACTGATCAGCTGTGGTCTGACGTAATGTCTGACGTAATGAAATCACACCCGTGTGAACTGGGTGACCATAGCAACCATGCTCATTTTTTGGTACGAACAAACAGACAGACAAACAGACAGACAGACACGTAAACTAACAAAGCCAGTTGTAGGAGTGGTTTACTTTACACCACTCAAAAAATGACAAACTGCAAAGGATGACAATGACAGGCAGCTGCAAAGATAGGACTGACTAACTTGATGGGAAAAGAAAATGTAAACGTTGCATAGCAACTTGTCTTGGTTGTGCAATAAGTCGGGGATGTGTCTATGATTTTGCGAAATTTGCTAACCATTTAATAAAAGCAAAACATCACGACGGGCCAATTATATTGTCATATCACAGCTAAGGGGCTTTGCTTGAATACATGCCGTTCTGTGCTTGGACGTGTGTGTGATATCTGGGAACCAATAATCTCTTGGACATATGTGTTCCAGTGTACTCATCCTGTACCACCTATGGTGTCGGCCTGTCTGAGACCTTCTCAGCCGGGACCCCCACTGGTGATGGCTTGTTTATACTGCCTTTTGTCTGAGTTCAGTTCCTGAGTCACATATAAGGACAGTGGATCAAAGGGCTACAGTGATCCCAATTCTACCTTCCAGGGCAACACATTCTCATCCCATGTCATAATTTTACCTCGCCTTCTGACGTTTGGCAAATACTTCAATTACCTCGATTCTTGACGTATTTTGGAAAATATTACGTCATTTGCGTGACTTTAATGTGAAAAGGTCACGCTCTGACGTTTTTTATTTTTCTGTCTAAAATAATCTGAAGCTATATTATTATTCATGTCATGTTAGAGCAGGTCTGAAATAAATGTCAGAGCTGATATCGACATATAAATATGAAATAAATGCTTAAACATGTCACTATGTCTAATGTTATAACCATTGGGTTAACCAATGCTAACAGCTTCCCTGCTAAAGTATGCAAATTCCGCTAAAATCCGCCTTTTTGTACACAATCGTTTTGGAAGATAATACTAGTCTTTTACTAACTGGCTAACAGAAATAGCAGATAAAGAAGTATTAACAAAAGTGTGTTTATTTTGGTCCGCCTAAAGCTAATTCATGCTAATGTTCCAGCTGGGGGCACTGGTGGAAAATGCGGAAATGGCTTCCTATTTCCAATAGCAGAAGAAGAAGACAAACAAATTTAATGTAAACATTGTAACATTATGTCACCATAACGTGGTTATTATTAGTTGCTTTGGAATGTACCTGCCACAAAAATTAAGGTCATAATAACGCAGATCGCATCGATATGTAATATAGTGCGATAATGTACTTGTTTTAGCTACAGAGGATTGATATCAATATATTAGCTAAATGTAGCTAACGGCTATCGTTGCGGCGTTGCCAGTTTCTGCGAGAGAAATAAGCAACCCGCCCGGTATATGAAAACAAGCCCAAGCCCCCCAAAAACGCAACCTGCAAGGCTGCAACTACCAATAAGCTCAAAGTCGCTTATAATAAGAGGACTTGGCAACCCTCGCTACAGGAAGTTGGTCCTACATGTTTTTATTATTATTTATATTCACCGAGTAGTGTCAAATGACTTAACTTCCTGTAGCGAGGGTTGCCAAGTCCTCTTATTATAAGCGACTTTGAGCTTATTGGTAGTTGCAGCCTTGCGGGTTGCGTTTTTGGGTGGCTTGTTTCTAAAGTTTCCAGTGATTTTCACACATTTCCATGTCAAGGACCCCCAGAATTATGTATTGTCCAAGAACCCTACATCAAAAAAAATATTTTGTGCCAGGGACTGGGACCCCATATCAGATTTGGACAAGATTTGTGTTGTTAAATGCTTGTAGATCGGCTATTTCCGCTTATTTTGGGCTTGTTTTCATATACCGGGCGGGTTTGCTTATTTCTCTCGCAGAAACTGGCAACTAATAATAACCACGTTATGGTGACATAATGTTACAATGTTTACACTAAATTCGTTCGAGTCTTCTTCTTCTGCTATTGGAAATAGGAAGCCATTTCCGCATTTTCCACCAGTGCCCCCAGCTGGAACATTAGCATGAATTAGCTTTAGGCGGACCAAAATAAACACACTTTTTACAAACTATCAGTGTTAATACTTCTTTATCTGCTATTTCTGTTAGCCAGTTAGTAAAAGACTAGTATTATCTTCCAAAACGATTGTGTACAAAAAGGCGGATTTTAGCGGAATTTGCATACTTTAGCAGGGAAGCTGTATGTGTAGTTAGCATCGGTTAACCCAATGGTTATAACATTACACATAGTGACATGTTTAAGCATTTATTTCATATTTATATGTCGATATCAGCTCTGACATTTATTTCAGACCTGCTCTAACATGACATGAATAATAATATAGCTTCAGATTATTTTAGACAGAAAAATAAGAAACGTCAGAGCGTGACCTTTTTACACTTAAGTCACGCCATGACGTAATATTTTTCCGAAATACGTCAATACTTGAGGTAATTGAAGTATTTGCCAAATGTCAGAAGGTGAGGTAATCATGATGAGACAATGTTGTCCAGGGGGGTGGGTAGTGGCCAACTGTCTGGAGTAAAAGTGTATTTATACTCTTTATAAACCAGTTAGATTTCAATGTAACTTGGTCGGTCAGTTGGGCTGGTCACTACCTGCATGTGGCCAGCCAGGCCTGTGTGAGCCTATGCTATGCTGTGCTGTACTTTGCTGAAATAAACAACAACATCGGAACATCTCATCTGCCATCGTGCCGTGTCACACTTTTCTCCACTTAACAGTATTTTTGTATGGTAGGACTATATTTGCAGATTTATCCTAGGTTGTCCTTTTACAACTCACCATGTACCATGTATGAAAATATTGAGTTGCCCTCTCTCACTATAAGAAGACAGCGTAATTGGACCCAGTTTATTTTTAAATGGTAATTACACTTCAACTATCCACAATATCTCAAAGAGTTTCTAGTACCATTCACTACCAATTACCAGCTGAGGCACTCCGCTCAACCCTATTTTTCTGTTCCAAAAGTCTCCAATGCATTAGGTAAGAAAGCATTCATATTTAAAGCCCCCTCTGATTGGAACAATTTACCAACGCATATTCGAACCATTTCATCTTTTAATATGTTCAAAAGCGCACTGTCTGCATGTGCTGCTTACAGCGGCCATCAAATGCATTACAATTAAATGGCTAAAACCAGCCCCACCAACATATAGTATGTGGGTGGAAAAAATATGGGACATTTACCAGATGGAACAAATTACATAATGCCCTGAGGCTTCAACCAAACATATTTAGTAAAAGATGGAGTCCTGTACTGCCTCTACTAATGAGGTAGCAGGTTTCGGAATCTCGAGTAACAACTCACCGAATATACTTCTCCCCAGACCTTCTGGTGTGCTCATACGCTTTCCTCTGTCTCCAGTCATGTCTGTCCTCAGTATTGTTCAACTTCCCATTGTTGTCGACGCTCTGTTGTTTTTGTCTCGCTACTTGTATTTTATTTCCTTGTTTTTATGGTGAATACTTGTATTTTAGTGTATAATATATATATATATATATTCTGTGAAAGTATGAAACAGCTGAGGTTGTGAAAAAAAGAAGAAAAAACTGAAATAATAACAAAGTTAAAAAGAAAAAAAAGCGCACTGTCTTCTTATATTACGACATCTTGTACATGACCATCTCACTCCATTTTATTTATTATTTATATATTCATACACTATTACTTAATATTACTTACTTATGTGGTGTATTATGAATCATATAAGCATATATCATAACTACTTTGGACAGCTACAAAGGTTTCTCTTAGGCAGTGTGGAGATTTCATGACTGGACGACCATAAGTAAAGCATGTTTACACTTACAACGAGCGGGACCAAAAGGGGGCTATTGTCAATGTCTGAGCTAGCAACACCTCACGAGGTTAGAATGCAAATCCTTTTGTTCTGAACCCCTTTGAAGCCTGGTCTCCTGTGGTGTGAATCTAGAATTCTCCAGTGACAATTTGGGAGAGAGAGAGACTTTTGTCTTTCTTAAACTGAGTTAAGGTTTCAATATTTACTTGCTTAAAATGTCTTAAAACACCCTTCTGTCATTATAGAATGTTAACATAGGGTATTTCAGGAATATAGTTTTATGTACCGAGTTCATTCATTTCTTAAATATAGTCAGTTCAGTTTTATATACTTTCATTATGTTTAGCAACGGTTTTATTGTATTCTCATTTCACCATTGGAACAAATGTATTTTTAGGACTGTATTTCTTGCTCCGTTAAAAGTTGTACTATGTTGAGAAATCTTCTTTGTCTAGAACGCCCGCCTCTAACCGGAAGCCTGGCTCAGACCTCATTGGTTAAAAGTCAGGAAGTGTTCATGTCCAGTGAGGGGAGGGACTTCTGGGGAAAGCAAATCTTGTGTGTATATAATGCCTCGGACGTTTTCATTCAGGGCTGTATCGATTAGTCTCATTTTGGACCGGAGGCTGGTATAGAGACAGACCACTGCGTGTACCTTTTCATACGCTGTTTTGTAACGACCTGACTATTTGTGTTTACCAAATAAATACGGATGTCATGAGACCACCATCACGCGTTTTTCCTTTGTTCCTTTCTCCTGCTCCTCCTCCGAGACGACGCACACATCGAGGGAAAGATTCCACACTTACTTACTCCTCTTCGTCTTCAATAGGATTGTTCATTGTAGTTTCTTACTTTATTACTATATTACTATACTCTCATGCAAACAATGAACTTACAATCAATGAGATTATCTAAATGTTTCTTTGTATCAAAAGTTCTCCAATGCTGAAAACCAAATTAAATGTATCTTAATGCTGACCTATAGTGACAATGATACTGACGGAACAACTTTTCCATCTTGTTGCTACTCTGCTTGTCTAGTGCAATACCCTGTTTTGTGTTGTTTTGTGTTTTGTGTTTGTTTTCTTTTCCTTTTTTTCTTTTCTGTTAATTACCTTGTATTGACTGTGTACTTGTGGACCCTCTTGAAAACGAGATATTGTATCTCAAGGGGCATTCCAAATAAAGAATTTCATATAGAGGGTATGGTATGAACCAGATACCACATGTGCATATGGAGTCACGCACGCACGCACGCACGCACGCACGCACGCACGCACGCACGCACGCACACAAACACGTTACGATTTGACTGTGTGTACAGATGAAGGTCTATTTTCCTTATCATTTGGTTTCCGCATATACTATACGTGTTCCCCTGAACCAACCTGTTGGTGTATCCCAGGGCAATGCAGAAGTGCCAGGTGATGGTCTGCAGCTGCGAGCTGGGAATGGTGACCAGGGCCTTGATGATGACGAAGATGTGAATGGGCGTCCAGCAGACGATGAAGACGGCCACCACCACCAGCACCATGCGCGTGATGCGACGCAGGTTCCTGTCCTTCTCCTGCAATGGCAGAGGTGTGATGAAAATGTACATGCGTGTGTGTGTGTGTGTGTGTGTGTGTGTGTGTGTGTGTGTGTGTGTGTGTGTGTGTGTGTGCGTGCGTGCGTGGGCCGTGGGGTTAATAGTTATTGAATTGAATTGAAATAGATTAATTGTATTCAAATAATAAAATCTAATTGATTCAAATGTTTGTGTTGTATCAAAATTTCCCCCTAATCGCATCCATCTACTCTACTGTAACAGCATGTCTTGTTTTGTTCGTTTTTTCCGTTGATTCAACAACATTAACCCATTTTGGGCGGGAACCCCTTTTGGTGTTTTAAACATTATAATTTAGCTATTGAAAAATAGCAGATCTACAAGCTCATAGCGCGCCACCGAGTGGCGCGCTACGAGCTTGTAGGTCTGCTATTTTTGAAAAATCGTGAAAATATTTATTTCAGAAAACTGGAGGATTTAGAAGATTTTTTTTTGAATTTCGACGTCAGGCCTAAATGGATTAAAGTCCACCAAATCTCAAAGTCTCCCATTAAAAGCAGCATGCTCATTACCAACAGTCTTGAGGGTGAAAATAATTGGTGCCTCGACAATCCACTTTCTTTCACTGAATACAAATTGTGTACATCCTCGCGCTCAATGAAATGGTCGCCTAATAGCGCTCATTTGCAATTAGAGTACAGTGACTGCATGTGTGTGTGCTCGCCTGCTCAAGGAAACCATATGTGCTTGTAGGTTTTCCCCCCCTTCCATTATGAGATAAGAAATCGATAATTTAATCAATCCTGCAGCTTGTGCTATATATAGATAAGGTGTTCTGTACGAACCCGAAAAGGCACCATAAAGAATCAGAACCCCCCCCCCCCCCCCCCCCCCAGTAGGTTTAATATAACATGAATTACAAAAAAATAATTAATGTAAATTTATTGTGATACCGATAAATATGAACTTAACCCATTTTGGGCGGGAACCCCTTTTGGTGTTAGCATTATGTTATGCTTTAGCTATTGAAAAATAGCAGATCTACAAGCTCATAGCGCGCCACCGAGTGGCGTGCTACGAGCTTGTAGGTCTGCTATTTTTGAAAAATCAAAGAACCACTGACATAGAAACATAGCTTTTTCAGAAAACTGTCAGGATGTAGAAGACATTTTTAGAATCTGATCTCAGGTCAAAATGGGTTAAAGTAGCCTATAATTCCTTAGTTCCATTAATAAGTGGATCACAATCAATTGATTGATGAAATAAACAGCCTCTGAAAATTCGACACACAGCCCACCCATCTGACCACTCAACATGGCAGCCTATCAGTGAGCAGATGTTCAAGTGGGCCCGGATCCAACTACGTGCTTCAATGTTTTGCTTTACTGGACATGTTAAGCCATCCTGGGTCCAAATTGAACTCCTATCCTCAAGAGATCTATTCCTTGCTATACTCAGCTGTAAACCCTTTTGTCATCAATACTATAAATATTTGGTTTGAAATCTATAAATTCATGGGAAACTGTGCAAAGCTTCATGGGAAGCTTTGCACCAATTTGGGGAAATGAACATTTTATTCCAGCTAGAAGGGATCTGGGATTTAAATTATGGTTAAATAAAGGCTTTGAGGTTTATTACTGGAGACAGCTATGATACTCATCACTGTACCCTATATGATAATGTGGGCTGGTCTTCTCTAGACTGAAAGACGCAATAATCACTGGCACCTCTTCATATATAAAGCCCTGGTCGGGAAATTACTATCATATATTTCTTCCATGTTACAGTACATCAGAAACCTAGTCACATTGTAACTCGCTCCAGTGATTGGCTAGGCCTTCTGGTCCCTTTTGCCAACTCTGAACTTTCAGCATCTGTGCACCTGATTCTTGGAATGTCTTGCAACAAGAACTTAAACTTAATACCCTGGCATCAATTGGTCATTTTAGGAATTTACTCAATAACCGTCCATCACCTGTATGTTGCTGTTTTAACTGATTGCTAATACATAATTGTATTAACGGTTTGTTGTAACTAATATTGTTGTTGTATTACTGGGTTTTTTTGTATGTATATCTCGGCATCATTGTAAATGAGGGGTTCCCTCAATGGTCTCTCCGAGAATTTAAATAAAGGTTGAATGAATGAATGAATAAAGAAAGTGGTGGATCTATACGAGAATGGCAATCTAGTTAAAAATGTCTTTTGAGGGGCTGAGGAGGAGATATGAGGTACCACTTCTTTAAATACTTGCAAATCAAAAATTGTATGAATGGGAGGAGATTAAAACATTCTGGAGGTCTGTGGTCCATTATGTCTCTCAGATTACATCAGGTCCAGTTCCTCTTTGTCCTAAATTATGTATACTCAGTATTTATCCATTCAATTGTACACTAAATAGTAAAGAAAAAATAATGACTGTTACAGGCCAGACGCTCAATTGCGCTATGTTGGAAGAATGTCAATGCCCCTACGATCGGCTTTTGGCTGAGGAATTTAACGACCAGCTTGGCACATGAGGAACTAACATATGTAATTAGGAAGAAACCTGCTGTATTCTATAAGATATGGGAGAAGTTCTTGGACTTCATTAAGCGAGGTGATATTGAAGAGGCTTTGGATGTATAGTGGTTAATTGGAGTAGTCAGCTGTAGGGTGGGGGTAAGGAACTGTGATGGGACATTGTGCATGTTTGTTTAACTGTATGTAATGTGTATTTTTGTTGTTGTATTATTCTTTTTTTTTTTTTTGTATTTATGGACATTTCCTGATGTTTCTTCGAAGATTTTGTTTAGTATTTGTGCTGCCATGGGGTTGGGGGGGGTTAAAAATATATGTGAATAATTGCTTTGAAAATACTATGTTGTAAAGAAAAATCAATAAACATATGTTAAAAAAAATAAAATAAAAAGTGGGCCCGGATCTGGAAAAGGTTGAGAATTACTCCATTAAATAACACTCCAGCATCCTACCTTAGAGCCAGACAGCATGCGTACACTCTTCAGGCGCAGGATCATGAGTCCATAGCACACAGTGATGATGAGGACGGGCACGATGAAGGCAAAGATAAACACACAGATCTTCAGGAGGGTCTCCCAGTACCAGGAAGGATGGGGGAATATCAGTGTACAGTCAACACCAGAGGCTGGGTAAGAGAGAACACACGCACACGCGCACACACACACACACACACACACACACACACACACACACACACACACACACACACACACACACACACACACACACACACACACACACACACACACACACACACACACACACACACACACACACACACACACACACACACACACACACACACACACACACACACACACACACACACACACACACACAAAAGCAAAATTAATAACCCCATTCAAATTTCTACGAGCTCACAACACATCCCATTTTGAAGCATAGTAACAAAAGGTCAAACTATAAACAAAAATGTTACAGTTATAAAACAGCCTATATAGTAGGTGACAGACTACAATATGGGGTTTCCTAACCACTGCTCTTCAGGCACACACAAATGCCTCAATATCTGTCCAAAAAGCTTGAGAAAATAGCTCGCTGGTTTTTTCACCTTCCTTTTTCAAGCTTCATCCTCCATTACAACTGTCAGCACCTCCTTCTATGCTTCTCTTCCTGAAACCTCTACCTACTCTGGTCTTAGATAAAACAATGTTCTGGACACAGCCTTAAGTATGATTTATTGTATTCCCTGTGTGTGTCCATATCGAATATGGAAATAATAACTTTTTTCCCCCTGTTGCTACAACTTGATACATTGATCAAATTAACTAGAAAAAAAGCATCCACCCCAACCTCCATACAGATTTCCTGAAAAATAAAGATTTTGGACAAACAAGGTTACTGCCCAACAACAACGACGATCAAATTCACTGAACCCAACTCATCTGAAGACGGTACCCCAAATACCCCCAGCAGCCCATGATGGCATCAACGCAACAGTAGCCATGAGCCACTTATATATCTTATCTCACGATTGTGTACAGTACACACGAGTGCAGGACTCACACCTCAGTAATTTCACTGCTCCAATTAGAACTAGCAATTATAGAGATTGTCCTGTCAGATAGGGCTGTATTTCCGTGCATTTATGTTCTTGGCCATGCTAACCTGCACATTAGTCATCCAGGCGTAGGGCTGTGTAAAGAAAATGCTCTCAAAGGCAATTACACAGGCAAAACCCTATAACCCTAAAAAACCCTCTCAAATGTTCTTATGCAAGTTGCCAGAGCGCTTAATGACGATGAAAAAAATTGCTAACCTCTGACCTTTAACCCTTTTAAGCCTGACCTCAAAATTTAAAAAAAAATCTTCTAAATCCTCCAGTTTTCTGAAATAAATATTTTCACGATATTTCAAAAATAGCAGACCTACAAGCTCATAGCGCGCCACTCGGTGGCGCGCTATGAGCTGGTAGATCTGCTATTTTTCAATAGCTAAATTATGACATAATGTTTAAAACACCAAAAGGGGTTCCCGCCCAAAATGGGGTAAAAGAAAAGGTACACAGTACAATTATCGGCGTTAACTTAACTCAGAGTGTAGTAGTGCCATAGAGTATATAAAAGGATAGAGACTGAACTGGCGCGAAGCTCCGCCCCCCAGCTATTCATGTCAGTGGAAGTTGCTCAGTGGCGTTTTGAAGCACCCGGAAGACTGCCGGAAGTACCTCCTCAAATTTGAGGTCCGGGGTGACGTAGGGAGTGATGGTCCTACATGTTAAAGGCCAGCTGCACAGGGTTTCCCGGTCATGAATACACGGGTCCGCCTGTAGTCCCTCCTCCTACCACTAGGGCCCAGAGCTTCAACGTTGAATAGCCTCACTGGCCCCTTGAGTAGTGCATTAGCCTGGCGCAGCCACACTTCACCCGCCCCTATTGCATATGCATACAGTACGCCCCGAGGCGTAGTCCAGCGCAGTGGTATATTAGTCATTCAGTGCCACCTGGTGAACACCAGTTTTGGCCCTCGTTGCCACCGAAGCCCATTATAAATAAAAGAAAGAAAATGAAATGATATTGTGCATGTAATGTGCATGTCATCACCTGACATGCAGATTAGAGCAATTTTCAAAATATGGATAAAAAAATAAATATAGGGTCGGTAATATATTTTTTTTCTTCCAAAAATGCGTCCAAAGGCGCCATTGGCACTCTCTGCCACCAGGGGGAGGCGTCCAAAGGCGTCCTGTGGCACTGAGACAGCTTAGTATCGCAACGCGAGGCTAGTAGTGCATATAGGTCCATACCACTGACTTGAGTTATCCCTCAAGTAAGGCACACGTTTACTGTTATTGTGACTGGGGCAGCGGTGGCCGAACGGTCTTGTTATCGGAAAGGTCGCCAGTTCGAATCCCCGGACCGGCACATTAAAATTACCACCGCTGAAGTGCCCTTGAGCAAGGCATTGAACCCCTACCATGAAATGTTCTATGAGCAGGGTCTGGCTGTAAACAAGCATCTCGAGCTTAGTCCATTCACCCTGGGTAAACAAAGAACTTTGCTTTGCTTTGCTTTGGTGAATAGATGAATTCATGTCCAGACAATAATTATATCCAGACAAAATACATTACAGGCAATAGCTTGCAACCTCTCATAAATAAACACAATTACACTTACATGAAATATGTATGGTAGCGTGGTATGGCAAACAGTGAGAAGCTAAATTAATGTAGTATTTATTTATTTTTAAATTGAGGAATGACCTAAAAATATACTGAAAATAACACCTTTGTAAGATTTATAGTGTTGATGCTTTTCCATTTGATGACAAAGAGAGACTGTTTATAGCTGAGTTTTGGTCCAATGTGCAAGTGCCTGTCTGCCTGCCTAAGACTATTATTTGTAATATTGTACTCGACAAGGGGTTATTTTTGTGCTGATACAGGTATAGTATGTATTATGCTGGTGGGCATAATAAGCTTCGGCTTCAGCCCAAACCTTTTCAGTCAAACTGTAACTTTGTAACCCTCATTCTGTATGTTCAACTGCATTGTTTAAACATGATAATAATAATAATAATAAAACTTTATTTGTATAGCACCTTTCATGACATGGAATGCAGCTCAAAGTGCTTTACACAAAAAAAGAAAAGAAAGGCAGGGCATAAACAATACAGTGAGGACATGAATAACATTTTTTAAAAAGACAAATAAATCAATTAAAAGCAAGGGTGTAGAAGTGGGTCTTGAGCTGAGCTTTAAAAATGTCTACAGAGGCTGCCTGTCGAAGGTACATTTTTGCCATTTTTTTAGGCAAAGCGAGCAGGCCAGCAGTGGAAGACCTTAGGGGCGGTTTGGGACATATTTCGGCAGGCAGTCATGTAGGTAGGAAGGTGCGAGACCATTGAGAGCTTTATAAACAAGTAAAATAATTTTAAAATCAATCCTAAAAACAACCGGAAGCCAGTGCAATGAGGCCAAGACTGGAGTAATATGTTCTCTCATCTTGGTTCTAGTTAAGACTCTGGCTGCTGCATTTTGGACAAGTTGTAATCTGTCAGTTGATTTCTTAGGCAATCCAGAAAAAAGTGCATTGCAGTAATCAAGCCGAGAAAAAACAAAGGCGTGGATTAGCGTTTTTGCATCGTCCAGTGACAAATAGGCTCTGATTCGTGCAATATTTCTAAAATGAAAAAAGGCAATCTTGGTAACATGATTAATGTGTGAATTAAAATTCAGTTCAGAATCAATAATGATCCCCAAGTTCTTTACTGTACTGTTACTTTCTACAGTCAGGTTGCCAAGTCTGCTTTTTATCGATTCTTTCTGCTCACTAGAACCGATTATGAGAACTTCTGTCTTATCCTCATTTAGCTTGAGAAAGTTCTCACTCATCCAGCATTTGATGCTAGACAGACAGGTCAACAGCGGGTCTAAGGCACAGAGATCATCTGGAGCTACAGAAAGATATAGTTGGGTATCATCAGCATAGAAATGAAAATTGACTCCGTGATTGGTAATGAGTTCTCCCAATGGCAGTATGTACAGGGAGAATAACAGAGGACCAAGAATCGAGCCCTGTGGAATACCAGAACCGATGTTGTGTTTGTCTGAGTCAAACTCAGCTAGATTGACAAAATAGCTTCTGTTTGTTAGGTAGGAGGAAAACCAGGGGCCTATTTCACGAAACTTGGATTAGCGATTAAACCCGGATTTAACAGATATCCTGGTTTATTATAGCCTGGATCAGCGATTAACCGGTTTCATGAAAACTGGTTAATCTTGCCAGATTAATTTGGCCAGTTAACCTGGATATGTTGAGGCTTGATTCGGTTTCATGAAAGCAATGCCACATTAGTTTCCATGGAAACTAATGCTTTGGACTTAACCTGCTCCGGACCAGGCTAACAGCCAGGTTTAACCTAATCCTGATGTCTTTACTGTTCATTAACACTAGCGCGTCGGAGCGGTCAGGCTGACCGATTTTGAAATTTTGAAGTGGATTTTCTTTGCCCATGAAGTCCTGAGAAAGTTCCCCTTGCATGACTTTTTCTAAATGTTCGATTCAAACCATCTCTGTTTTTTTTTTCATCTGAAACGTTTTGGAAATATGATTTTAGACATAATTCTACTAAAATGTCTGCTCTTTTGCGGTCCGTGGGACCGCTCTTAGAGCCCTCACCCTTTCTCCCCCACAAGCCGTGCTGTTCACACCTTCCTCCCGGCTGGAGACGGGCATTGTTCAAGCTAATGTGTCATTTGCATTCCAACCTACATGTGGAAGTCCACATGTAGGCAAACTTACATTACAAACTTACATAAACTAAATGTTGTTTTAGATGTTATATTTCTTATATGCGGTTTGCAGAAATAACGATGTCTGACTTTATTTCTCGAAACGGAAAAAGAAATATGTTGACTATACACACCATCTTTAGCATAATTATGTTGGAATAATAAAGTTTATAGCATTGTGACTATGTCGCGCATATTCATTTCATATATCAGCGCATCAAAAATATTTTTACTTTATTTTTCGGAGGGCACGCTAAACGAACAGTGTAAAAATGACATGAATCAATGACATGAATCATTCCAACGCGATAGACCTCCTTCCCTATAATGTATCCCCTCTATATAAAAATGACAATATATAACGCTAATGTCGTATTTATTTTATTGTCTCAATACAAAGATGGACAGTGTAATTGCTGCGCAAGGGTAATTAATTATAGTGACATGTGAGCGCTATATTGAATATATAGCGCTCAGATCGTCACTATAATTATAGTTTCTGAAATGAAAAAGAAAATATGGTGTGTTGACTGACTGGCGTATTGTTTCCACCTATATCTATTGAGCATAGCTAAATAAATACATGTTGACTATACACGCCATCTTTAGCATAATTATATGGGATAATAAAGTTTATAGCATTGTGACTGAGCTGTGCATGACATTTCCTGTTGGCTGTTTTCAATGAAATGACTTGTGTATAATATGAATAAATGCTACATCCTACATTTATTTTGTACCGTAGGCTATAGTTTTTGAACGAATATTACCATGTAGGCCTGAAATGTTTGGTGTTACATCACAAGCATGCATGTGTGACATCAAATCCTTTATACACATTTTTTGCATCGTAGTTGCAAGGTGACAAGAGCAGGAATGTGCAGAATAGCCCAATCAGAAATCCATTCGATTGTTATTGTGTTGATTGTGTTTGAACTATTGAATCAATCAGTATAAATAATTCTGCACATTCCTGCTCTTGTCACCTTGCGCAAGGGTAATTAATGACATGAATCATTCCAACGCGATAGACCTCCTTCCCTATAATGTATCCCCTCTATATAAAAATGACAATATATAACGCTAATGTCGTATTTATTTTATTGTCTCAATACAAAGATGGACAGTGTAATTGCTGCGCAAGGGTAATTAATTATAGTGACATGTGAGCGCTATATTGAATATATAGCGCTCAGATCGTCACTATAATTATAGTTTCTGAAATGAAAAAGAAAATATGGTGTGTTGACTGACTGGCGTATTGTTTCCACCTATATCTATTGAGCATAGCTAAATAAATACATGTTGACTATACACGCCATCTTTAGCATAATTATATGGGATAATAAAGTTTATAGCATTGTGACTGAGCTGTGCATGACATTTCCTGTTGGCTGTTTTCAATGAAATGACTTGTGTATAATATGAATAAATGCTACATCCTACATTTATTTTGTACCGTAGGCTATAGTTTTTGAACGAATATTACCATGTAGGCCTGAAATGTTTGGTGTTACATACATGCATGTGTGACATCAAATCCTTTATACACATTTTTTGCATCGTAGTTGCAAGGTGACAAGAGCAGGAATGTGCAGAATAGCCCAATCAGAAATCAATTCGATTGTTATTGTGTTGATTGTGTTTGAACTATTGAATCAATCAGTATAAATAATTCTGCACATTCCTGCTCTTGTCACCTTGCGGGGAAACTCCCCCCATTATTTGTAATAGCCCAATCAGAAATCAATTGACATTTAAATTAGCCTATACAACTTTGATGCAGAAAATGTGTATAAAGTCACAGTCACTGGTCATTTCAGAAACATAACCGTCAGACGACATGATGAGAAGGACAAGAGAACGACGTTACACTGCAGCAGAAGCAGCCAACCTCCTTCAACGGCAGACTGCTTTCGGCGATGTAGACAGCGATGATGACGCACCGTTTGGGGATTTCGGAGGAGACGCACCACAGGCTGAAGTGTACTACCCGCCAGCTTCAGATAGTGAGTCTGAATGTGACACAGAGGACTTACCTGAAACGTCTCAGCCCGAGTCTACCACGACTGAGACAAGTAAAGATGGAACCATATGGTCATCTATGCAACCTGGGGCTGGCCGCGGCAGAGTGCCCATGCGTAATATCTTCGCAGCCAGACCAGGTCCCACTGCTTTTGCCAAGGTCAGAATCCACGACGAGCTGAGCAGTTTTCTGTGTATGTTTGACCCCAACATATTGGAAACCGTCAGAGACTGCACAGTGAAGTTTGCCCGCAGTGATGGACAGAATCAAGATTGGGATTTGTCTGTTACAGAACTGAAAGCATTCATCAGTGTGTTTTTCATTCGTGCGTTGACGACATGTGGTTATCCATTGAATCAACTGTGGGCCAACGAATGGGGAAATGAGATGGTAAAAGAAACAATGTCTCGTGACCGTTTCAAATCCATCATGCGCTACTTGCGATTTGATGACAAGGACACCAGACTCGCTCGCAAAGAAGCAGACAAGTTTGCGGCAATAACGGACATTTGGAATCAGTTCACAGACAACTGCAAATCTTGCTATGTGCCTGGAGTGAACATCACGGTGGATGAGCAGCTCTTCCCCTCAAAGGCAAGATGTGGGTTTACGCAATACATGGCCAATAAACCAGACAAGTTTGGAATTAAGTTCTGGATTGCTGCTGACCTGGACAGCAAATACTTCCTAAATGGATTTCCCTACCTTGGAAAGGGCCAGTACCGCAGCAGGTAATTTATTTTCCTCTAATAATAATAATAATCATGTATTTAAAATGTCTTTACATCAATGCCTATATGTATATATTTTGCGTTGTAATAACCATTACACCTTCTCCCTGTCATTTGCAGTGATGGCGTGCCGCTGTCTCAAGATGTTGTCCAGAGGCTGGTGGAACCATTCCTCGACAAAGGGCGGAACATCACAATGGATAACTTTTTCACTTCGATGAAGTTGGGGCAGTCTCTCCGAGCAAGAAACACAACGATACTTGGAACTGTGAACAGACAGAGGCGAGAGTTGCCTCCATGCGTACGTGGAAAAGAAAGGCTATTCCACACGCAACTGATGAAGAGCAATGATGCCACGCTCACCATCTACCAGAGCAAACCCAACAAAAACGTTTGCATCCTGAGCACCATGCACCGTTCCATCGGGATTGGTACAGACCCCAAAGAAAAGCCAGAGTCTGTAACTGATTACAACCACACCAAGTGGGGAGTGGACATTTTGGATCAGATGGCACGAAACTACAGCGTCAGAGTTGGCACCAGTCGCTGGCCAGTGGCTGTCTTTTACAACATGCTGGACCTGGCTGCCATCAATGCCTATGTATTGTTCAAACAGTGCTTGGACAAACCGCAGCTCACCAGGAGGGAGTTCCTACAGGACTTGGCACTACAGCTCCGTAAGGAACACATGGATGAAAAGGACTCTGCGTCAGTGCCACCACGCACACCTCGGCGCCAGCAGCGCAGCGCACTGCAGCCGCTGCCGACCACACCACAGAACCAGCCTACAACGCCAAGAGCTGCCAAGAGGGCCCAGAATGGTCCACAGACACCAGACACCCCTACCCCCAAGAAGAGAAGGCAGTGTCAGCTTGACGGATGTGGAAACAAGACGCTAATCAGCTGCCATAAATGTGACAAACGGGCGTGTGGAACATGCACTGGTACATTTACTATGACATGTGTCAAGTGTATCTAAGCGAAAGAAGAGAAAGACAACATTTTGTGTGCCATCCAGATAAATGTACAGAAACTAATGCCATAGGATGTTTTCCTGATTTTATGTCACACCTTGCATGCTTTATATTGTTATATTGTGTAACACTAAGAAACAATAAACATTCTTGAATTAACACAAAGTATTCATGTCTGACTTTATTTCTCGAAACGGAAAAAGAAATATGGTGTGTGGTATTGTTTCCACCAAGCGCATAGCTCAATAGATATAAATACATGTTGACTATACACGCCATCTTTAGCATAATTATGTTATAATTTATGTTCATGGATCCAAGTAAACAGACATTGTTTTTTTTTACTACGGTACAAATTTGGTTGATTCAATACAGAAACGAGACGGTAAGATGCGCTGATATGAAATGCGCGACATAGGAACGTGGTATGGTACAGAAACTAGCTATAGCTAGCGCTATATTGAATATATAGCGCTCACATCGTCACTATAATTATAGTTTGGTAAACTGAAATGAAAAAGAAAATAACTTTTCTGCACGCGACCAGTGGAACTGATTTCACGCAAAATATCCAAGTAACTGACGGTGAGGTATGCGGAAGTGCATTTTAGATAACGCTGTAGCACTATTTGTGGCGGTGATGCGTCACATGACTTGATCTATCCTATGGTGTATATATAAACCGTGCTGCTGCTACGGATCTCTCTGCTGGCACAATAAATCAAATATATATAAATGACATCGATCATAGGCGGCGGCTAGGCCAGGCTTAGCCTTCCCAACAATTATGCTGGGTATTTTTAAAATATATATAGGCTAATATGTGGCTAGCCGGCCGCTCCCAAACTCCCAACTCCTTTGTCTGTAGCCTAAACTTTTCTGATTTGCACGCACGCACGCACAGCTGTCGCGCATATTCATTTCATATATCAGCGCATCAAAAATATGGTGAAATATGGTGTGTTGACTGACTGGCGTATTGTTTCCACCTATCTATTGAGCATAGCTAAATAAATACATGTTGAAAAATAACTTTGAGTTGTCCTGTCGAGTTGAAACGCTGCCTTGAATTAGTTGGAATGTGACATTTAGAAGACAATGGCAAGTCGTCAACCCCCCGCCACGGGGGGAGAGGTGTGAAGAGATGCAGGGAGAGAGTGGCCAATGGAATTGCACGAAAAACACCGGTCAGCCTGACCGTTAGCCGTCATAGTAGTAGTGATTTTAATTCAGACATGCTAGTGTTAAGCAGTCAAACTGATCACAAACCAATTATGTTTTCCACACTTATTCAATTATTATGGGTTTATGTTGCCTTATTATCGTCTGCATTAAAGGACTAATTTAAGCACTATATAAAATCAAAGAACCAAAATATATAGGCTGCACAACATCATGACAGCTTGTGCGCTTGTAGATCAGCTACTTTTGGTGAATGTTCCCCAGAATAGGTTTGCTGTCGTTCAAGTGGTTAAATCTGTGCCACCAATTTTCCCAAAAACTGAGCTAAGCTATGCCACCATTGACCCCAATTAATTTCATTACATTTATTTTTTAATTCTCTGTTGGACCTATATGAACACGAAATATATCAAAAGAAACTTTAGAATGTCTGGATTCATGGAAAAAATAAACTGAGTTGATAACATCTTTTGTTATGTAGATATCAACAGATAAATAAAGCTTGTTCTCCATGTTTACCCTTGTCTGAAAACTACTATTAGCGTGAGACGCTGTTGAATGTTTCAAACACCTCTAGTCTAGGTTCTACTATAGCGACATATGCATGCCATATATCAAATTAAACCTGAGGTTGTCGAGTGTAATTGTAAAAAAAAAAAATCAAAAAAAGAAAATGGCATTATCAAAATATCAGCCTCTACAATGAAGCATGCATGTCAACATACTGCGGTATTTTGTGGTCCCAAGCCGTCGTTGACTTCTGAGAACTCTGAAATGGCACATGGTAGAAGATTATTTTTTTTTGTCTGGAAGTGGACATTGTAAGCTGCATTTGGATATACATTATGTTCACATAGCAATAGCGGTACAATGTCTAGGGATGCATGTTTCTCAAAAATCTGTTTCTGAGAGAAACAGATTTTTGAGAAACATGCATCCCTAGACATTATTGTTTCTGTGCTGTGGCCTTTCCTAAAGCCAGATTGGAATTTGTTATGCACATTGTTGTTCTGTAGAAACACATCCAATTGATGAAAGATGCATTTTTCTAACACCTTGCCCAGTAAGGGCAGATTAGAAATGGGTCGGTAGTTACCCAGCACAGAGGGATCAAGATTGTGTTTCTTGAGTAAGGGCCTAACTACAGCCGACTGAGATAAACATAACTAACTAAAAAAATGCTGGGGAAAGTGTAGCCTAATCCTAATGCAATGCATAGCTCTGCAGATATTCATCTCTTTGAAAGCAGGATTGAACAGATGTTCACTCCTGATAGTGTACCTTCATTATCAGGACTGTTACATAATCGGGTGATTATGGTAATTCGGTTATTTATCAGTCGCATGCTGTGGTACTGCATAGAGGAAGGTGCTGACACAGTTTTCAGTCACAGGTCTGGTTGCTGCTGCGGTGCTCGGAGGCTGAGAGCCATTCACTTCCACCTGCCCACCTCGTCATCGTGAGCCTATCATCAAGCGGAGGGCCGGCCTGTGGAAGCCTACTTAAGTGCAGCTGTGACTTGAGCTCGTTGGCATTGTGTCTCCATCTGTCATACGGTGCACACTCTGTCCAGGGAGCTGTGAAACAATCATGGTCTAAAAAGCCAACACTAGGGACTCTATATGTTTAGAGCACTTAGTATGCCTCTGTCTCAGCATTGATGTTACAATGGATTATACTTATGTTATGGATTAAGTATAATTTATCTTTTGTTAGGCATAAATTAGAGTAGAGAGTTTATATATTATTACATTATTTGTAACCCTTTTCCTTTTGTTGGCTAGGTTTAGGTAGAGGGTTCTGTTGCGTTTATTGATTTGGTTGGAAACCCACTAAACTATCACTAGTAGTACGTCATGGTTGTCTAGGAGAACATGGATATATTTATATATTTATACCTGTGTAATCTATTGCATTGTATTCTTCTATTGATATACGGTAGGCTATTTTAACTATTTTATGTATTTTTGATTATTATATATTTTGTAACGGAATGGTTTTGGTCATACAAGGTTTTCACCTGACAGCAATATATCTGACTGTATCAGTATCAGTCAGTTTGACCAGATTGCATTCAAATTGGCTACTATGAGTATGAGGTTTCCACTTGACAGCACGCAGTTGGTTTGATTGACACCCGAACACATTGACATGTCCATCTTTCCTAAAACGAGAGTCTAAAATGTTGTAGAGTTATGGGTCCATTTGCAGGCTTGGCAGGCCTGCGTGGGGGTCCGCGGGTAGAGGCTGTGGGCTGTGGAGGTCCCCGAGGAGTTCGGCGCGGGGTGGAGGGGGTCCGCGGTAGTATGCGTGGGAGTCCGCGAGTACAGTCACTGAGACTCAAATGTGTTACTGTCTGTTACCCATTAAATCAGCGAGTCTGCTGCCACGTTTTAGCGGCGCTCCGCTGTTATTTGCCCCCTCAATGTCGTAAATGTTGTATTAGTTGGCTCTGGCCTCTGGGACAGGTTGAAGCCAGTGCGATCCAGCCGCTTTTCAAGCTGCTGGTAAAAAGAAATACCTAAGAAGACCGCACACGCACCCGGTAAGAATGTACAGAGAGACATTGAGACGAATTGGCTTCATCCTCGCTTCAAATATCGTCTGGATTCATGGAAAAAATAAACTGAGTTGATAACATCTTTTGTTATGTAGATAAATAAAGCTTGTTCTCCATGTTTACCCTTGTCTGAAAACTACTATTAGCGTGAGATGCTGTTGAATGTTTCAAACACCTCTAGTCTAGGTTCTACTATAGCGACATATGCATGCCATATATCAAATTAAACCTGAGGTTGTAGAGTGTAAAAATCAAAAAAAGAAAATGGCATTATCAAAATATCAGCCTCTACAATGAAGCATGCATGTCAACATACTGCGGTATTTTGTGGTCCCAAGCCGTCGTTGACTTCTGAGAACTCTGAAATGGCACATGGTAGAAGATTAATTTTTTTTTGTCTGGAAGTGGACATTGTAAGCTGCATTTGGATATACATTATGTTCACATAGCAATAGCGGTACAATGTCTAGGGATGCATGTTCCTCAAAAATCTGTTTCTGAGAGAAACAGATTTTTGAGAAACATGCATCCCTAGACATTATTGTTTCTGTGCTGTGGCCTTTCCTAAAGCCAGATTGGAATTTGTTATGCACATTGTTGTTCTGTAGAAACACATCCAATTGATGAAAGATGCATTTTTCTAAAACCTTGCCCAGAAAGGGCAGATTAGAAATGGGTCGGTAGTTACCCAGCACAGAGGGATCAAGATTGTGTTTCTTGAGTAAGGGCCTAACTACAGCCGACTGAGATAAACATAACTAACTAAAAAAATGCTGGGGAAAGTGTAGCCTACTCCTAATGCAATGCATAGCTCTGCAGATATTCATCTCTTTGAAAGCAGGACTGAACAGATGTTCACTCCTGATAGTGTACCTTCATTATCAGGACTGTTACATAATCGGGTGATTATGGTAATTCGGTTATTTATCAGTCGCATGCTGTGGTACTGTATAGAGGAAGGTGCTGACACAGTTTTCAGTCACAGGTCTGGTTGCTGCTGCGGTGCTCGGAGGCTGAGAGCCATTCACCTTCCACCTGCCCACCTCGTCATCGTGAGCCTATCATCAAGCGGAGGGCCGGCCTGTGGAAGCCTACTTAAGCGCAGCTGTGACTTGAGCTCGTTGGCATTGTGTCTCCATCTGTCATACGGTGCACACTCTGTCCAGGGAGCTGTGAAACAATCATCGTCTAAAAAGCCAACACTAGGGACTCTATATGTTTAGAGCACTTAGTATGCCTCTGTCTCAGCATTGATGTTACAATGGATTATACTTATGTTATGGATTAAGTATAATTTATCTTTTGTTAGGCATAAATTAGAGTAGAGAATTTATATATTATTACATTATTTGTAACCCTTTTCCTTTTGTTGGCTAGGTTTAGGTAGAGGGTTCTGTTGCGTTTATTGATTTGGTTGGAAACCCACTAAACTATCACTAGTAGTACGTCATGGTTGTCTAGGAGAACATGGATATATTTATATATTTATACCTGTGTAATCTATTGCATTGTATTCTTCTATTGATATACGGTAGGCTATTTTAACTATTTTATGTATTTTTGATTATTATATATTTTGTAACGGAATGGTTTTGGTCATACAAGGTTTTCACCTGACAGCAATATATCTGACTGTATCAGTATCAGTCAGTTTGACCAGATTGCATTCAAATTGGCTACTATGAGTATGAGGTTTCCACTTGAAAGCACGCAGTTGGTTTGATTGACACCCGAACACATTGACATGTCCATCTTTCCTAAAACGAGAGTCTAAAATGTTGTAGAGTTATGGGTCCATTTGCAGGCTTGGCAGGTCTAAAGAAGTCCCGCGGTAGCCTGCGTGGGGGTCCGCGGGTAGAGGCTGTGGGCTGTGGAGGTCCCCGAGGAGTTGGGCGCGGGGTGGAGGGGGTCCGCGGTAGTATGCGTGGGAGTCCGCGAGTACAGTCACTGAGACTCAAATGTGTTACTGTCTGTTACCCATTAAATCAGCGAGTCTGCTGCCACGTTTTAGCGGCGCTCCGCTGTTATTTGCCCCCTCAATGTCGTAAATGTTGTATTAGTTGGCTCTGGCCTCTGGGACAGGTTGAAGCCAGTGCAATCCAGCCGCTTTTCAAGCTGCTGGTAAAAAGAAATACCTAAGAAGACCGCACACGCACCCGGTAAGAATGTACAGAGAGACATTGAGACGAATTGGAGTTGTGCTCGGCTTCATCCTCGCTTCAAATATCCAATAATACCCAAATACGAATATAGCAAGACGTTATTGGGGAAGAATTCCTCTAGCTTCCTTCTCTGTGTTGTTCACCTCCACGTTGGCCTGCCAGAGTCACACACACACTCCACAGGTGGTGCCAATCACTCAATAAAGCTATAGGCACCTCCGATCAGCCCCCAGGTCATCTTTGAGCAGGCCACCATTGGACAGGTTAAGAAAATTGTGTCCGACCCCTCCCATGTACTATACCCAGAGTATCGGCTAATGCCATCAGGTAGGAGGTACGAGGTCCACAAATATAATAATAGGTACAAGCATTCCTTTGTCCCTCTGTCAATCACACTCCTTAACAGAGTCTTTGCAGAGGGCAGACAGGGTAGGGGTCGAAGGTTATGAGGTATCTGTATGCTGCAGGGTGGGTCCTTGGGGTCCAAGACAAATTTCTCCCTTGGGAGACAAAATAAAGAAACCTTGAATCTTGAACCTTGAACCCTAGGCAGTGTTGATTTTGACAGCAAATTTTGGTTTTAGTTTTAATCACAGTGTCTTGAGTAGTTTTGATTTAATTAGTCACATTTTAGTCACCTGGAATGTTTTACGGTTGGTCTATAGTTTTAGTCGACTACATATCATAAGATTTTAGTCTACTAAATCTACAGTCGATGTAGTCGACTCAAATGTGTTTTGGCGGGCCTTGATGCCGTACGTCGTAATGGCTGATTTTACACTTGCTGAAAATAGCAGATCTGCAAGCTCACAACGCGTCGCGAGCTTGCAGATCTGCTATTTTCAGCATGCAATCAAGTGTAAAATGACTTGTCTTTTACTTATACTGGATCTCTTTTCACCCTGGGCAAGACCTACGCTGAAAAGACTATCAGCGGAAGTGGCGGAAGTGTTGCGTGTAAGATAACTACGTCACGTGGTGCGGCTGTGTTTACTAGTCCCCACCGAAACAAGGAAATGACGTTGATGCTTTACAAATCAGTTCACATTCTCCGCGAATGAAACAAGTGTTGTGATTGGTCGGGAAAATATCGTATCCGGGGGAAATACATCTGATGGATGTTCCGGAGGATACGTCCGCCGATAGCTTCTTTGCCTTACGTTGTGACCAGGCTCTTCTTTTCGCAGAAAAGTAAGCCTGGGACCGAGGCTAATCTCTTTTCCACTAGTTCCACATTTTAGTCTAGTTTTTATTGGTTGATGAAATTGTCAATATATTTTGTCTTAGTTTTAGTGATCGTAGCTTAAAGATTTTGTTTATAGTTTTCCTCAGTGAAAAAGAACACTAAACATATTTTTTTGTTTGTTACACCATCACTAAACGCGTGTATATTTTACCCAATGTAAAATATTCCATAAAAAAATATTTCTCATCAAGATATATTGAAGTACAGCAATACATGGCAACTTGAACTACTCTTCTTTAATATTTGTGAAAAATTTTGACTGAGTGTCATATGAAAGCAGGGAATCATAGCTTCAAATGGACATATTTGTTTGACCCACCAGTTTTGGAGATATGGCTTATAGAGTAATGTCTTGCAGAGAAACAGCGAGTTGAGAAAACAGGCCTGAAAGGTCCACTTATGTGGTCTCTAACATTACACCTAGCTACATGTTTAAGCATTTATTTCATATTTGCATGTTGATGTGGCAGGTTTTGCACTGAACTAACGCGTGAGGAATCAGGAGGCGAGCAAGGTCCGTCTTGATGATGTTTATTTAACGTGCACAGCAGTACACGGATGCTGCAGCATTCGCGAGTCTCAAGGCAGGCATAAATGTCACAATTCAGAGGTACAGCTTATATGCAGTGATAGACCACACCCAGGTGGGGCAGAAAGAGACATGAGAGAAGGGGTTTTAGGGACAGGATGCAGAAGTCAATATGAGGGAAATTCCTCATCAATGTCTTCTGTGGACTCTAACATTACACCTAGCTACATGTTTAAGCATTTATTTCATATTTACATGTCTTCTGTGGACTCTAACATTACACCTAGCTACATGTTTAAGCATTTATTTCATATTTACATGTCTTCTGTGGACTCTAACATTACACCTAGCTACATGTTTAAGCATTTATTTCATATTTACATGTCTTCTGTGGACTCTACATTACACCTAGCTACATGTTTAAGCATTTATTTCATATTTACATGTCTTCTGTGGACTCTAACATTACACCTAGCTACATGTTTAAGCATTTATTTCATATTTACATGTCTTCTGTGGACTCTAACATTACACCTAGCTACATGTTTAAGCATTTATTTCATATTTACATGTCTTCTGTGGACTCTAACATTACACCTAGCTACATGTTTAAGCATTTATTTCACATTTACATTTCGATTTCAGCTCTGAGACTTATTTCAGACATGCTCTAGTATGTGAAGAGTCTGCCTGTGCTATTAACTCATTTTGGGGAAAAACTAAAAAAAGATTTCACTGGGGGGCAATTATACTATAGCAGAGACAAATATTGCAAGTTTTACTACAACTACACGTGATATAATCCGGCCTCAGCTGTCTGACTCAGACGACACATCGCTGCATAAAGCATATTGATAACCATGACATGATAATTGTCTACTACTGTATCAGAGGGACTGACTGTACGTACAGTATGATATGAGATGCAAGCGTGTTCCTGATCATTCTGTTCTTATCATGGTTTCCATAATCTATACCAGGACGTCATAGATCTACTGTCATACTGCATACTGTTCAGTGGTGGAAAGTAACTAAGTACTTTTACTTAAGTACTGTACTTAAGTACAATTTTGAGGTATTTGTACTTTACTTGAGTATTTCCAAATTCCAGTACTTGTACTTTTACTCCACTACATCTCAGAGCCAAAATCTTTACTTTTACTTCACTACAATTATTTGAAAACGTTAGTTACTAGTTACTTTGGCGATTAACCACTCCAGCCCTATATACAATTTGGCCATTTGAAAATAGCCGATCTACAAGCTCACAATGCGTCGCATCGCATTTGTGGGGATAGAAAACACATGCCTGTATGGGAGCCCCAAAAACACAAAATAAATTGAAAAGGTTTAATTTAATGTTATAGGACCTTTAAAACACCAAAAGGGGTTCCCGTCCTGAACGGGTTCAGACCCAAGGAGGACGATGGAGTCTCCAATCTGATCTTCTATAGAGCTAGTAGGCTAGAGTCCATTCTAAGGCATGGTATCACCAGTTGGTTTGGAAACCTAACTGTAAAATACAGCGGTGGCCTAAGGCTGAGCTCACACCTTTCATGCAATTCTGGTGCTCGTTGGGTGCTCGTTGGGTAGTGTCATGGCCGCCCAATGTATTTCCAATGGAGGTCACATGGTTTGACCCAACATTGTGTTGTGTGAGGGGGAGGGGCGCAGTCGTCCGCCCCTCCCCCTCACACAACACAATGTTGGGTCAAACCATGTGACCTCCATTGGAAATGCATTGGGCCGCTGGGCGGCCATGACACAACACCCAACGAGCACAGAATTGCATGAACCGTGTGAGCTCAGCCTAAGGCTGAGCTCACACCTTTCATGCAATTCTCGTGCTCGTTGGATGCTCGTTGGGTAGTGTCATGGCCGCCCAATGTATTGCCAATGGAGGTCACATGGTTTGACCCAACATTGTGTTGGGTGAGGGGGAGGGGCGGACGACTGCGCCCCTCCCCCTCACACAACACAATGTTGGGTCAAACCATGTGACCTCCATTGGCAGAATTGCATGAAAGGTGTGAGCTCAGCCTTAGGCTGAGCTCACACCTTTCATGCAATTCTGTGCTCGTTGGGTGTTCGTTGGATGCATGTTGTGTTGTGTCATGGCCGCCCAATGTATTACCAATGGGAGTCACGTGCTTTGACCCAACATTGTGTTGTATGAGGGGGAGGGGGGGCAGTCAACACACAGCCGAAAGCCATACAACCATATATCTATGCATACAACAGCTTGTAGGCGCAACATCCACACAACGTCCACACAACACAGAGGGTGGGGTTAACCACCAACCAATAGGAGAGAAGGGCTGTTTTGTATCCCAATGGGCGGAGTTTAGTTGTAGTCTCCTGAGCCCCGCAGAAAAGTCCGACTGGAGAGTGACAGAGCTTTTGAGAAATGATGATGTCACCGCGTATTAGCGCATATCATTTTTACTATAATTAGGTGAGAAATGCAGCTTGTGCCTGCATGGAAACTACACAGATATCTATCCAAGTGTTCATGTTTATATATCACTGTTAACAACTTTAAAACGTATTATGTTGCATCAACTGCAGTGAGCAAAGGCTCTGCTCTGCTGCATCCAATAATAAATATATCAGCCTACTAGTCCAGTGCGGACTATTTCATTTGCATTGGTGCCGAGTGCTAAGCACAACCGATTGTTTTAATTCAAAGTGGTATATATTCTGTGAAATGTTTATCGTCATTCCGTGTATCTACAAGCTCCAAGTGTTGCGTCCACATACAGCGCGTTCCAAGCAGAGGTCCTCAAGTATAGGTATAGGTAAAACACTGCCAGTCCTCAGCGCAATGGCCCGTTGCGCAAAAAAGTTGAGATTTTACTTGTGTGATATTCAGATAATCTTCAACCGATTGTTATAATTCGAAGTGGTATATATTCTGTGAAGTTTATATTTTCATTGGGTGTACAAGTCATGTTTTTAATATGCCTTTATCAAATGATATAGAGAGATGGGTAGTGCCCAAGTCCTGTTAGCCATGCAGCCTATATGATCTGTGGTGCAGGCCTATACACTCTCTCAATTAGGGATTTTCCCAGAGGTTAATTTCACTGATGTGTACAACCTTTATTCAAATAGTTTAATTTGTATTGGAGTGCGAAGCTTGAACAATAGGTTCATTGCGGACTGCTACGGATAAACTGTGGATATTAACCTACCAATAAGGACCCAGGCCAAATGCCATTGCGCAGTAGCCTACACCAACAAGTCTATGCGTGGTGTGTGCATAGCCGCATGTGAAACTATATCGTGCTGTATTTTGCTCTCCATTTCATGGTCATGGTCATGCGAGGAGAGAGAGAGAGAGGGTGCAGAGAGAGAGAGAGAGAGAGGTGTGAATGGAATCGTATATGGCACATCTCTCTCATGTTTAGGTAATTAAGGGCGCACCATTGAATGCATGTCACTGTGCCTACATGCTGACAATGTGCGCGCGTGAACTTGTATTAGCCAGCCTACACATTATAACGTGACATTTATTATACAGCTCGAAAATATAGCCACTCTACAAGCTCACAACTTGTTACTTCTATAGGTGTGACTCTGCTATTAATTTATGTGCAGGACTTGCCAAGTCGCCAGAGCAAGTGTCTATCATTTTTAAATTGAGAAAAGTCGAGAGTCGGGATTTGGAGATTTACGCACATAGTGTGACATGCTGACAGACAATGAAAGAAACATGTTCCACTTCCACTCACAATTTAGGTGGCTTTTAAATGCGGTACTTATTCCTTCATTAAAAAATATGATTGGCACCTCATAAGTGTAAATATAAAAGCAAGTATAATATAGCCTACAATTGAAACCTGCTACTGCAGTGATTTTATCCTGTGTTCAATGCGTTTCTGCGTTTGGGTGTGGACATGATGATGATGATGAAATGACGCACGGCTGTCTCCAGTCATTTCAACAATCAGTACCAGATTTAAAGGCACTGATTCTGTGTGTTGGCTTGTTCAGAAGAGGATGACGTCTTTCGAAGAAAGTTTGATTCATTTAGCAAGCCAGTGCCCCATTCTGTATGTAAAAAGCCATCCGTTTTATTATGACAGTGTACAACTCCACATATCGCCGTATTGGTCACCAAAAACTACACGCAGATAAACGTGGGTCTGTTGTTTTCCGCATTCCGCTCTAGCGCACCGCCCACTTCCCGCAAAGCCTTGTGGGAAATGGATGCATCTAGGGAGGGACGGCCATGACACAACACAACATGCATCCAACGAGCATCCAACGAGCACGAGAATTGCATGAAAGGTGTGAGCTCAGCCTAAGGCTGAGCTCACACCTTTCATGCAATTCTCTGTGCTCGTTGGGTGTTGTGTCATGGCCGCCCAGCGGCCCAATGCATTTCCAATGGAGGTCACATGGTTTGACCCAACATTGTGTTGTGTGAGGGGGAGGGGCGCAGTCATCCGCCCCTCCCCCTCACACAACACAATGTTGGGTCAAACCATGTGACCTCCATTGGAAATGCATTGGGCCGCTGGGCGGCCATGACACAACACCCAACGAGCACAGAGAATTGCATGAAAGGTGTGAGCTCAGCCTAAGGGTTAGAGGAGCGCCCTTGTAGCCGAAAGGTTGCCGGTTCGATTCCCCGGACGGGCAGGAAAAATCTGGGTGGGGAAGTGATTGTCATCACTCACCCAACACCGCTGAAGTGCCCTTGAGCAAGGCACTGAACCCCCAACTGCTCCCCCTGGAGCTGCTTAGTGGCCAACAGTATAAGACTGTGGTTTTACTGGTCAGCTCCCAGGTTTTAATGTGTGTGTTTCTATGTGGGCGTTGCTGAAAATGAGCACCTGTGCTCAGCTATACCTCCCTGGGCAAATAAAGGAGAAAAAAAAGAATCTGAAATCCTTAGATTAAAAAAATGGCAGGGAAGATCATGGGTATGTCTACACCTCCGATCACCCCCAGGTCATCTTTGAGCAGGGTTAAACTACACCTCCCATCACCCCCCAGGTCATCTTTGAGCAGGGTTAAACTACACCTCCCATCACCCCCCCAGGTCATCTTTGAGCAGGGTTAAACTACACCTCCCATCACCCCCCAGGTCATCTTTGAGCAGGGTTAATCTACTTCTACACCTCCCATCACCCCCCCAGGTCATCTTTGAGCAGGGTTAAACTACACCTCCCATCACCCCCCAGGTCATCTTTGAGCAGGGTTAAACTACACCTCCCATCACCCCCCAGGTCATCTTTGAGCAGGGTTAAACTACACCTCCCATCACCCCCCCAGGTCATCTTTGAGCAGGGTTAAACTACACCTCCCATCACCCCCCAGGTCATCTTTGAGCAGGGTTAATCTACACCTCCCATCACCCCCCAGGTCATCTTTGAGCAGGGTTAAACTACACCTCCCATCACCCCCCCAGGTCATCTTTGAGCAGGGTTAAACTACACCTCCCATCACCCCCCAGGTCATCTTTGAGCAGGGTTAAACTACACCTCCCATCACCCCCCAGGTCATCTTTGAGCAGGGTTAAACTACACCTCCCATCACCCCCCAGGTCATCTTTGAGCAGGGTTAAACTACACCTCCCATCACCCCCCAGGTCATCTTTGAGCAGGGTTAAACTACACCTCCCATCACCCCCCCAGGTCATCTTTGAGCAGGGTTAATCTACACCTCCCATCACCCCCCAGGTCATCTTTGAGCAGGGTTAAACTACACCTCCCATCACCCCCCCAGGTCATCTTTGAGCAGGGTTAATCTACACCTCCCATCACCCCCCCAGGTCATCTTTGAGCAGGGTTAAACTACACCTCCCATCACCCCCCAGGTCATCTTTGAGCAGGGTTAAACTACACCTCCCATCACCCCCCAGGTCATCTTTGAGCAGGGTTAAACTACACCTCCCATCACCCCCCCAGGTCATCTTTGAGCAGGGTTAAACTACACCTCCCATCACCCCCCAGGTCATCTTTGAGCAGGGTTAATCTACACCTCCCATCACCCCCCAGGTCATCTTTGAGCAGGGTTAAACTACACCTCCCATCACCCCCCCAGGTCATCTTTGAGCAGGGTTAAACTACACCTCCCATCACCCCCCAGGTCATCTTTGAGCAGGGTTAAACTACACCTCCCATCACCCCCCCAGGTCATCTTTGAGCAGGGTTAAACTACACCTCCCATCACCCCCCAGGTCATCTTTGAGCAGGGTTAAACTACACCTCCCATCACCCCCCAGGTCATCTTTGAGCAGGGTTAAACTACACCTCCCATCACCCCCCAGGTCATCTTTGAGCAGGGTTAAACTACACCTCCCATCACCCCCCAGGTCATCTTTGAGCAGGCCACCATTGGACAGGTTAAGAAAATTGTGTCCGACCCCTCCCATGTACTATACCCAGAGTATCGGCTAATGCCATCAGGTAGGAGGTACGAGGTCCATGCGTGCAAATATAATAATAGGTACAAGCATTCCTTTGTCCCTCTGTCAATCACACTCCTTAACAGAGTCCTTGCAGAGGGCAGACAGGGTAGGGGTTGAAGGTTATGAGGTGATGTTCTTCCTCTTTTGCACTAGGTATGTTGGTGTGTGGTTTTTTAATGTTGTACGGGTCACTGTGTGCCTTTGTTGTCTTGTATTGTGTATTGTTTTGTATTGTACTGTATTGTTTTGTATCTGTATGCTGCAGGGCGGGTCCTTGGGGTCCAAGACAAATTTCTCCCTTGGGAGACAAAATAAAGAAACCTTGAACTTGAACCTTGTACAAACGTCAGATCTCTCTCCACAGGCTGTAAGACTGCTTAACAAGTCTAAACAATTCACTTTAGTCTGTGGTATTCACGGCCCCGTTTGTATGCTGAATCTGTGTTCTTTTAAACTTTAGCACATATAAAGATAGTCGATATTTAGATTTCATGGGGGGGGTTACCGGGGGGCAATTATACTACACGTTTTAATACAACTACACAGTTTACTACAACTACACGTGATATAATCCGGCCTCAGCTGTCTGACTCAGACGACACATCGCTGCATAAAGCATATTGATAACCATGACATGATAATTGTCTACTACTGTATCAGAGGGACTGACTGTACGTACAGTATGATATGAGATGCAAGCGTGTTGAACAAAATAGCTACATGTTTAAGCATTCATTTCATATTTACATGTGGAGTTTCAGCTGACATTACATTTTATTGACTGACCTGTATACTGTTCACCCTGGTTTGTCCCCCTGGCTGTCCCTTCAGGGCGGGGCTTAGAATAGTATAAAAAAGGGGCTGTCCAAGTACTTTGTTGTATCAGTTAAAACCACCACCCGAGGTCTGACGGACGCTGACACTGAATCCAGTCACACCACCAGAGAGGATCTCCTGAACACAGAGGAGCTCAAACATGTTCCTGCTTCTCACTCTCCTTGCTGGGTTCGCACTGGACGGTGGACGGTGTGCTGTTTGGTATTGTATGCCAGGCACACTGCAGATCCACACTTTTCCCTTTTTACCTCCTTTATGATGAATTCCTGTTCTGCCTATAGAAGTGTCTATTTGTACGTCTCTAAATGTTTTGATGATATGAACATGGTGGACCCTATTGGAAACAAGTGTAATGCTTAATTGGGTCGTCCACTCACAGTTAACAGCCTTTGTATTGAGTTTGTGCTTGAAATGTACTGTAATTCTGCAAACTGTTAATAAATTCTTCAATCAATCAATCAATCAATCCGTCCAGGAGAGTGCATGGAGTGTGATAGTGTGGTCGGCGCATCGTTGGACGAAGACGGACATTGCATGTGTCCCGCAGACACACTGCTGAGCGGTGCTCGGTGCGTGGAGTGTGATAGTGTGACCGGCGCAACGCGGGAAAGGTTTGGACGGTGCAGGTGTCCCTCAAAAACACTACTGACCCGTGGAGAGTGCATGGAGTGTGATCGTGTGGTCGGCGCATCGATGGACAATTACGGACGTTGCATGTGTCCCGCAGACACACTGCTGACCCGTGGAGAGTGCATGGAGTGTGATCGTGTGGTCGGCGCATCGATGGACAATTACAGATATTGCAGGTGTCCCGCAGACACACTGGCGAGCGGTGGACAGTGCATGCCGTGTCAGTTTGTGGTCGACGCAGAGACGGTCTATGGACGGTGCGAGTGTCTCGCAGGCCAACTGTTCGTCAATGGACAGTGCGTGCGGTGTGATGCTGTGGCCGGCCATATGGACGTTGATGGACTCTGCATACCGTGTCTCACAGAGTTGGTCGATGGACAGTGCCTGCGTGTCTCACAGAGATGGTCGATGGACAGTGCATGCAGTGTCCGGGCGTGTTCATCAATGGGAAGTGCTGCGATCTCACTCTGGCCTGTAGGTATTTGATGTGATTTTTGTTTGCTATCACAGACTTTATCATTATGACCATTGTAGCCTATGAGATATGTAGGGCTCCATTTTCGTCACCACTAAACCCCTTATCCCTAAACTTCTTTGCCTTTTTTTTTTTTTTTACTATTTTGCAAAACATTTTTGAATAGTTAAAATGGCCAGTCTACAAGCTCACAACGTGTCAATGTAGATTGGCTAGTTGAAATATTCAAAAATGTTTTGCAAAATAGTAAAACAAGGCAAAGAAGGTTAGGGATAAGGGGTTTAGCGGTGACGAAAATGGAGCCCTTAGACTATCGTAGATGTATTTTTCCATTCTGACATCATCCCTCTCTTCATGGGGTTTAACCCATTTTGACTTGAGATCAGATTCTATGTCTTCTACATCCTGACAGTTTTCTGAAAAAGCTACGTTTCTATGTCAGTTCTTTAATTTTTCAAAAATATCAGACCTACAAGCTCGTAGCGCACCACTCGGTGGCGCGCTATGAGCTTGTAGATCTGCTATTTTTCAATAGCTAAAGCATAACATAATGCTAACACCAAAAGGGGTTCCCGCCTAAAATGGGTTAAATGTTTCGCTCGCGGACCTATAATCTTAGCAAAGTCTAAGGTGCTTACGTTGCTCTAGTATGTGAAGAGTCTGCCTGTGCTATTAACTCATTTTGGGAAAAGCTGGAGGCAGCACGATGGCATGGCTCTCAGTCAAATCTGGTCACAATTGGTTGAAATTAACAGGCTATCCAGCCGTGCTGAAAAGATGTAGCTCTGGTCCATGAGTAAGGCTATGGACCAGAGCTACATCCCTACCTGCTTTCTCTCTCTCTCTCTCTCTCTCTCTCTCAGCTCTCTTTGATCAAGAACGAGACGATCCCCGTGGATACACCTGCCAGTGCATTACGCAAGATGCAATTGCAATGCGTGACGACGTGACTGCTGATGACATTGCAGCTGGTGGCGGCATCGACTGCACCGGCATATTTACCGGTTCAGGCGAGAACCCTACCCGCGGCCGCGGGTATGCTGACATGAAAGATGGTGAACGTGACATTTGCAAAATCATGAGGAGAGCAAGTGCACGGCTGCTGTGCGAGTTTTAGAAGGTAAGGCAACGCGTAATGTAGGCTACAGTCTGTGGTGGGAAAAATACAGTTAAAATTACATTATTTAATGTTTTTTACAAAGTACAATTTTGAGGTATTTGTACAGTATCTCCAATTTCCAACACTTTTACTTCTAGTCCACTACATCAAGGAAGGCGGAAGCAAATATTGCACTTTTACTCAACTACGTTTAATTGAAAACTTTAGTTACTTTGTAGTTGTAGATTAATATTACAAGACATAGAGTAACCATTTCAGCCATTTGAAAATAGCCGATCGGGGGGGCGAATCAAATCAAATCTTAAAATAAAGAAAAAAGAAAATAGCCAATCAACAAGCTCGCAATGCAACACATTGTGAGCTTGTAGATCTGCTATTTTCTTTCGCACTGGACTGAAAGATTTGAAAACTTGAAGTGAGACATTCTGCACAATGAGTATTTTTTCTCTTTTGGTACTTTTTTATGTACATTTTGATGTAAATACATTTGTACTTTTACTCAAGTACTTACTTTACTCAAGTACTTTCTATTCCTGAAGAGTTACAATGCGAAAATGGAAGCCATCGTTCTCACAATAATAAAAATCAAAATATATATATTTTGTAATCTTGTTTTTTTTTTTAAACACAGGTTTCTGGACGGGTTTCTGAACTGCCCACGTTTTAGTGCATAATGAAATGTAGAAATGTTTGCCTTACATAGGAAGTTAATGGTGGCCATATGGATTTGGCCGCTGCGGCGACCCCAAAGGTCGCCGGCCCAGGCTTTAATCATTAGAGCATGCCCTGGACTACATCTGTGCAAACTTAGGCGCTCTTAGACGAATTAGCGCAAAGAATATCCCTTTAGGATCCTCCACTAGAGTGTTGAAATGATCTTTTGTGTGTTTATAAACCAACAGCTGTTCTCTTGAAGCCAGAGAGGGAGTCGACTCAACAACGCCTCCATCCCTCCTGTTCTCCTGAAGCCAGAGAGGGAGTCGACTCAACAACTCCTCCAACCCTCCTGTTCTCCTGAAGCCAGAGAGGGAGTCGACTCAACAACGCCTCCATCCCTCCTGTTCTCCTGAAGCCAGAGAGGGAGTCGACTCAACAACGCCTCCATCCCTCCTGTTCTCCTGAAGCCAGAGAGGGAGTCGACTCAACAACGCCTCCATCCCTCCTGTTCTCCTGAAGCCAGAGAGGGAGTCGACTCAACAACGCCTCCATCCCTCCTGTTCTCCTGAAGCCAGAGAGGGAGCCGACTCAACAACGCCTCCATCCCTCCTGTTCTCCTGAAGCCAGAGAGGGAGTCGACTCAACAACTCCTCCAACCCTCCTGTTCTCCTGAAGCCAGAGAGGGAGTCGACTCAACAACGCCTCCATCCCTCCTGTTCTCCTGAAGCCAGAGAGGGAGTCGACTCAACAACGCCTCCATCCCTCCTGTTCTCCTGAAGCCAGAGAGGGAGTCGACTCAACAACGCCTCCAACCCTCCCGATAAGTCTTGATGAATTGAATACATACTGTAGGACCACAATGGTGTTATCCTTTTCTTTTTTAGCATGGTTGTACAGTAACTGCATCGCTGTAGTGTTTTGCAAGCTGTTATTAAAGTATTCAACCAATCAAAGCATCCGTCTACCACGTCATAGAATTGATTTTTAAGACATCACTGTTGGTTTATATTGAATGGTTCTAGGTGTTGGTTTATTGAATGGTTATAAAACTAAGAAGAAAAATGTCCGTCGACTACCTTCTTCCACTGACGAAAACTAAATGGAAACTAAATAAAAACTAAGCTATGATGACTAAAACTAATATATTGACAATTTCGTCAACAAATAAAAACTAGACTAAAATGTTAGGAAGGGACTAGTGGACAAGATATCCACTATAAGTTATTTTACAATCGGTTGCATGCTGAAAATAGCCGATCTACAAGCTCACAACGAGGTAGATCAGCTATTTTCAGCAGGTGTAAAATCAGTCATTACGACGGCATCAAGGCCCGCCAAAATGCATTTTTGACGACTAAATCAACTGCGGATTTAATCGACTAAAATCGTATGATATTTAGTCGACTGAAACTAACACTAAAATATTCCGGGTGACTAAAATGTCACTAAAACTAAATGAAAACTATTCAAGAGACTAAAACTAAAATCTAAATTTGCTGCCAACAACACATGCAATGTGCGGGGAGCTTGTAGATCTACTATTTTTGGCATGCAAAACTGGCACGCAACTAAGAATAAATAAAGCATACACGCAGACTGTGCAATTTTGGCCACAATGTTCTTGATCGCCCATCTTGTCAGACAGTGCAAGTTTAATTCAATCTAATGTCGCTTTGCCAAGAGACAATGACCTACTTAACCTGACTTATGCCAGGGCAATGTTTTAGGAGGAAGATTTGTATCCGGAATTGGCTTGAGGACAACATCTCTCCAGCCAGTGTTTAATGACTGACCTGTGCTTTAACCCAGAAAACCTGTAAAAGTGATACAGTGATATTTCTGGTAAAAGGTTGCAGTTTCTGTTGAACAAAACATTGACCGTACCATTATTTTGAACACGTACTGTATGTGTCAGTGACCGCTTGGCTGACACTGCCATTACTTAGAATCCTGTGCATTGGCAGGGTGACCCTGTCACACTCCATGTCCCAAGACACTATTAGAAACGTTTCCCCACGATCTGGAAATGCGATCTGGGACGCCGCTAAGGCGGCCGATATGCAGGTCCACATAAGAAGCAGCAAATTGTGTCCCCTGAGCTCTCCCCCGTCTATAATTTGTGGGAATGGTCTCTATGCACACATAATAACTCTTCCTACTTCCTTCAGGAAGCGTCTCTACTTCCTTCAGGTGTCACCAATGATACTAATTAAGGCTCTGTTCCATTTAGTGTACAGTGGTTTTCAAACTTTCAGTATAACTCTGAGTGTACAAATAGAACCAAATGGACCTGTATGGACCCATTTGGTTCCATTTGTACACTCTCAGAGTTACACACCTGTACGGGGCAATTTGGAACGCACTCAAGGACACTTTGAGACCCACTGGTGTAGCACAGTGGTTCTCAACCCGTGGGTCGCGACCCCTCGGGGGGTCGCCAAATTATTTTAGGGGGTCCCCAAAAAAAAAAAAAAAAAAAGATTTGTTTTAAAATTTTATTTTCACGATTTTTCAAAAATAGCAGACCTACAAGCTCGTAGCGCGCCACTCGGTGGCGCGCTATGAGCTTGTAGATCTGCTATTTTTAAATAGCTAAATTATAACAATGCTTAAAACACCAAAAGGGGTTCCCGCTCAAAATGGTTTAAGGTTATTGTAGCAGTCAATTTATATTGGGGGTCGGGAGGGGGCGGGGCGGGGGTCCCGAGACGTTGCCAAAGCATTTTCGGGGGTCCCCGGCCAAAAACGTTGAGAACCCCTGGTGTAGCAGAGTGTTTCCAGTGACCCAACATGCACATTGCACAATATCAGCACCCTGACTCTGTTTGACCAGAATGAAACAGAGCCTTCATTAGTATCATCGGTAACACGTGAAGGAAGAAGGGAAGGGGTCCAAGTTCTTTCCAAAATGGCGTGTGTGCATAGAGAGCAGAGACCATTTTACAGAATTTGGAAATATTATAAAGTAATTCACAGTGTGTACAGTATGTTATGATGATTTATTAATTCATGTTAATGCTGAAACATTCCCGTCTTTTGCTCTTTGCAGTATATTTCTGGTGCTAGTAGTGCAATGCGTGCAATAGTACAATTCTCACCCGGGTGGTAGTTTTGAGAGGTGGCGGCCATGAACATGACGGGCAGGCCGATGGCAGAGGAGAGGATCCAGTTGCAGACGTTGACGATCTTGGCGTTGCGCGGTGTCCGGAAGTCCAGCGCCTTGACGGGGTGGCAGACGGCCACGTAGCGGTCCACGCTCATGGTGGTGAGCGTGAAGATAGAGGTGAACATGTTGTAGTAGTCGATGGACAGCACCATCTTGCACAGGGCGTCGCCGAACGGCCACGTGCCCATCAGGTAGTTGACGCTCTGGAAGGGCAACGTGCTGGTGGCCAGCGCGTCGGCCAGCGCCAGGTTGAAGATGTAAATGTTGGTCGCCGTCTTCATCTTGGTGTACCTGGAAGGGATATAGGATAGAAGGAGAGGGAAATATGTGGTGGGGAAACAAAGGGAGACAGAGAGAGAACGATGGAGGGACACAAAGAGAGAGAGAGAGAGAGAGAGAGAGAGAGAGAGAGAGAGAAGAAGAGAGAGAGAGAGAGAGAGAGAGAGAGAGAGAGAGAGAGAGAGAGAGAGAGAGAGAGAGAGAGAGGCGCGGGACAAAAAGAGGGAGAGAGGGAAAGGTTTATTTACTATTCTCAAAATGAATCTACAAAATTTGGGACCCTTATTTAGATCAGGGGTTCTCAACGTTTTTGGCCGGGGACCCCCGAAAATGCTTTGGCAACGTCTCGGTACCCCCGCCCCGCCCCCTCCCGACCCCCAATATAAATTGACTGCTACAATAACCTTAAACCATTTTGGGCGGGAACCCCTTTTGGTGTTTTAAGCATTGTTATAATTTAGCTATTTAAAAATAGCAGATCTACAAGCTCATAGCGCGCCACGCGCTACGAGCTTGTAGGTCTGCTATTTTTGAAAAATCGTGAATAAAAAAAAAAAAAAAACCCCTAAAATAATTTGGCGACCCCCCGAGGGGTCGCGACCCACGGGTTGAGAACCCCTGATTTAGATCATATTGGACCAACATTGTCTGCCACAGTACTTGGAGGTTTTCCGTGCCAACCTTAGATATCTTATATGCCAGCATTCTTCCCTAGTGGGTGCTCTGCTTTGGGGTGGGGGCTTGTCTGCCCTTTGGGTGTGGGGGGGGTGGTCGCCCGGGCAGGGGTCTCGATGCGTTGCATCGGGGCCACTTCTTGGGGCGGTGGCCCTGCCGCTTGGAGGGGGGGGGGGGTTGCCGCCTTTGAGTGGAGTATGCATGGGTCTGCTCTTGTAATGATTTGGTGCCTATGATAACTGTATTGTCTGCCTTTTTAATATATGTATTTATATACTGTATGGATGTATTTCCTGAATGGGAGTCTATCAAAACTCAAAAGCCACTTATTGTCATTATGGTTCATTCACAGAATCAAAAACACCAAACGCTACTATATAAAATAAAAGGGCTGATGATACAAGATCTTTTTTAGTATTTGTTATTTTTACCACACAACCTGTTATTTTGCTACTCAGAAAAAGAGATGAAATGGTAAGCAAGTCTCAGCCTCGCTATAGCCTACACAGTATCCATGCTTGAGTGTGTCTAGGATTTAGCTGGAAAACACTGCTTGACTTACTTAGCCCCTGTCAAAAGGAATAGATCTTAAAATAGTCTTCCTCTAGTAGTGTCTCCCTCTTAGCTTCACTAATATAAAAATATATTATACAGTAAGGGACTGTCCATTTCTATTTAACCACTTAAACCCTGTCACCCTGGAGTGGTGCACACCGTCTCCAATGACTCCTTTGACCCCTGTCTGAGTAGGACCCCTGCAGCTGCTTAAGTCAACAACTGTGCTTGGCTCCAAGGCACCAGTAACTATGTAACGACAGTATAACACACAGTAACTACCATATAACAATAAAAGTATAGTTCCACCGCACAGTTCGCATGGGTGCGATTTTTCTGTAACCTCTGGCTTTTCATGACATTGAATGTGAGGAGAGTTTGCACAGTTAAAGAGCCCAGAATTAGAGACATTAGACACTACAAAAACAATTGTGAAATGAGTATAGTATATAGTATACTACCAAGGAAGCTTTACGTTAGTTTTGTGAGTTCAAATTCAAGTCTATCCATCTAGCGTATCTATCTAGGAGGAATGTTAACAGATTGATATCTGTTAACATTCCTCCTAGATGGATACGCTCTCTCACCCTTCCACTTTAAGTTGAAGGTGGAATTGAAATATAAACACTCCTTATGCATCGACGCTTTTGACTTGACTGATATTCTGCCTCCATGGAGATGTGCTACAGACCATGGAAGCGATGACGTACTGCTACAGACCATGGCAGCGATGATGTACTGCTTTCCAAATGTCCCCTTATATTGGTAAGTAAAGTCCTGTAATACCTAAATCCATTACAACCCCTATGACATCCTGATAACTCTCCTAAGCGCCTTTGTATGATTAAAGCCCACAACTGCCATTGTAATGCTAATGCAGTTCACTGTTATGTTTGTTTGAATGTTTATTTTTGCTCTCTCCTCCATAAGCCCAAATCCTTAGTTAATTAAATTCCGATTAACTTCAACATTGAGAGCTTAATATGTTTGCTGTCTCCGGGTTTATTTGCTCAGGGACTGACAGGACGCCATCACCGAAACGCAATGCGCTTAAGAAAGATAACAGAGCAGTACCGTACCTTGTGGTGGTTTACAACACCCCCCCCCCCCCCCCCCCCCCCCCGCCCTTGGGATAATGAATGACACTGTCATTACTGTAACATGGTGAAGGTGATAGTTTCTCATTTGAGAAATGATGATCGACCATTTTTGTAATAGGCCTATCTCACAGCCCGCTTTCCACGCCCACTTCCGGTGAATAGTGGTGTCTTTAACATGAGCATTTACACGTTTTTTTCTCTGGAGAATCTAAGTACATTTTCTAATGTAAAAATGTGATAGACCAATATTATTATGAAGCAAACAAGATGGTAAATCAGGTCGAACAGATAGAACAAACCTTACCTTGAGAAAACAAAAGTTGTAGACTTCTTAAATTACCTCGGTTAACATGTAGTGTCTATGGAGTGACGTCACGCTATCACCACTAACCCCGAAAGGGGGCGTATTTAGGGGGGCGGGGAAATTCTGTGAGATAGGCTTATTGTAGATGTGGCACTACTAGCCTTTCTGAGTGGAGTGTCACTTTGGGTGATGGTTGTGCGTTTCAGCTAATATGGCAGAAGACTGCTGCTATATCAGATGGACAATGACAACACACCATACACATTAGAAAATATGTATTTTGAGAAATCTTGGTGGCCGGACAGCCCAGACTTAACAAATACCACTTGGGCTCTTTAAAACTTGCAGTCAAAGTTGCTGTTTGTTATTCATTTTGGTAATACCAGTATAGAGGGTATGCGCGTGACATCCACACAGAAAAGTCATATCTGATTGCATTAAACAATGTTAAACAATGTTAAACTCACTTTGCATGTTGCTTTGCCACTCGATTTGCCACTCGATTCATTCACTTTAACCATGCGCATACCCTCTATTTCTGTTTTATCTTTATAGTCATGATACTCTGACTCCAAGTGGATCTTGTATGGATCTCCTCATTACAGAATTCCCAGAAGGAAGGAACATTGCCCCATTAAATATCACTAAGCAAACATCAAATAAAAATCTCTCATGGCTTTTGGACCATAAACTACTCAAGCAGAGAAAGAGAGAGTAAAAACCAGACAGCAAGGTAATGGGCCATCTGTGAAAATAAAACTTATACCCCTCTCCTTCTGTGAATAATCAGTTCTCAAGAATATAGATAGCTCCATCTGCCTCCAAAGCATCTTGCCTTTATCTTTCCTGGATCAGTGAAGCTTGGTGAAGGCAAATTAATGCCCGCTAATGGACCTTTGTGCGGTTTCAATATGCACTGATATCATGTATAATACATGGCTTGCTGCCAATGCATTAGCTGCCTGTTACTCGCACCTGGGGCTTTGGATGCCTTCTAATTTCTCTGCGTACTCATCTCTCTTTAATGAGGAGACCAGATTTAATAACGGGAAATTATGCCAGAGACGGTTTTGTGACAAGACATTTATTTTTCCAAACTCATCATGTGCACTCCCGAAGGAGGAGACAATTAAATAGAGAGACAGAGAGAGAGAGAGAGAGAGAGAGAGAGAGAGAGAGAGAGAGAGAGATGGAGGGAGACAGAGAGAGAGAGAGAGAGACATTCAAATCCAATACTACAGAATCAAACTTGCATTATTCGGGCACCCAAATCATTTATATCAAATATGATTTCATCAGCAATAAAACGAGTTGCTAATTTCCACAATCTGAATTCAGCCTGTTTCTCTTTATGGACATTTATTCAAATGAAGATAGGAAATGGCCACTGAGGATTGGTCGTTTTAATATGTGCAAACTTAAATATGACTTAACAGAACCTCTTTGGAAATTCAGTAATCGTGGCAAAAGGCCTTAAAACCAAAATCTGCATGAGTTTAACCCCACAATAAATTATATTTCTATGCAAATGTGTGACATTTCTAAAGTGCAGAAACTTCTCCCAGGGCTCTTCAATAAGCTCATGCATCAGTGACTGTGTGGTTGGGAGTCACATGGGAGATACCTAAGAGAGGAATTAATATTGGCCAGCATACAGTACTACACCTGGACTGGTTAGAAGCAGACATATGGAAAGGTGGACACTATTGTCACAAGCAACCCAAATGCAAAATGGTACAATATGCGTGCACTGGACAGTGTTTGGCTACATCGTTGGCCTCTGTAGCCATATTTGTAACATCTCAAATGAAACCCAGAGAAACAAGGTTCTTTTATTTGGGATCTGCTAGAAATTCAGACGGTACATTATTCCGACAACGTGGCTTTGCGTGTGGTGAGGGTTAGGGTTAGTAATGGGGCGAGTCGGAAAAATGACGCAGCTAGCTGACCCCTTTTAGTTGGGGATTGTTCCTCTAAGCACAATGACACACAGCATAATATTCAGCAGCAAGTGAAACACAGTTCTAGCTGCCTGTCACATTAATATGCTCTCCATCTTTACTAGCGGTGTACAGTAATTAAATGCACAGTCACAGAGAGTTACTGACATCAGGGATGATGGAACTACGGGGGCCAGGGGTGTGTGCAAAGGCTATTACATACTACAGTCATCAAGTGTAAGTATCATGTCACTGCCTCACATCCCTGTCTCTGAGTGCATTGGAAAATGAGACACCACATAAATGCCTTCAAAGTTCAAACACAATTGACTGTTAATTTTGACTGATTGCAAAAGATCATTGGCTGGGGGAATACAGGTGCGGAACAGGGCAGCGGACAACTTCCTGCCTCCGGGCGCCTGTTCTGCACATAGAGTATATAAAAGGATAGAGACTGAACTGGCGCGAAGCTCCGCCCCCCCAGCTATTCATGTCAGTGGAAGTTGCTTAGTGGCGTTTTGAAGCACCCGGAAGTCTGCCGGAAGTCCCTCCTCCGGACCTCAAATTTGAGGTCCGGGGTGACGTTGGAGTGATGGTCCTACGTCACGACACAATGTTAAAGCCCAGCTGCACGGGGTTTCCCGGTCATGAATCCACGGGTCCGCCTGTAGTCCCTCCTCCTACCACTAGGGCCCAGAGCTTCAACGTTGAATAGCCTCACTGGCCCCTTGGTTCTGCAGGGTGCGGAAGGGTAGCATGTTTCTCCACATGCAAGTCCAGGTGAAACACCTAACTATTGTAAATAATTTAAATATTATAGGAATTTGCAATGGGCATTAAATATGCCATGTAGTTGTCCAATCTCCATAAATGTAGCACTGATATAAAAGTAGCGACTTCTATACAGCAGTGCAGCACCCGTGGTTGGCAGACTGAAGTCTCGTTCAAATACAAATTCAATAAATCACACGCACCTTCAATATCTGAAGAAAAAAAATACTTTTTTGAATTGCTTAAAGGTGTAATGAAACGGAAATGGTGGACATTTTATTATGAAGTTTCAAACGGTTTCAAGTTGAAACACCGGTCTGAAGTTTCTGAACCAATCAGAGCGTCGCATCCCTTCAGGCGATGGGACGGTAGCTAGGGACTGTTGCTATGCTATACGCAGCAGCGTGGTGTGTGTTTGTTTACAAATCAAATAGACGGCCAACTGTACCAGTTTACTGTTATGTGGCTTATTTCTACCCTATAATGTTTTCAGATACATATTATAGCGTGATGATTAAGTTGAAACCGAGTAATACGCTGTCTGGATGTTATCTGGAATGGGAATAAAAACGGAGGATTTCTGTAATCAATAGCAGCTGTGCTGCACGGATGCGCACATATGGAGAGGATACGGGTGAGCTTCATTTTTATTGGCTTTTATCGATGTTAGCCTCGACACGTCATCACGCAGCACGTTTTCGTTTTCAGGAAGTAATAAAACAAATATTTTTATGGACTTTTGATATAAAAACACACAAAAATGAGAATTTTCCCATTTTTTTGGCATCCATTGTTAGGTATGCTCATATGATGACCACGGAGATGGTCTAAAAGTGTGAAAAACTTATTTTTCATTTCACTACACCTTTAAACTGTCCGAACAAAGTTTGGATGTCGGTTGAACCATGCTGCAGGTTTATGTAATTTCAGCTTCACGTAAGGTGGAGGGATTTATGTTGTGTCTGATTATTAATTATTTCTTGGCTAGTATCTAGATTCAATTTAATATACGGTACGGTATACAGAACACACTGCCCCGGGGTCTCCTCCCAGTGGGACGTACATCGAAGACCTCCCTTGGGAGACGCTCGAGAGGCCTCCTAACCAGATGTCCGAACCACCTAAGCTGGTTCTTTTCCAAGCAAAGAAGCAGCGACTCTACTCCAAGTCTCTCTTGTGTGACTGAACTTCTCACCCTATCTCTAAGGGAGATGCCAGCTACCCGTCAGAGACAACTAATTTTGTCCGCTTGTATCCGCAACCTTATTCTTCCGGTCATGACCCACACTTCATGACCATAGGTGAGAGTAGGAACAAAGATTGCTCGGTAGACAGAGAGCTTTGCCTTCTGGCTCAACTCTCTTTTTGTCACAACAGCGCGTTACAGCGACTGCAATACCGCCCCTGCTGCTCCGAATAGACCACTAGGTCAGTGGTTCTCAACCTTTTCAGGATGAGAACCACTAATAATCGTATTTGAAAAATTATGATTATTTGAGCAATAATCATATTTGAACAATTACACACCCCATGAAGCTTTCAATTCATAGAGATTTTTTGTTGCATTTCTAAGCCAATAATTTGATGACCGACGGAGTCTCCTACTGACATGAGACTTGGAGAGTCTCCTACTGACTGATATGACAGATAGGTCATCAAATGATTGGCTTAGGAATGCGACAATAACAATCTCTCTGAATTCAAGGCTTCATGGGCTGTGTAATTGATAGAAAATAAGTCATTTTTGGGTGAACTACTCCTTTAAAGTGTCACTTCACTGTCAACTGGGGACCGCCCAAAAATCATGTGGGGACAACCCTGGGAGAACCCCGACACACAGGTTGAGGAGAACCACTGCACTAGATGGTACAGTCACTGTGGTCCCAGGGATCTATACAGCTGTAGCTAAAACATGTGCATTGCCTGCTCCGACCTGAGATCAGATTCTAAAAATGTCTTCTACATCCTGACAGTTTTCTGAAAAAGCTATGTTTCTATGTCAGTCGTTCTTCGATTTTTGAAAAATAGCAGACCTACAAGCTCATAGCGCGCCACCGAGTGGCGCGCTATGAGCTTGTAGATCTGCTATTTTTCAATAGCTAAAGCATAACATAACACCAAAAGGTGGTGTTGTCCCATCATAGTATTTTTCTCGTTGGGTTAAATATTTTGGCTGCTGCACCAGAACCGCAATAAAACTAAGCTGATGAGTTTGTAACATGGTCCTAAAGAGTTCCCAGACAGGACTGGTCAGGACAGGACAGGTCAAGTGCATCAATAAATAGTCGGAACCTGTTGGATCGATATGCTTGTCACTATCATTTCAACACAAGCGGGGTCAACAAGGCTGTTGAGAGCTTTTACTCAACACCTTGCTACGGTTCGATCTGTGATTGATTTCCCAGCATGTTATGAAGCAATCGTATACAGCAAAGTCAGCTATCCAATTAATCCTCGATCAGCGATGGACTTGACTGTGTATGTGTATTGCAGCATGATTCATGACAGGTATCTCTTTGTGCGAATAGGCGGAGCAGATGAGCTATGGAGCTGCAGCTGCCGAAACGCAGGCCTTTCAAGGGTACTCAGGGTACTTCCCATGCTGGGAGGAACGTGATGGAATGCACGTGCAATCGTGTACAAGAACATATACTTGTATGCACTGGGCCATTGTCGATGTTCGTGTTCGAGGCCACACTGAAATGTATTACTTGGTAGTACCTTGACAAAAGCCAATGTTAAGAGATTCAATACAATAATAGTACAATATATATAATAGGCTCTGGTTGTCTCCACCAGGCCGAAGGCATGGGGAGAGAGTATGTTTTGCACTCCGTCCGTGTGTCCGTCCTTGTGTGTGTGTGTCCGTCCGTCTGAAGTATGTTTTGCACTCCGTCCGTGTGTCCGTCCTTGTGTGTGTGTGTCCGTCCGTCTGTTACCAGCTAATCTCCGGCACCGTTAACCCGGTCGATGCCAAACTTTGCACACACACTCCCTGGATGCCAACGATGAACCTCTGCCCCACATTTTCCAGAACGGCCTGTTATAGCGCCACCATGAGGCAGCTTTTCACATGTTTTACCTAAAACTGCACCGATCTGCGTGAAACGTTGCATGCACACTCCCTAGAGGCCAATGACAAATCTTTGACCTGCATTTTCCGCATCTGCCTTTTATAGCGCCACCAGGAGGCCGACTTTTGTAAAACACATTTTTTTTATATTACTCCTCCAGATTCTGTCCAAAAATCTCACAAATCGTTACACAGTATCTCTATGGTCATGTGCTCAAGTCGGATCTGTCCGATATTTCATATTCCATCCTAATTGGCTATAATTGGCTTTCACAGTTTGCAAGATTGCCCCGTTTTGAACAAAAGCCTCAAATCATGAACGCAGCATGCAATTTACGTGAAATCTTTCACACATTTTCTTACTAGGCTGAGGAACCCTTTTCACATTGGCCTGTTATAGCGCCACCAACAGGTTGATTTTTGCAAAACACATTTTTGGAACAAAATGCCTCAAATCATCCAATTGCCATTAAAGGCGTATGAAGAAATGGCACCCTTTTCACATTGGCCTATTATAGTGCCACCAGGCACTCTGCATTTCCTCAACAAAATGAAGAAAATTGTTGCAAAAAACTAACAAACAAAAAAACATGTTTATATTACTCCTAAACATTTTGCCAAACATCTCACACAGTCCTATCCTCCTGGTGGAGACCTGTGCCCAGAAGGGCACTTTTTCTAGTTTAGTAATATTTTGGGATACGTATGCCTTTGACTCGACTCAATTTCAAAGACAGATACTGTTGAATAATAATTGGATATAAATAAATACAGTTGTGCCTTGAGTTGAGATTGGCACTTGCTTTTTGGTGTGCTTTGGCCCTTGGACACAACATGTTTGAAAACAGCTGACACTGGCTAGAAGAAAATTAAGAATTCACAATATAACAGCCTAGGCAGGTTACAGCAGAATTAAGCTTGGACATCGATAGTTTGTGACCTTACTCACCGGCTTTGACTATAAAACCACTTGTTCGCTTTCTGCCCTTTACTATATAAGGTGCGAACTCTCGGCTGTAGTTTCCAGACCAGATTGAGACTCTATCAGAGCCTCGGGAACAAACATTGTGAATCAATTTTATTCATAGAGGTTTAGTATGAAAAAAATCCATTTAGATTTCACTGTGATCTTTTAATGTTCCAGCATCATTAATTGAATAATGAGTCTTATAGCCCATAAAGCAAATGTAATGTGTCACCTTGAAGCGTGACAAAACATTTTACTTGTGCACCATCAGTGGGTAATGTGTAATATTGTTCCTCTGAAATGTCAAGTCACTGAAACTCATATTATTTTTTAACACGATGGACGCCAGATCGCCTCGCAACCCGTCAGATGGCGGGTTAAGATTTAACCCCGGAGGTCGCCAAACCCGTCATATGGTGTGTAGTAAGGGTTATATCAGTACCATGCCCAGGCTGCTAGACAGCGCCCACGTTCTTCCCACCGTGAGGAACAATGTACGCGCCTCCCATAAGAATCCACTCATTGTCGTTCTTTGTTGCTTGTTTTCTCCGAAAAATACTCCAAAGTTGTTGTTTTAGTCCTGGACTAAACGCCCGGCGTTCAGATGTAAACAGTGATTTCTCATCGCATGGCGCCAGCCATGTTACTGCTTGAGGTGAAACCTGAGACATGTAGGTTGCTGCTCAAAAGTTTTTGCGCCTCTACTCGTTGTATTGGGCTGTATTGACGGTAATAGAATGGTGCCTAAATAGGGGGAATAGCTGGCTCCCTGCGGTCATTTCAAATGGCCAGCAGGAGGCGCTGAAAGTGTTACATGTCAATTTATATTGACCAATACAAATACAAAAGCCAACAAGCCAAGCCAAGAGGTGTGTCAATAGCACAACAAAAATGCATTTAGTCTTTGTTTTCCTTCAGTCCTTCTATCAAGCAAGGTGGAAATTATAATACTCAGTGTGATTATTTTATCGTATCTTAAAACTCTAGGACCATTTTTCTCCAGAACCAGAATTTACTGTCATTTCAACTGTCTCTTTCAATATTGAGAATATATGTGTAACGTTAAGATAAGGGAACAATCCTTTCCCTGCGCAAATGGACATGACTCAAAATATGTTCAGTGCAATCACATCTGACGGGATTTGCCCACACAAAAGGCCAGCACTGGCGGGTATTTTCTTTGTACCGATAAATTGCCATATCTGCCCACCTCGTGCGGGTGCACATGTATCACGGTCGACACACAAAGTAGGTAAAATATTGCATCTGTTTGCACGCCATGCGTGTGTGTATTTATGCCTGTTGACCAAACAGTTCCCCTGCCTCTCAGTCCACACGACCATGAGGACATTAGCCCATTTGGACCTGACGCCACATCTGTGTCACATTATAGCGTTTTAACCACTTTCGGCACAATTTTAAACTTCAGCTATTGAAAAATAGCAGATCTACAAGCTCGTAGCGCGCCACCGAGTGGCGCGCTACGAGCTTGTAGGTCTGCTATTTTTTTTTAAATCGTGAACATGTGGTGCAAATCTTTGAATATATTTTCTTTCAGAGCGTTTTAAACTCAAATAGTTGCTTCTGGGGAGGTCCCTGGAACCACATATTTTGAGATGGGGGGTCCGTGGCTCAATAGAGATAATTCTGGGGGTCCTTGACATGAAAAAGGTTGAGCACCACTGACATAGAAACATTGGTTTTTGAGAAAAATGTTAGGATTTAAAAATTTCAATATCAGGTCTAAATGGGTTAGCAGCAGGAGTCAGTGTTTGTCTCATCCTGGCTGGCACCAGATGCCAGTGTCAGCCCAGACAAAAACACCATAACATATGTCTCTCTCTATCTAATTGTCAAAGATTAGTAGAAACAAGGGGCTGTAAATATCTCATGGAATGATTTGCAGCAATTATAGGCCTTTTTATAGGCCAATTTAAATAAGCTTACTTTTCTTTGGTTTAAATGTTACTCTTATTTCTCTACTTTCTATTATAACATATTGTTTAATATTCAAACAATGTAATTACTGTGCCTGCCTACAGGAATACGTGGCAGCACAATAACTAGAGAATGGATTGTCAGATTGTCACGTAACCTGCTGCGAATGATGATGTTCAAAATCAAGGTCAAAATCAAGAATGCATAGCCAGATTTTCCTGAAACGTTGTGGGAATTAGAAGTTGTCTGCCGTTTTCACTGAATGTTTTTGCAGAATGTTAGGCTTTTTTTGCCGAATGTTTGCCTATTATGACAAATAGAGACATTTTGCAACATGTTGTGAGTTTGTAGACCTGGTATTTTTTGGCAGAATGTTTGCCTATAATGACATGCTCAGCTTTGCTGCGATTTGCTGTCCCAGATTAGCTTTCCCAGTGCGTATGTTATCACCTTGTAGCTGAGAGGTTTTATGAAGTACATTTACTTGAGTACTGATTTTGACTGGAGTATCTGTACTTTTACTCAAGTAGGCCTACATACTTTTTACTACACTACATTTCTAGGAAGGCTGTGAGTATACATTTAGGCTGGCTGTTTTATTTTTTTCCCCCCTTCTTCTCTAAAATGCATTTGGCCACACGCTGAGTTCTTCAAAGATGGAAGCGTATCATTGACTGCTGCAGTATTATAGGCATAGGAGCGTTGGACTGACTCGCACCGTGCGCCGATCGATCCGATGAGCCATCCGCCATGCTGATGCAACTAGTGAGAAATCACATTAAGGGCGGTTCAAAAACGGTCAAAAAACACATATTACGATCATTTGAGCATATTGACGTCGCTATCATACGATAATGGCAGACAACGTTATATTGCGATGTTTCAAAGACCGTCAGTGCACACTGCTTTAGTTAATCGTTTGTTACGTTATTATTATAATGTCAGGAACACAGCCAAACTTTATTATTCGTTCTATATATTCTGACAAGCTCTCTTCTTCTGTGACATGACATTCTCTGTCTCCCAAAGCCCCATAGTCCCCCCCCCCCCCCCCCTAGATTAACATGTCAAGTACAAGTATCCAAATCAAATGTCAGAACTTTGCATTATGTTCTCATACTAAGCAGCACAGCAGTATGGCTCCAGACAGTATAGCCCACTGCTTCTGTTGTCCATCGATGATATTTGTCCAAAGCAATCTTTTTCGTTTCGCTACTGCAGTAAAGAAATTGTCTGATGGCCTGGGCCGTGGCTCAGCGGTCCAGGCACCTTGGCTGGTAATCCAGTCTGGCAGTGTGCCGCGGGTTCGACTCCCGATCCTGACGGCCTTTACTGCATGTCATCCCCCCATCTCTCTCCCCATTTCCTGTCAGCCTACTGTCTGTCCCTCCATAAAAAAAATGTGAAAGCCACAAAAAAACATTTAAAAAAATAAATTGTCTGATTATTTTAAGTCTACTTTAAACTATAAACACTACTAGGTTAGGCTATCAGCTGTTCTGAGCACATGTGCACATGCAGGCAGGTGCGCGTGGGTGCACCGGTGCACGCGCATGTGCGTGACGTTATTAAAATGGCGTGGTACCGAAAAATACATCACCATTACACCACTGGGTGCAAAATAATCAAGGCCATTGTGACTCATGGCTAGCTGGGACCAGGCAATCGTATTCAGGAACAGCTCGAATCAATCAGCAATCAGGCTTACAGCCGATTGATTACAGCCGTGCTACACTGGGGACGGAATTGGCTACGCTTTGTTCGCAAGAGTCCGCAATGGTACACTGCCACTATAATCAATGGAACCCGGCTGCACCAAGCGCAGGTGCGGTGCGCAGCTTGTGCGTTAGCTCCGCACGTGAATAATTATTTAACGCAAGTGCTCTATTTTTTGCGTGTCCGCAGGGGGTTACGCAGCCCTTCGCCTCGCCTTCAGAGGGGAAAAAAATGTGAATAGTAAATACGGAACTCCCCGTGGGATTGGACGAATTGTCGCTGCAGCCACCTAGCTGCGTACGGTTCCGTTCCGTCCACAGTGTAGCACACAGGGCCGGTCCTGAGCAATCTGGCGCCCCAAGCAGGATTTTTCGCGGCGCCCCCCCCCCCCCCCCCTTCAAAAAATAAAAAAATAAAAAACGTTTTTTTTTTGTTTTTTTTTACTCTGTCCCAAAAATTGAGGAGACACTGTGGAGGCACTGGGGGGACAGTGGGGACACTGTGGAGGCACTGGGGGTCCATTGGGGAGGCACTGTGGGGACACTGGGGAGGCTCTGTGGAGGCACTGGCGGGACACTGGCACTGGGGAGACACTGGGGAGGCACTGGGGGGCACTGGGGGGGCACTGGGGGGACACTGGGCAGACAGAGTTGGGACAGAGTAAAAAAAAAGGTTTTTTTTTTTTTTTTTTTTTTGGCGCCCCTCCCCTATGGCGCTCGAAGCCGCCGCTTCGTCGGCCTGTAGGAAGAACCGGGCCTGGTAGCACATCCCTTATACTAGGCTCTGGGAGCGATGTGTGCGCCATTACACCACTGGGTGCAAAATAATCAAGGCCATTGTGAATGATGGCTAGCGGGGAACCAGGCAATCGTATTCAGGAACAGTTCGAATCAATCAGCGACTGACCGACTTGGGCTTGATTCCGTTTGATCCGGGAGTGGGAGATATCCATGTTTTACGCAAGCGTGGCTGCAGGTTACGGCTGCGGCTGCAGGTATACCGGCGGTCGGCAGGTTGCACTGGCGGGGCCGCTTCACTGTTTCCTCTACGTTTAGATAGATAATAAGTCTGATTAAAAAGGGCCTTTCCTATGGAACAGAACAATCTGCTTAGCAACTAGAAGACAAAGGGAGTGGACACTGACCCATTACAAGGATGAAGAACACGACATCAGTAGACATTTAATTGGTACACGGAGGTCTGCTCGTTCACTTACATGAGCTGTTTTTAAAGTAAAGCAACAAGTTTGAAAGTTCAGAACAACAAAGTGTGGATAAAGGTTGGGTTACAGTTAGGGTGAGGTTTGATACGTTCCACACACACACACGCGCGCACACACACACACACACACACACACACACACACACACACACACACACACACACACACACACACACACACACACACACACACACACACACACACACACACACACACACACACACACACACACACACACACACACACACACACACACAAAATGTTTTATCTGCCTTCTGTCCAGTGACACAGGGTTCAACTGCTTGTGGTTTAAACAGTTTAAATCAGTGCATTCATTGCAGGTGGTTTCAGAGACTTACAAGGTTCTATAAATTAATAGTGAAAACATTACAGTAATGCATTGAAAATACAGAAGAAAAGAATACTTAAGTGCAAACTAAAGTTTGCACTTAACACTCCCAACGCGGATCGCGTATCAATACGTTATCAATTAATCAAACGTCGGGTGCGGATCACGTATCGATACGTTTCAATCACTTTTTTATAGCATACTTTCATTCATCTTTTTACCCACCCGGACAATGAAGAACCATCGCCCTATCATTGTTGCTTAGTCCCGCTCACGTGATCAGAAAAAAAACCAAAAAAAAAAAACCCCCCTCCCATCCTGAAAACAGGAGGGCGGGCCGCTTTACGTGTAGAAGCCACTAAGCCAGTCTAAAATGGACGCGCCCATGGAATGATCCAGTCGGTGTATGAAAATAATCAAATTTAACCTAACCTCGCCTCACCAGGCTTTCCTCCAGCTATTGGCTTTCACACAACACTATACTACTCGATTCCCCCCTCCCCTCCTGTTTCTCCTGCAGGAGGAGCCTGCGAGATGGGGGCTCTGTCCTGGCTGGCTCTGTCTCTCGGAAAAAAACAACCGATCGGCATTGCATTGCGTCTGCAACACACATGGACAGATGCATGTTTCCTTCTTCATACTGTAGCGACCAAACGATCCCCGAGCCTACAATACTACGAACTAACCACATTATCGACGGGCCGCCACGACAAGACAGTGTGCCGTTGGTGGATCACGTATCGCCATGCAGAACCGTCATAATCGGAGATCGCTCGGACGTGTGATTGTAACGCTTTTTTATTCATTATAATTGTAGTGATAAGACCGCAATGAACGCATCGGGGACGTAATCGACCCGGGTGTAATGTATAACGAACTTTTCCGCGTCCTAAACCGTGGTGTTGTGATCCGTTGTCGTTGACATCACAGCCGGGGGAATCTTTTTTTTTCCTCCATCGCCTCCAACCTGCATGCCCAGGCATGTTCTCTTGTTAGTAAATATACTTCACTAGCTTGAAAAACAAAATCAGCTGATGATGACAACGCGTCTCACCGTTGTACTATAGTTCTGAACCGAACGGTGAAATGGGACTTTTTATAGCCGTACGGATCAAGACTTTTGCTGCCCAATGTGCCCATGACCCCCCCCCCCCCCAATGTTACTGCGATCAAAACAATGAAAGCAGTGAGATAGATTAGGCGAGGCGGCAATCATCATCAAAAAGAAAGCATAGTTATGAAGGTTTATAGTCAGACATTGACAGGCAGATATAACAATAAACACAATAAATATGCTATACATCCTATACATCGAATGAAAGCCCTGAATGTGTACTTTTACGAGGAAAAGAGTAAACATTGATCCCATGTACAGTTTGTCATAAATTGGATACTGGGTGGATGCACATTGCGCCCACCAGATATAACTGCAGAGAAGACATGGACCTGAACTCAATATTCACAAAATAAGGCCTATAGCGACATATAAATACTATATACCGTATGAAACAGAAGACTCTCTGCTTTCATAAGAAAAAAACTTCTACTGTAGTAATAATAAAAATCACACCCATGTGAAGTGAGTGGTGCAATATGGGACAGAGTTGCACCGCTCACTTCACAGGGGTGTGATTTTTATTATTACTACAGTAGAAGTTTTTTTCTTATGAAAGCAGAGAGTCTTCTGTTTCATACGGTATATAGTATTTATATGTCGCTATAGGCCTTATTTTGTGAATATTGAGGAGTTCACGTCCATGTCTTCTCTGAAGTTATCTGGTGGGCACAAGCTGCATTCAATAACCAATTACTGTCTAACTGTAGATGGGATCAATGTTTACTGTTTTCCTCGTAAAAGTACACATTCAGGGCTTTCATTCGGTGTATAGGATGTATAGGATATTTATTGGGTTCAATTTTATATCTGCCTGTCAATGTCTCTGACTTTAAACCATCCATAACTCTGCTCGCTGTTCAAGATAACCACTTCCAGGCAAATGCAGGTGTTGCAAAAAGGTCAATATCTCCAGAATGGAACATGGTAAAATCAAAATGTATTTTTTTAATTGAAGTGGACAAGTTCAGCTTTCTTTTGATGTAGGCGTGTGATTCTCGCTATAAGAGAACATTTTACTGTGGGCCCCCGAACAAGGCCTTTGTGCAATGTTAAATGGCAGCAACATCCAAATAGGCCTGTTGAGATCTTCCAGCAATCAAAGTGTTAAAGGGTAAGACCACTTTTGTAGAGGTTTGGGTTGTGTAGTTACCTTGCCATGATGTAACTCCAAATGTGGACAAGAAATCAAAAATAATTTCTCCAGTGATTAGAAATTGATAATTCAAAATATGCTCCTCATTGACTTACATTGTACGCTGAAACAGCTCTCAAAGTCACTCTTTTAGTACGTAAACAAACACAAACAAAGTTGTTTCAGACAATATAGAGCAACACCAAAACTCATGTGGTTTTATTTCTTCATAAAAATGGTAACTTCCTGTTGATTTTACTATATGAAGATCTGGATCCGGATCCATGGATCCAGTCCGGGTTTTCTTCTGAATAAAAATGGACAAATCAACAGGAAGTTACCATTTTTATGAAGAAATAAAACCACATGAGTTTTGGTGTTGCTCTATATTGTCTGAAACAACTTTGTTTGTGTTTGTTTACGTACTAAAAGAGTGACTTTGAGAGCTGTTTCAGCGTACAATGTAAGTCAATGAGGAGCATATTTTGAATTATCAATTTCTAATCACTGGAGAAATTATTTTTGATTTCTTGTCCACATTTGGAGTTACATCATGGCAAGGTAACTACACAACCCAAACCTCTACAAAAGTGGTCTTACCCTTTAAGTATTTTGACTGAGCTACCTTTACTTGTAGTGGAGTGAATTTGACGATTAGCATCTGTACTTTTACTCAAGTACTGGGGTTGAGTACTTCGTCCAGCATCGCTGTTCCCACATCAAAAGGTAAGCAGAGAGAGGCTTTACAATTCACTCCATCGACAGACAGACAGACAGACAGACAGACAGACAGACAGACAGACAGACAGACAGACAGACAGACAGACAGACAGACAGACAGACGGACAGACAGACAGACAGACAGACAGACAGACAGACAGACAGACAGACAGGACCTTTTCCAAAGCACATATGTGACCGGGTCTGGCAAATAGGCCCTCATCTCGACCAGAGTCATTTTTCAGTTTTTTACAGATTAATAAAGTACAGAATGTAAGCTTTCATATGATGTATCATTCAATGAAATTGAAGATACATGAGATATGACCATTTTAAAATGATTGTGCCGTTTTACCCAAAGCTGAGAAAATCCCCTTTGAATGTTCACAACATTTCAACACCTAGAGCTGGCTAGCCTACTTTGACTTATAAATGTATACATTTAATTTGCCCAAATCAATAATCTGTTGGAATGAAAACCTTCTTCAACATTCAAGCTGTGTTAATATGAAGAAAAAAAACGAAAATCACAAAAAAAAAAAATCAAGTTTATTTTAGATTTTCTGCCTTTTCATTATAGGCGAGATGAGGACCATTTTGCTAGACCTGGTCACATATTCACAATTTCCATCTGCTAAATGGATGTGAATCTCCTCTCTCTGCAGACAGAAAGGAAGACAAACAGACTGAATTGAAAAAAGGACAAATAGATGCGAGGGCTTCCCAAAGAGCGTTGAGCTCGCCATAATGCATTCCCATCAAAGGCTAGTCCTTTGGAAGAAACATTGGATGGAGAGACACATGCACACGCAGACTGATCGAGATAAATGACCAATATTGTCTCTCATCAAAAAGCACTTTGATGCATGAACAGGCCACTTCATTAAGTATAGCTTTGTCTCCATTGGGTCATTAGCGTTTTCAGAGAAACTCTGGATGGATCATAAAATTGCTATTTGCTCCTGAACATTTTTTGTGAAGTGTGTTTTTTGTTGTTGTAGAGAAGTGAGTCATGTGTGTGTGTGTGTGTGTGTGTGTGTGTGTGTGTGCGCGCGCGCGTGCGTGCGTGCGTGCGTGCGTGCGTGTGTGTGTGTGCGTGCGTGCGTGCGTGCGTGCGTGCGTGCGTGCGTGCGTGCGTGCGTGCATGCGTGCATGCGTGTGTGTGTGCAGGCACGGGGCTGGGCTAACTGGCGCCCTGGGCAACCCCCCTATGAGGCCCTTTTACCTGGCCTGCAAGCATTATGTGCGGTGTGTCAGTGTGTATTATTCGACTTCAAAGTATGAACAGCATACACTACAGCACTTTCAGCCAAGTAGAAGAAAACACAAAAGTATATGGCTGAAAGATGTGAACACACAAAAACACATTCATGACCACCGGAACAGAAGGTGATGTTGTTGAACAAAGAGCTTCAGCTTGTTGTGCCTTTACACATATATTACAGTAGGAACAGACTTGGTGGTGTAATGTCTCATAAACACCTGACGTCGGTGGGAGAGGAGGAGATATGAGGGTGCGTTCGGAAATGCGCACCAGGAGCGCACTCGCCTATTAGTTTGCATTGCACAGTGCGCTCAGTGCACTATTTTCGAACGTGCCCATTGTTGCGAAGGCTTTCACTTAAGAGTTCCATATATGGGATAACCCATAGTCCCATATATGGAGACAACAGCGATATCCAGCGCTGACATCAGATTAATGTAGAAACTCCAAAGATGGATATACACTGTGGTGACATCATCGTAACACTAGACTTGCACAGCATAAAAGGCGGCTCCCATGGCTTCTAAACCTGATTCCAGGCAACGCACGCGGTATCTCCAACAGGTCAACATATACGAATCAAGGTATCTGGCTTTACAACCCATATACCTTGAATGGCTTGTATTACCTTGGGTACGAGTCTTCTAGATGAGACAGAATAACTGGCTAATGGCTAAGCAACTCGTAGAGCATTGATGTTCGTATCGAACACCACTGTAGCGGGTCCTAACGAAATAATCAGCACTGGTTCGAGCTATTTTACACCCATTATATCCTCTCCCACCGACATCAGGTGTTAATTTATCTTCTTATTGTCTCCACCAGGCCGAAGGCATGGGGAGAGAGTATGTTTTGCACTCCGTCCGTCCGTCCGTCCGTCCGTGTGTGTGTGTGTGTGTCCGTCCGTCCGTCCGTCTTTCCGTCTGTGAACAGCTAATCTCCAGCACCGTTAACCCGGTCGATGCCACATTTTGCACACACACTCCCTGGATGCCAACGATGAACCTCTGCCCCAAAAATTTCAGAACGGCCTGTTATAGCGCCACCAGGAGGCTGCTTTGTGCAAAACAAGTTTTTGGACAGTACACCTACAGATTTTGTCCAAACATCACGCAAATTGGTACACAGTCTCTCTAGAGCCATTCAACGAAACGGGTCTTTCAGATTTCTCAGACTCCATGCTGATTGGCTAAGATTGGCTTCCAAAGTTCGCAGGAGTGCTCAGTTTCAAACAAAATGCTGCAAATCATGAACACATCGTGTGATTTCCGTAAAATTGTGCACGCACATTCCCACTAGGCCGAGGAAGAAATGCCACATGAACAGCCTCATGGTGGCGCTATAACTGGCCAAAAAGTGTTTTTACCTCTAACTGCACGGATCTGTGGATAACTTTGTATGCCAACTTCCTAGAGGCCAAGGAAAAACCTTTGCCTGGAATTTTTCACATCTGCTCTTTATAGCGCCACCAGGAGGCCGACATATGTAAAACACATTTTCTAATATTACTCCTTCAGATTTTATCCATATTTCACGCAAATCGGTACACATGCTCTTCATAGTCATGTGATCAAGACGGGTTTGTTTGATTTCTCATAATCCACCCTCATTGGCTACGATTGGCTTCTACACTTTTCAGGAGTAGCCCGCTTTGTACCCGTTTTGTACAAATCGCTACAAATACTCAACGCAGCGTCCGATTGTGGTGAAACTGTGCATGCATATTCCCACTAGGCTTTGGAAGAAATGCCACTTGACAGTTTTCAAATCAGCCTCATGGTGGCGCTACAACAGGCCAAGCCACGTCACACACACACACACACGTTTATATTGCTCCTAAACATTTTGCCAAACATCACACACACACACACTCCTATCCTCCTGGTGGAGACCTGTGCCCAGAAGGGCACTTTTTCTAGTTCATATTCTGTTGATACAAGCTTTGAGCTGAGAGAAGCTATAAAGGGCTTTTAAATATGACAATGCTGTATCTGTGTATCATCTGCACAGTTCAGGAAAGTGTCTGTGGCATATTTAACTTTAACAAAATAGTTTTGACAGCTTAAATCCACGCGGCAGGCATTACTCCAAGTCTCGACACGCAGCAACAACAGCACCTGCATCCTCTGCCCCTTCACAATAATTAAAGTGCCTTCCCTTTGCCTCCCAATGCTGCACATTTTACCCAGGTTATTAAAAGGAAATAGGTGTACGTTGTAACTTAACAGCATGAGAGAGATGCCGCGTCAACTGTCACCGTAAACACGACAGACGGACAGACGGACAAACCTGTAGTTGGTGCCCCCCAGTGGTTGGCGCCCTGGGCAATTGCCCACTATGCCCAGCGCATTCGCCGGGCCTGTGTGTGTGTGTGTGTGACTATAAGACAGGAGGGTGGGAGGTAAGGAGAGACAGAGAGATTATTGATCAAGCGATCGATAAACTCCTTAGGTGACGCATCTGGGTGAGCTGTACAGCTCTACACCTACAGCTCGTTTCTCTGTCTTCATCGGTATCTCTCCTTACAACCTTGCTACCAGTTGGCAAACTCTTAATGTGTGTACACTAGGGCTTGACATTAAGGCTTGCCCTGTTGTCCAGGACAACTAATACAATTTTCTGGACAAGTGCATTCAAAATGTACTTCTGTGTGTCTTGGTTTAACTTTTTCTGAGGCGCTCCTAGTGTGCATGCATGCATGCATGCATGCACGCACGCACGCACTCACTCACTCACTCACACACACACTCACACACTCACACACTCACACACTCACACACTCACACACAGGCTCTGTGAGATGAGGCAGTCACGCCAGGGCTCCACCGGACGCGTTGCGTCTCCGTCGCGTGCGTCAAAAAACGCACCGGTTCAATTTGAATGCACGCGTTAATGTCACGCAACGTGTGCAGAGGAGCCACCCTTCATTGATTAAAAATCACACCCGTGTGAACTGAGTGGTGTAAGGTTTTATATAGCATGATCAGCTGTGGTCTGACGTAATGTCTGACGTAATTTAAAGATCTTTGGCTAGGTAGGGTCGTCTTCTGATGTGATGATTTGTGACCATGAAGTTGATTCAGCTGGAGTTTTTGTCCGATGTGAGGTATTATATAAGGTAAGGTATTATATAGCCTGATCAGCTCTGATCTGACGTAATGAAATCACACCCGGATGTGATTTCACAACTGGCTTTTTTTGTGCAGAAAAAATGAGCATGGTTGCTACGGTCATCCAGTTCACCCGGGTGTGATTTAATTACGTCAGAAATTATTTTGAACATAGCAACCATTTTTTTCTGCACACAAAAGCCAGTTGTAGGAGTGGTTTACACCACTCAAAAAGGGAACATTCCCCGACGGTGACGGTGACGGAGACGCTGACGCGCCCGGTGGAGCCCCGGCGTCAGGATGTCTTCAGCTTGACATCCCGTTCTCTGCCCGTCACCGACATACAGAGATACAAAAACACACAGGAAAAGTCATGAAGACAGCTCACAATCAAACAGGCAGTTAGGTACACAGACAGACAGCTTCGCATGCAGGCAGACAGAGGAGTCACACAAAGGCACATATAGAAACAGACATCTGACAGCCGTCAAAGCAGCAGGTAACTTTAGCTTTTCTACAGACCATTATAAGCCAGTGGTTCTCAAACAGAATTCTAGAACTCTAGAGAAAGAAACACCTACAGTATGGTCTGAATAGGCATTCTTGCTGTACTCACTATAATTTGGATCACCTTGTAGCTGGTGAAATTGTAGTGAAATTAACCATCTGCGACATCCCTTATTGTGGGCAAGGTTTTCAAAAATATCGCGCCACTCGGTGGCGCGCTATGAGCTTGTAGATCTGCTATTTTTAAATAGCTAAATTATAACAATGCTTAAAACACCAAAAGGGGTTCCCGCCCAAAATGGGTTAAGGTTATTGTAGCAGTCAATTTATATTGGGGGTCGGGAGGGGGCAGGGCGGGGGTCCCGAGACGTTGCCAAAGCATTTTCGGGGGTCCCCGGCCAAAAACGTTGAGAACCCCTGCAGTAGTGCTTACTGTTCCTCATTTTTCTGGTGACCCCATGGAACCCCATCAAAGACCCCTAAAAAGGGCTTCGGCTGTCGGTATACTCCATCGGTGAGCAGTGCCTGCCTTCTCGTATGCAACCTTGCGATCGTGTTGAAGCACACAGTCCACAGAGGTTGCAATTCATGGATCTAAAGCTACCTCCAGATAGCGCAGACGGTCGGCTGTCGGACGGTTTGAACGCGTCGCGAGCTTGTTGGCAGGAGACTCCCGACGAGAAGCTCCCGTCGCTTGCCGTCCATATCGCTTTATCGACGTGTCGGAACCCGTTGATGAAGAACCGAACATGTCCGGTCGGTTGCCGATGTCGGGAGCGACGCTATCCATGTTGTAGGTGTAAATTATTTCACTGAAGAGTGAACTTCTAGTCTGCTCGTCATGTTTCAGGGCTGACTACTCGTGTAGTGTGAACCAGTGTTGTTTTCGTCGACTAAAACTAAGACGAAAAGTCTTCGTCGACTACCTTTTTCCACTGACAAAAACTAAATGGAAACTAAATGAAAACTAAGCTGTGATGACTAAAACTAAGACTAAATATACTGACAATTTAGTCAACAAATAAAAACTAGACTAAAATGTTAGGAAGGGACTAGTGGACAAGAGATCCAGTATAAGTCATTTTATACTTGGTTGCATGCTGAAAATAGCCGATCTACAAGCTCACAACGCGTCGCACTGCGACGCGTTGTGAGCTTGTAGATCGGCTATTTTCAGCAAATGTAAAATCAGCCATTATGACGGCATCAAGGCCTGCCAAAACACATTTTAGTCGACTAAATCAACTGTAGATTTAGTCGACTAAAATCTCATGACATTTAGTCGACTAAAACTAAACTAACACTAACACATTCCAGGTGACTAAAATGTGACTAAAACTAAGTGAAAACTATTCAAGAGACTATGACTAAAACTAAAATAGAAATTTGCTGCCAAAAACAACACTGGTGTGAACTAGATACCATATTCTCAATCTCAACTCTCAATTAATATATATAATAATAATACCAATTAATCAACTCCAGATAAACTCCAAAGCAAGGCTAGCGAAAATAATGCTATCTTTGTTTGTTTTGGTGAGAAGCTCCGGTGTGGCCAGATTCTGTGAGTGAAACAAGTGACCAAGTCTATGAAAACAAATCCAAAAGAAGCAACCAGTTTCACCACTTGAGCCCTATTACATCAGCTATTTTCAAAAAAAATCATGAAAGCAAGCCCAACTAAGCAACTACACTTCAGAAATAAGTCCAAACTAAAGCAACGGGCAACTATGAATATTAAGCTATGTTACAGGAAAACTAGCCCAAAGTCACTTATAATAAGCAGAACTGGCAACACTGCAAACCAGCGCTGCTGGCTGCTTTCTGGAATTTGCATGGGGGAAAATTATGTTTCGTCTGGTGACTGGTTTAAGTGCTGATTAAAAAATGCTAGTCTGTTGCAATCTGACAGTTTTAAGTAGTCTTTGACTAGTTTGTTTGGTCTGAAGTCACCTTTAAATCTGCGCCCACTACATTAACGGTGGTAGTTACAAGGGAACATTTTAATGTCGCGCCCAGGACACTCACTCACTCACTCACACTCACACACACACACTCACTCATCACGCATCACATTGCAAGTAGGCTCTCTCTCCCATTTTTAACAGGCTGAGGCTACATCCTGAAATGCTCCTGACGCACGCACACGCGCACACACACACACACACACACACACACACACACACACACACACACACACACACACACACACACACACACACACACACACACACACACACACACACACACACACACACACACACACACACACACACACACACACACACACACACACACACACACACACAATAATATACTATACTGTACTAGTCCTTACCCGTTCTGAATATATGAACAGCAAATTATGTTGGCCATCTGGCGGAGACAGACAGAGTGACAGACATTTTTCGGTGCTTTTATAGATAGATAGATAGTGTGTGTGGAAACTATTATGCAAAACTATGGGTTGATTGTCATGGGCGTATACCCTTCTGCATTACATGAGAGAAATACACAAAAGACATGTGCATTTTGTCCTTGATCACCTCAATGGGAACAATGGTATTTAGGTTCACAATCATGCCTGTATACCAATCACAATCCACTTTGTTCTGTCCATCTCCTCTGCCAGTGGCTCTCAAGCAGCCTGGAATACAGACTAATTCGCTACGCTCGGCAGATTTTCTCTTTTCTCATTACACAAAGTGAAAAAACAAACACACGCTGAACAAGCGCCTCTTTCTGGATTCCAGGCTATAGCTCTCAAGTACCTCCAGAAATATAGGCAAACAGATATAAAGAGAGAAAGCCAAGGATATGTGCAGGCTAAAGCGTTTCAGAGGCTTGTTGCTTAGTAACACTGTTCACAGTGCATCTCCTGGTGCCCTTGGCCCTACAGCTCTGACAATATAGAAGTGTGGTAACCTACCGGTAAGCCTCATATACCTTGTCAACAAGAAATTGCGAAAATAGGGTTAACAAGCTCACAATGGGGGTGCTCGCTGGCTAAGTGGTCCAGGCGCATGCATGCCACATAGCATACTCGAACACGCGTCAGGCCAGAGCGTCTGACGCGTGTTCGAGTCCCATTCATGACGACCTTTGCTGCATGTCTCTCCCCTTCTCTCCCTTTGTCTGTCTTCACTACAGTAATAACTATCAATAAAAGGCAAAAAGCCAAAAAAAAAAGAAGAAAAACAAGCTCACAATGCATTGCATTGTATGTACCAATGTTTTTACCCCAAAAAAGGAAAAAGAAAATATGATTAATGGGTTATCAACATGTAAATTATGTTTTCAATATATTCTTGTGGGAAAGGAAAGCTAAATGCCAAATTTAGCTTTACAAACCAAATGTGAACCCTTGGTTGTGCTACTGAAGAGGGATAATAGCCAGGTTTATTAACTAGCTTGCAGTACGCACTGTATTAGGAATGGAAGAGAGAGGTGTGTGTGTGTGTGTGTGTGTGTGTGTGTGTGTGTGTGTGTGTGTGTTTGTGTGTGCACGTGCGTGCGTGCGTGCGTGCGTTTGTGTGTGTGCGCGTGCAGTGTGCTGCAGGGCCCCCCCTCTCATGTGTGGACTTCATCTGCCCCACATGTGGCAAACCATGCGGCTCGCGCATTGGCCTGCATATGCAGATGCAATGGCCCGTCGCAACCCCCCTCAACAACCCATGCTTGGAGCAACGTCGTCATCGAAATCGATGGGCAGCCATAAGCAAGTGTGTCGCTGACTGCTGCTCTCTCACAAATAAACGCACCTTGCCACCTTCTAGAAGAGGCATAGCCTACCTGACATAAGAAGTTCCAAGAATTTATTCTATGAAAATGTTTCATGCATTAATTCCATAAAAACCCTTCAGTTAAAGGGTTAGGGTTATATCTCACTTAAAAAAAAGAAAACTGGTCATTTCATCATTTATTTTTGTGAGCACCCCGGACTGTTTTTAAGATTATTATTCAAGACACGATCCTTCCTATACAAACCCATTGTAACTTCAAACTTAATTTTAACAATGTTAGATCCATCTAAAATGCCCGTCCTTATGGTGACTTATACTGCTCTCCTAATATATGAGGGGCTGTGTTTATTTATCTAGAGCTATGATGACGTGTCGAGGCACGAAAGAATCTTGATTTCATTCACCTCTTTTATTCCCATTGCTGCGTGTTCCTCCAAACACAGCTGGTTTTCATTACAAAACTACTCCGTTTTTAATCTCATTGACGTGATGACATCCAGAGAGTGTAGGGCCTATTACTCATTTTAAATGTAATCAGCACGCTAAATATGTATCTGAAAACATTATAGGTTAGAACTAGAAAAAGTGCCCCTCGGGGCACAGGTCTCCACCAGGGCAGGTCAGGTAGTGGCCTCCTGGTGGCGCTATATAATAGGCCAATGTGAAAAGGGTGGGATATATTCCTCAGCCTAGTAGGATAGTCTGTGAAAGATTTCACGTAACTTGCATGCTGTGTTCATGATTTGAGGCTTTTTTTTCAAAACGGGCCAATCCTGCAAACTTTGAAAGCCAATGTTAGCCAATTAGGATGGAATATGAAATATCGGACAGATCCGTCTTGAACACATGCCTATAGAGATACTGTATAACGGGATTTTTGGACAGAATCTGGAGGAGTAATGTAAAAAAAAATGTGTTTTACAAAACACATTCAACATACTCTCTCCCCATGCCTTCGGCCTGGTGGAGTGGAGTTTCAATTAAATAAATTAAAAAAGTAATAAAAAAAAAAACGGGTCCCCCTCATGTAGGCTATTAGTAGGGCAGTATGAGTCACCAGAATGTATTTATTCAATAAAGTAATTCTTTACCAAAAGAATGGTGTGCGGGCCCTACCTCCTTCCATCACCAGAATTTATTAACAGCATGCCCATCTCAAGATCAAGCCTCTACAAGTCGCATCTGTTGACAACAATAGTTGACAGCCAAATGAATACAACAAAGGAGGGGGAAAACCGATTAGAGCTTACTTTGTCACTCAAAATGTACTGTTAAAAATGACAATAACAGAATATGAGGCAGCATTTGAGCAGGCTTCGCATTGTCAGAACATAAATGCCAGCAATTTGTCAGCTTAAACAAAGAAGCATTCAGCAGTTAAATGCCAATGCCACAGAGTGAAAGGAGGCTAAATCAACAGATGGAAAAAATGTCAGTCACTCATGTATTCAAGTTTATGAGGAAAACAAAATCTATAAATCTTTGTTCTTTTACTCCCCCATCTTCTCTATTATTCCATTATCTAGGCAAGAGCAGACATTGGTTTTTACTCCTGTCTTTTGTGTTTTTTGTTTAAAAACACTTTCACACATACGTAGGTTAAAAACGTAAAAGCAAGGCAAATATAGCAAGTCAACAACAAAAGAAGAAGAAGCCGCCGGCACACTGCCGGACTGCACAATCAGTCAAACAAAATCTATAAATCTTTGTTCTTTTACTCCCCCATCTTCTCTATTATTCCATTATCTAGGCAAGAGCAGACATTGGTTTTTACTATGTGTGTGGGTAGCTGGCTGGCTGGGTATGAGCATGGCTGGCTGGGTATGTCTGAGCACGAAAACAGCATGGTTGTTTTTCACCACCTGTGCCGAACACACACACAAACACACATGCACATATTAACTGTATATATGGTGATTTCAGGTGTGCCAGTACAGTACAGTAGAGGGTACAGTAGAGGGACCCCCACACGGTAACTCTGTCATTTCTCAACCGTTTCGGACGTGGGGTGGCCCGCCGGAATCGGGCCGGCACCCTGGGTGCGTTCCTGTGGGTCTGGACCTCCCCCCCCCCTGGGGACCCCCACACGGAGTTGCACCACTTAATTCACATGGGTGTGATTTTTTGTTTAAAAACACTTTCACGGGGTGCCCGCTGGCCAAGTGGTCCAGGCGCATGCCACATATAGGCTTTGGCCTGACAGTGCGTCGCGTGTTCGAGTCCCGTTCATGACGACCTTTGCTGCATGTCTCTCCCCCTCTCTCTCTCCCTCTTTCCTGTCTATCTTCACTTGACACTATCAATAAAGGCAGAAAAGACAAAAACAAATCTTAAAAAAGAGAAAGAAGCCGCTGGCAGCCTGGCACACTGCCGAACTGCACAGTACAGGAGCAAAATTTCGGTAACTGATTACCTCCTTCAGGCATACTCGTTTTTCTTTGGGGAAAATATTATATTTGATCTCTTAAATGTTAGATGTGTGTTAAGTGTCTCTTAAGTGTTAGATATCATGATCTTACAAAATAATGACAACCATTTTGTAACGTCCTTTTCGATTTTCCTTCCAATTTGATTGCACTTTTTTCCATGCACTCTCTTTCTTCATCAGTGGTACAAAAAAAGCAAGACAGAATGACACTTACGTAAAGTACAAAGTATCATATTTGTCAAAGCAAAGTGAGTAACAAAAAACCCAATTTCAGACCAAACTAGAAAAAGTGCCCTTCTGGGCACAGGTCTCCACCAGGAGGATAGGATTGTGTGTGATGTTTGGCAAAATGTTTAGGAGTAATATAAAGTGTGTGTGTGTGTGTGTGTGTGTGTGTGTGTGTGTGTGTGTGTGTGTGTGTGTGTGTGTGTGAGGCGCGGCCTGTTGTAGCGCCACCATGAGGCTGATTTGAAAACTGTCAAGTGGCATTTCTTCCTCAACCTAGTAGTGTCTAGTAGTGGGAATAGGCATGCACAGTTTCACCGCAATCGGACGCTGCGTTGAGGAGTTGTGGCGATTTGTACCAAACGGGCTACTCCTGAAAACTTTAGAAGCCAATCGTAGCCAATCAGGATGGATAATTATGAGAAATCAAACAAATCACATGATCACATAACTATGGAGAGCATGTGTACCGATTTGCGTGAAATTTGGATAAAATCTGAAGGAGTAATATTAGAAAATGTGTTTTACATATGTCGGCCTCCTGGTGGCGCTATAAAGGTAAGGTTTTTCCTTGGCCTCTAGGGAGTGTGCATACATGGTTTTACACAGATCACACCATGTGTTCATGATTTGCAGCATTTTGTTTGAAACGGAGTACTCCTGCGAACTTTGGAAGCCAATTTTAGCCAATCAGGATGGAGTGTGAAAAATCTGAAAGACCGGTTTCGTTGAATGGCTCTAGAGAGACTGTGTACCAATTTGCGTAATGTTTGGACAAAATCTGTAGGTGTACTGTCAAAACATTTGTTTTGCACAAAGCGGCCTCCTGGTGGCGCTATAACAGGCCAATGTGAAAACTTTGGGGCAGAGGTTCAGCTCTGGCATTCAGGGAGTGTGTGTGCAGAGTATGGCTGCGATCAAGCCAACGGTGCCAGAGATTAGCTGTTCACAGACGGACACACGGACGGACACACGGACGGACACACGGACGGACGGACGGACGGACGGACACACGGACGGACGGACGGAGTGCAAAACATACTCTCTCCCCATGCCTTCGGCCTGGTGGAGACAATTAAAGGTATCCTATTAGATTTGTTTTGTAACTAACTAAAACATGGTGTATCCAGTTTCTTTTTTCGGTTTCTAATTAACATGTGCAGCCTTTAGTGTGACAACCATACTGTACGAGTGTGTATCGCCTTGAATGCAGAAACTGCACACTGCTCAGCAGCATTCATTTGTATTCAAATTGACAGACGTTTTGGTCCCTTTGTCTGGACCCTCATCAAGAGGTACCCCTGGAGGAAATGTATGTAACCTGGTGAAAAATGCCATAACCCTCTATATGGAAAAAATCAATGTGATAAAATAAAAAAGATGAACCCTCCCTAGGGGTGTCAAATCACCATTGTTGTGACGCTGAATAGAATCTCTCTCTCTCTCTGAGGCCTAGTTCACACGTACCAAACAACAATCAAGCAATGTTTGGTAGTTTTTTTGTTTTTTTGGGCCACCACAATGCTTTTCCAATGGGAGTCACATGGTTTGATCAAACATTTGTGTTTGATCGCTGATTGCTGGTTGCTCCCCCCTCAAACAAAAATGTTTGGTCAAACCATGTGACTCCCATTGAAAATGAATTGGAGCAGCAATCAAACAGCAATCAGACATCACACACGGACCGAACATTTGTTGTGTACGTGTGTACGAAGCCTGAGGGAGATTTGACCGGGTTGTTCACACTCGCAGTGTGTTGATTGCTTTTTAACGACTGTCAAATTTGTCTCATTGATTGACTATTTTATGAATTCTAATTTGTATGACCCTCCATTGGACTCAAAGTAAAATTGGCTGACCTAACCTTGGACTGAGATTAGAAAAATCGACCTGTCCCATACAGCAGGGGTTCTCAATGTTTTTGGCTGGGTAGTCGGGACTCGCGAAAATGCTTTGGCCATGTCTCGCGACCCCCGCCCTGCCCTCCTCCCCACCTCCAATACAAATCGACCACTACAATAACCTTAATAATAGAGAAAATACATCATAAATAAACATAAATACTATTGTGTATTTATGTTATTGTTATTATTATTAAAACAATAATAATAATAATTCGGCGACCACCCTAAGGGGTCGCGACCCCCAGGTTGAGAACCCCTGCCTTACTATACAGCAATGATACCAACATCTACTTGTTTTATTGCTTGTTGTACTCTATTTTTCCTTGCATTATTACACTGTCTTGTTTTAATTTGATTGATTTTATTGTGTTCATTGTACAGCACTTTGTAACCTTGTTAATTAAGAAAGGTGCTTCTATGCAACAACAATGTGGAACGCCTAATTATAGCTTACAAAACATATGCTTTTGGCAAGAGGGTATGCACGCGACATCATCATACAACCCGGAAGTTATGCAGGAAAGCCTACGGAGTGTAAAAAGAATACTTTCTGGCTTTGACAGCCCATACATCCAAACAGAAAAGTCTTATCTGATTGCATTGAAACAACTTTAAACGATGTTAAACTCACTTTTCCTCTCACTTTGCCACTCGATTTGCCATTCACGTTATGCATGTGCACCCTCTATACTAGCAAAATACATGAGCAATTACCATTCAAAAAAAATAGTTTTAGGGGTTTTCTTGGTCTCTGTGCCACACAGGTCTTGACACTGCTGAATTCTTTGTGTCTTTTTAACATTTTGTCCAAATAATAAAATAGATGAGGAGTTTATCAATCCAAGACAGGAGTTTGGATGCTGCTGTTGCCGTGAGTAATGGGAATTTGGTGTGCTATTCCAGGAAGATGTATACACAGCTGACTCACTGTTATTGCAGTTCACTGGACTCTCACACTCATCTTATATAAGTTATGTATATAACTTCCTTTGTAACGGAAAGGCCATGTGCACTCCTACAAGGACAGGTGCGTCGGAGCCGGCAACCAAAAGCGAATCGTGAGAAGAAAAGGGTCCCACACACTGTCTTTCACTTATAGAGCAGTAGTTTTATTAGATGACAACGTTTCGGTCTAAACGACCTTCATCAGGTATCTGATGAAGGTGAGTGAAAGACAGTGTGCGGGACCCTTTTCTTCTCATGTATATAACTTCCAAAATTCCTGTTGAATTGGTGGATAACTGAGGGGATTGAAAACAAGATAAAAGTATAATTTTTGACGTTCTCTGTAGCACAGTATCAGAAGGTCAAATTCAGCAGCAGCCATGGGCAGTTAAATGGCACCTAAGCTTCCTTTCTTTCTTTCTGCTTTCCTACATATTGTCTGTTCTAACTTTTTATTTTTTATTGTGTCCTCAAATACAGCTTCAGGTTAGTCCTTGAAACACTAATGTCAGACCCTGGTGTCAAACGGTGATGTAATTACTGGGGTAGCCAGTGTTTAACAGTGTTAAGGAGCTCAGGCCAGCTCATTACCCACACCCACACACACACACACACACACACACACACACACACACACACACACACACACACACACACACACACACACACACACATTGTAGGACTGTCAAGTTCATTCACAGAGGGTATCAGTTATCACTAATAGCCTGTTCATTAGAGTGCAAGGTCGCATGATCAATCTTCATTAACCAGTCGACTGCTGACTTTATTTTGCCAGGGCATGGTCAAGTTGGTTGGTCTAAATTAATAAAAACTAGAATTTCGCGGGCCTTTGGCCCGCTCATCCTAGCGCCTCGCGTGGCAAATGGGAAGAAGACAATAGCGGGAGGGCGATAGTCGATACTGTTTTTTTGTTGTTTTTTTTTACTTGGAAAAGCAAACATGGCAACCCATGATGTTTTCATATATCCAGTTGGTTGGAAAGGGCAAACTTGGCAACCTGGGGCCTGTTCCACGAAACTTGGATGAACTAATCCAGGATTTAGGCCAAAACCAGGCTTTTTAAATCCTGGTCTTTACAGCCTGGTTTATTCTGTTCCACTAAAGCCAAGCGAGCCTTAGAATGGGCGGATTTATCGAGCCAGGATCATAAAGCCTGGCTGAATGCAGAGCCTGGCTTTTTGTTTCTAGACCCATTCGATGGAACACAGATTTACTGATCCTTCTTCTTCATGGGGTATTATGGCAGTTTGCATCATTAATAGTTGCATTACTGCCCCCTTCTGTATATCTCAGTATCATTACTAATCTATTCAAGACTTACTGATACAAGGACTTAAGCTTCTAAAATAAATACTGCTGCTGTAATTAAAGAGAGAACATACTCTCAACAGTGGATAGACTGAATGATTAACTACCCCAAAAATATAGTTTACATTTTACCACTACTATTAACTTAAAACAGAATTCTTAATATTGTAAGCATGATGATATTGTCGCATTGTGATATTTGGCCATAACTCCCTCCTCTGAGGGAGCTACCTTTGGGGAAGGGGGTTGTTGTCCAGACAGGGGCCAGACTGGTGAACTGTGGGTCATGGGTTCAATAGTGGGTGAAACGTTACAATGGTAATATGTTGTAAAACAATGAGTAATGGTAATATTTAGTGGTTTTCACTTTTACAAAAAAACAAATATATATATAATATAATATAATATAATATAATATAATATAATATAATATAATATAATATAATATAATATAATATAATATAATATAATATAATAATTCTTCTTAACCGTGCACTTGCCCGACAGCAAACCTATTCTGGGGAACATTCACCAAAAGCAGCTGATCTACAAGCTCACAAGCTGTCATGATGTTGTGCAGCCTATATATTTTGTTTTTTTGATTTTATATAGTGCTTAAATTAGTCCTTTAATGCAGACCGATAAAAATAAGGCAACATAAACCTATAATAATTGAATAAGTGTGGAAAACATCATTGGTTTGTGATCAGTTTGACTGCTTAATGAACAGTAAAGACATCAGGATTAGGTTAAACCTGGCTGTTAGCCTGGTCCGGAGCAGGCTAAGTCCAAAGCATTAGTTTCCATGGTAACTAATGTAGCATCACTTTCATGAAACCGAATCAAGCCTCAACATATCCAGGTTAACTGGTTAAATTAATCTGGCAAGATTAACCGGCTTTCATGAAACCGGTTAATCGCTGATCCAGGATATATTAAGTCAGGATATCTGTTAAATCCCGGCTTAATCTCTAATCCAAGTTTCGTGGAACGGGCCCCTGGCTGAGTGGCCCTATTGTTTGTTTTGCTTGTTTTAATTTCCATCTAAAAGCAAGCATGGCAAGTGGTAATGTTTCTATATACCAAGTTGCTTGGATGTCGTAAATGTGGCAACCTAGCGGGAATAGTATACTGAAGTCCTTTGCACTGTCCTCTACTCCACTCCACTCCACTGTACTGTACTGTACTGTACTACACTGTACTGTACTGTACTGTACTGCACTGTACTGTATTCCACTGTACTGTACTCCACTGTACTGTATTCCACTATACTGTACTGTATTCCACTGTACTCCGCTGTACTGTACTGTACTCCGCTGTACTGTACTCCGCTGTACTGTACTCCGCTATACTGTACTGTACTGGACTGTACTGTACTGTACTCTGCTGTACTGTACTCCGCTGTACTGTGCTGTACTGTACTGTACTCCACTGTACTGTACTGTACGGTACTGTACTGTACTCCACTGTACTGTACTCCACTGTGCTGTACTGTACCGTACTGTTCTGTGCTCCTCTGGTCTGCTCTCTTCTGTACTGTACTGTACTCCTCTGGTCTGCTCTTGTCTGTACTGTACTGTATTCCACTGTACTGTATTCCACTGTACTGTACTGTACTGTACTGCATTCCACTGTACTGTATTCCACTGTACTGTACTCCACTGTACTGTACTCTACTCCACTGTACTCTACTGTATGCCACTGTACTGTACTGTACTGTACTGTACTCCGCTGTACTGTACTGTACTCCGCTGTACTGTACTGTACTGTACTGTGCTGTACTCCACTGTACTGTACTGTACTCAACTGTACTGTACTCCACTGTACTGTACTCCACTGTACTGTACTGTACTGTACTGTACTGTGCTGTACTCCACTGTACTGTACTGTACTGTACTGTACTGTACTGTACTGTACTGTACTGTACTGTACTGTACTGTACTGTACTGTACTGCAGTGTTTCCCAACCTGTGTGCCGCGGCACTTTACTGTGCCGTTTGATGTGTCCAGGTGTGCCGCCTGATTTGACCGAAAATAACACTAACCCTCCCCCGAAAGCTGCAGGATTCCTATTGTTGCGTCGTTGTTGTCACACGTCTAATTAGACGTGCGACAACAACGAGTCAAC
>NC_136791.1:52008114-52018114 GCF_951216825.1 Electrona antarctica
CAGTAGAGCACCATAGCCAAATTAAAGTTGAATGATAAGGACCTTGAAACAGTTTTGCTTTTATCACACCCCCACCGTCCAGACAACTGTAATTGCCTGTATTTAGGATTGATTTGTTGTTTACAGATGGTTTTGGCGCAATAGCATTTGTTACCAGTGAAATGCAAAAAGAAATCTTTGAAAAACAAAGAAGAGGTTGCCAAAAGAAAATCATCAGGACAGACAATTACCAGTGAAATACAGAATTGATTTCCTCTTGTTTTTAAAGCCTTACATGGAATAGCCCAACAATACGTCACGCGCACGCACGCACGCACGCACGCACGCACGCACGCACGCACGCACACACACACACACACACACACACATATATATATATAGTCGGGGCCATGTATATGAATTGACCACGAGTGGCTGGCATGACATAATTAGCCATGTTTCATTACGCCTGTGCGTCACGCGCCATGGAAGAATTGGTAAATGGTAAATGGTAAATGGTGCATTTATATAGCGCCTTTATCCAAGGCGCTTTACATAGATTGTGCATTACATTCACCCATTCATACACCGATTGCGGCGGAAGCCATGCAAGGTACCAACCAGCACATCGGGAGCAATTTGGGGTTCAGTGTCTTGCCCAAGGACACTTCGACATGTAGACAGGAGGAGCCGGGATTCGAACCGCTGACCCATGGATCATTGGACGACCTGCTCTACCTCCTGAGCCACAGCCGGCTCAACCTGGTTTACGCACCTGCAACATTTGCAGCTCTTACATCTACATGAACGTTCGGATTCCAAACAAAGTACCCCATAGCCACGGATGTTACAATTCTGGGGGGGGGGGGGGGGGGCTGCTCCGCTGGTGAGGCCGGATTGTCCACTGGTGTGATGAGGTAGGTGCGGAGGGGGTAACCACTGTCACCCAAGAAAAAACTGTCGCCGAAGTCTCCCCTATGGCTGCCTTCTCTCCCACGGCAGAATTCCGCCACATAAAGGCATCATGGGTGGCTCCTGGCCATCTGGCCACGATGTCCATGATAAGCCCGTTGTGGTCCACCACCACCTGCACATTCATGGCCGTATAGTGCTTCCTACACACCCATAAACTATCGTGCGTGGTGGTGCACAACGCTAGCCTGGCTAATAAGCCAGACTAATATCACACAACACTGTCGCGGTATATCAGTCTGGGCTGGCTCCACTTGGATTTCATTTCCCGGGGAACATTTTCTCTTTGACGCAATTGGTCAGAGCTACTGTCAGTCAAAAGTCTCAAGCATTGAACGTCACTGTACCAAAGCCCGCCTATATTGCATACCGTGTCCCGATTGGTCCGACCTGTTCTCTGCTGTAGGAAAGAGGCGTGCTACTGAGCCTCGCCAGACCGTAATCCGCTGGTAGGCAACTTTTTTTTGCCAACGGCTGATTCGGTCTGGTTTATTAACCAGGCTAGCACAACGCTCCCTCTCCATATTAGATTAGCTAACCCGACTCCGAGAGAGAGGGGAGAGGGACAGTGGTGATGATAGTTTAAATTAAACACATTTTGGTTCATGCTTGGTGGCGCGCCTTTCCAAAAGAATAATTAGCCTACTCCATTAATACACTGCGCCATGGCTTGTAGATCTGTTCTTTTGGCCGTAGATCTGTTATATTTGGAAATATAAAACATATGGCAAGATGGCTGAAATTCTCTAGATGATGCTGAGATAAAAATATTAATTTAATTACGACATTTTTATATTTAAAAATGCTTTAGGAAAAACGGCGTTGCTTCTAAATTAATTCATGCAGGAGGCCTTATGACACGTAAAGCTGTGCTCTATCTAGGTATTCTATGTCTATGTTGTCGTGTTTGACGGTGTTTCCCAAAAAAGGACATGGTGTCTGATTCGCTGCCATGCAGCCAATTAGGCAGCAGACAGGCTTCTGTGTGCGGCCTAGAGGGCATCTGCGCATGTGCTACACCACAACTCTTACGCATGTGTTCTTTGAGAAACCCAGCCAATATCGCTTCAGAGTGTACATTTCAGAAGGAGAAAAATAAGAGTGGGCAGAAAAAGAAAAAGACAAAAGACAAAAAAAAAAAAAAAAACAAGAAACAAAAGTATTTACAATATTGCTGAGGGGAACAAAAACAAAACAGCTTTGGAATTCGACCATGAGAAGAGGAAGGGTGTCTTAAACATTTTCTACAAAGATCATAAAGCAGGCGATCACACAAAGTCTGCTCTCAGAGGGGCAATGTGTACTATCCAGTTGTTCCAAATGTGGTAGAAATTGTCTAGTCTAGTTCTTAGGATGTATGTTAATTTTTCCATTTTGAAAATATCCAGGACTATTCCGTGACAATCGTCGACCTTGCATGGCTTCCGCCGCAATCGGTGTATGAATGTGTGTGTGAATGGGTGAATGTAATGCACAATCTATGTAATGCACAATCTATGTAATGCACAATCTATTATGCAAGCGCCTTGGATAAAAGCACTATATAAATGCACCATTTACCATTTTATCTGCGCTGCATAATAGTAATTTCTTAAACCGGGAAGAGCCATGCCCCCTTTGTCCTTTTTCAGTTGTAGAAATTACCATAATGTTAGGCCCGAAGCCCGATAAAGCCCGAAAAAAAGAAAGAAAAAAGAACGCCACTTTAATGGCCAGCGCAGCGGCGCGCGCCATGGTTCAGTGTGTGTCTGTGTGAGTCACTGTGAGAGTGAGAACGGAGTTCAATGGACTTAACGCCGAAATAAAGGATTTATGTAGCTCACGTTAGACTGTTAATGTTCCATTTCCATATCATTCTAATGGATTCCATTTCCAATGGTGGTGGACTGGTGGTGAGTAGCTCCCCTTAGTTTCCTGTGAAGCAGCTATGTCCAAGACTCCAAGTATCGTCCCCGTACGGGGTCCAAAAGAACAAACAGCATACAAAGTTTACAAACCATCCACGCACCGCTCATGGCGTGTCTCGAGAGATCTGTTCTTTTAAATTGGGCACATATAACGAGGCCAAGCCCCCCGCCTCCACTCCTCTGTCTTCCTCCTGTCACAATTAAGTAGCCTGGAGCTCACCTATGCTTTCTATGGCATAGGCAGCTCCCGGCAGGATCCGCCGGCAGAAACTGTGCGCAGCTGCTGGACATGAGACTAATTAATTAGAGCGACAGAGAGAGAGAGGAGTGTGTGTGTGTACGGGTGTGCATGTGTGCGTCAATTTAACAAAGGTGCAGACGATCAGAAATCAGCAGAGAGTGGTCGACGTTTGCGCTACTCTATGCCGTATTGAAGTGGACTCGGACCCAGACTTTTTTTTTCTCCCTGGAAATAAAAACGTCTGGGTTTCCGAGGCTACAATTAAGTGAATCACCGATTCATAATAATTCATAATCGCCCGGCCTCTTCATAATAAATACATACTTGTAGGCTATAGCCTACACATTACACAAATAACAGAATTGCTATTTTTATTATAATAAAGAAAAAAGGAGAAAAAGAGAAAGGAAAAAAGACAAAATCAAGGAAAATCACTGAGCCCGAGGCTCGGCCGGCCCGACTAATTAGCATATATTTTGGGCCCGGCCCAGGTCGGGTTCGGGCAGAGTTTGAGAACTTTAACCCCTCCCTCTCCTTCTCTGGTTGTCGATCTCTTCAAGGTTCTCCGTTCTCCATTGTTCACCAAACAAAACAGACAGGCTCTCAAGTCCCTTTTATGCTGCAGTCCTGATTGCAAATTTCTCACCAGACCTGAATGTTTAGAGATTTGACTATTTGTGTGTTGTAGGTTGATGCTTTGAGATTTTATGTGAGAAGTGTGTGCAACAACTGAACATTGTGTCATGTGTAGTGTTTGGACAGCAAGGTGTGTTGTAGGTTGATGCTTTGAGATTTTATGTGATCTTGATAGATTGCAAGTTTCAATCTGGGGAGAGGAATGTGTCTTTTACCATACTCAAAAAGGCCCAGGCCACACGTATATGAATCTTTTGCTAAATGGATATTTTCGTCCTCGCCCATACGACAGAGATATCTGAGTCCACACCCAAACGCAGAAACGCATTGAACACAGGATAAAATCACTGCAGTAGCAGGTTTCAATTGTAGGCTATATTATACTTGATTTTATATTTACACTTATGAGGTGCCAATCATATTTGGCTGTGTTGGTCGCGGAGTGGATGGCAGTTAGTCAGATACTGGACACACAAAACAACCCTCTGTATCTAATATAAATGTATTCCAAGGCAGCACGCGTTGCTCTTTCATAAGGCAAGATCCAGGGCATAATGGATTATGGATAATAGATCTCTTACTGTAAAGGCAATGGCACCTGGCACACTGATTGGTTTAAGTTGCGTAACGCCCAAACCACACCTATGCATAATGTAATGGGTAGCAGAGGTGTTTTAAGGATTTAGGTGGTGGCACAAGATAGCATTTTTTTACAGGGGAACGCCTCTTACACAATACTAAATCCCCAAATGAAGGAAATAGGGCTCCTGGTGCGAGATGGAGCACGTAGTGTCAGACACCCTTGTAATCAATGACCAGACAATTGCACGAGTCTCTCCGATCCGAGTCCGAGTCGAGTAGCAAGTCATTTGGTCCAAGTCTCAAGCAAGTCTCAAGTTTTTCTGTTGTGGGCAAGTCAAGTCAAGTCGAGTCTCAAGTTTTTACCCTCAAGTCCAAGTCGAGTTGCAAGTCGTCAAATCAATGACTCGAGTCGGACTCGAGTCGAGTCATCGAGTCTCGAGTCCAATACTCTGCCGGACAGGCCGGTTACTTAAGTTGTCCGAGTCAGCTTGTCTCAAGTCGAGTCGAGTCTGGAGTCATTGTCTTCCAAGTCAAGTCGAGTCTCAAGTTTTTACCTTCAAGTCCAAGTCGAGTTGCAAGTCGTCAAATCAATGACTCGAGTCGGACTCGAGTCGAGTCATCGAGTCTCGAGTCCAATACTCTGTCAATGACCATGTGGTGGTTCACTGATTCCTACAGCTAGCCAGGCTCATTCTCTTGGCTGCTATCACTCACAAACTAATTCAAAATACAGAAGAACCAAGCAACAACCATGATACAAGCTCACCCATCACAAGCAACCTTGGGAGCAGAAGCCACCAAAGGTGGTGCAACATATTAACTTTGTAATATAGAAATGGTCCATAAGCTTTAAATGAATACTCTTACCCCAACAATTCTGTCAATGCTGTCAACAATGGTGACCAGACCAGAGTCCAAAAGTTCCAAAGAGGTCCTAAACGGTAAAAATGAAGTGATGCCATACAGAGGCGTCTGGGAGAAATGCGAGGCCCAGTGCGATATGTCGGGGTGGGTGGGGGGGGGGGGGGGGGAATGTGCGCATAAGCGCGTACGCACATTTTTTTTATTAATTAATTAATTAATACTTACTTTTGCCTTCACTTTCCTACAAATATTATGCCAGGTTCTCATCTCCAATGAGTAAGAAATTGACATGCACTGCCCAATTTAGCAGCTTAACAGTGTGAATGCAGAGATTGTGGTCCACATTATGTTATTTTATTTGTTGTAAGGAAGCTATAGTTAACATGATATGAGTCATGTCAAGCAAGCTGTCACAGGAGGGGTCTCTAGTCTGGGGCTGACACTGTCTGATGATCTATATGAGCAATTTAACATCATAACATGTCTATGTATTACTCGAATACCGATGGAACACAAACCTGTTGCCCTGATCATAACTGACATAATCAGAAACCACCACAGTATGCCCTGCAGTGCAGCTTGTGTTGCTGTTATTTGTTATAAATATTAAGTATCACATTTGCTTGATTGCCTGCAGACAGTTTGTGATCGATCAAAATTCAAAATTAAATTAGAAAATTGTGAAATCATGACACTGACTGACTGGACTGACAGAGAGAGAGAGAGAGAGAGAGAGAGAGAGGTCGTCGGTCCATGCGTGACTAATTATTTGAAATAAAACCTTTTTTTGTCCACACACAGTCCTACATGACATGACAGCATACCTTTTCACTTCACTCGAGTGACGAGTCGTTTCGTTTGTGAGCGGAGCGGCTGTTCACTGAACTAGCCTACATGTGTTCAACTTGTTTTTGTTATAATCCGACTGCGTTGCGCGGTGGCGCGGCCGATCTACAAGCTCACAACGCGTCGCGCTGCGACGCATTGTGAGGGGGGGGGGCAGCCCCAAACCGACCGCAGCTTAAATAGGTGAAAAAATCAACTGCGACGGAACGGGCTGCGATGCGATATTTTTCAGGGAGAACTCTAGGGGCCTCTAGCCGTCATGCGTAGCGCTAATAACCGCCCCTGCCTATTTTAGCTCTGACTCGGAGATGGAAAGTGTGTCTTAAAAAAAAAAAAAAAAAAAAAAAAAAAAACGCTGCCTAGCCATGCGCGATGCCTCGCATGCGCGCTGCCTCGCATGCGCGAGGCCCTGTGCGGCGGCACCATTCGCACTACCCAAAAAGGCCCTGATGCCATAATGCTTGTGCAGCATGTTGCCTAAAGAGTTAATTTGTCAATTGTCAGGTCAATGAGAAAATGAGTTGTCTACTGGCCCTGAGGGTACCTAAACAGCTGGCTGTCAGTTTGAGGCAGTGTCTTATGGGCCGACTGGGAGATAAAACTTACCTTACCAAGCAGAAAAGTGGGTGAAATGGGGAGTATTTAGCTGATGATGGGGTTTTAGTTTTGGGTAGGGCTGATTTCCATTAAGTGGGGACAATGCCTCCCTGAAGGGATTGGTTGAGGCAGGGGTGGGCAACTTTGACGATGGAGAGGGCCACTATATTTCCACACTCACTCCCTAGGGCCATATATTACTGTCGTTGCAAAAATAGCCGATCTACAAGCTCAAAACGCGTCGCAGCGCGACGCGTTTTGAGCTTGTAGATCGGCTATTTTTGCTATATTCGAATTGAAATCTTAAATTTTTGCTATTTTTGAATTGGAATCCTGAAAACGAACATTTTTATGTAATTCCAAATGCCTTTAATTATACGTGTGTTGAGCATTGAGCTACTAATTTAGACTGAAATAAATTAAAGCGGGTCATGTTTGCATGTCGTAGAATTGTAACAGCTGAAACCAATATTATATCAGTTTTCTGACATTAACCTGAGGGCCACATTAAGTGAAGGTGGGGGCCGCATGTGGCCCCCGGGCCGCCAGTTGCCCACCCCTGGGTTGAGGATATCAGCCATGGGCTCACACTGCATTCATACTGTATGCAATTGCAAACTCCTTAGAAGAAGAGGGTATAGAAGAGGGTATACACACAAATAAATCCTCAGTGTTAATTTAACTCTGAGAAATGGGCACACATGGACACACAGTTTTGAGACTAAAGATTTTATAATGTAGGGTTGCATTCCTAAAGGGGATTATGATATCTATTATACATTTGAAAACATGTGCCCAAGCCCAGGAAAGGAACATAAAGTCACCAGCTACTACGTCACTGACACGCTGCAACACGCTGCAACACACACTGCAACAACACACTAACACGACACAGCCTTACCCTCCGCGTCGATCCACGGCTATCTCCTCATGTCGCGCCGCACGGCCACACTCAACAACACCCGCGTAAAAACTGTCATTGCACTGACACTAAAGCCGGCTCCCGTCCAGACTCACAAACAATATCAATATCAATAATCAACACAAACACGCCACAAGCACCGACACCCCCGCCTAATTTGTTGCCAGGTCTATGAAAACAAGCCCAGAAAAAATGCCATTCAACACGCTACTTACAACTCGCTTACAATTCGCGGACCTGGCAACACTGCATCCTGTCTCCCCATTGGCTACGGTTGCAACAACACGCATTTGCACTGCATCTTGGGAGCAACACAGCTTAATGTAGGGGTCACCGATTGCTGTGCTACATCCCCCTCATGTTCTCACCACCCCATTCGGCTACACCACACACAGTAACCTACACAATTCTCCACATGCAACACAGGGCCCTTATTGGCTAGCCCCCTCACATGGCGATCCCCACGCAACAAAACACAGGCCAGCCACACACACACACCCACCCACACACACACAACGCCCACGTTCGGAAATATCGCACTGAGCGCACTGTGCAAACCTGCCGTGGTACAAGCGGGACAAACCGACGCGCATATATGGACACGAACAACAACAACAACAACACTACACGCACACGCGCGCGCTGCAACAACACACAGCTACGTACAGTGTGTGTGTGTGTGTGCGTGCGTGCGTGCGCGGGGGGGGAATTTGGATCGCCTCGCGATGCAGCGAAAATGCCACTACACTACACAGGGCTCGACAGTGCGACTAGGTACTCGCATTTGCGCCTTACAACATCACCGTGCGAGCTGTAACATTCACTTTGTACCACCGGTGCGACTACACAATCCGAACTTCAAAGCTACACGTTGCGCAGTTTACATCCAAAAGAATGTGTCACTCTCTCGGTTCTGCACCGCTGCTGGAGAAGTATAGCACTGTCGCAGGCAGCGCAACTAATCCCCCCCCCCCCCCCCCCCCCCCCCCCCCCCCCCACACACACCCCAGAGACGGAGGAGAGAGAAGAGAGCGAGAGAGACAGAGAGCACACACGTCAGTCCTGCAAATTATATTGACCCAATAGTAATTTGTACAACCTAGCAAAGCATAAGATATGATGGTTTGGAGAATAGGCTGGTCTCTCTTTTTACAAGACATAAGCCATTGCAGACAGGTTCTCAACCTTTTTAATTTCAAGGACCCCCATAACTCTGAGAGTAAAACCTAATGGACCCATAAGAGTCCCATTTGATTCCATTTGTACAGTATCAGAGTGAAACGTTATAAAACAGTCCATTTGGTTCCATTTGTACACTCTCAGCGTTACAGACCTGTAGGGTACACTTGGTTCCATTTGTACACTCTCAGAGTCACAGACCTATAATGGGTCCATTTGGAACCCCCTCAAGGAACCATGAGGGTCCCTGGATCACACCTTTGCCAGCCACTGCTTTACATCTATACATAACTAATATAGAGCATATTTGATCCATTTATTGTTATGGATAAGAACAACAACACTACACGCGCGCGCGCGCGCACGCGCTGCAACACAAAACAGCTGCATACAACGCGTGTCACTGTGGACTTCTGTATCTGTGGACTTCTGTATCGCAACGCGGGGCAACGCAACTCTGGGATGAGCGGGCCGAAGGCCCGCGAAATTCTAGTAGTCATACATCATTTATTTATTTATTTTGGCTATTGAGTTGCACTTTAATTTTATAAGGTTCCTTCCTTCATAATATGTTGAGATCATGTTTAAAGTGCTATTGATTCCGGTGCCTTAATCTTGACTGTCATACAAGTCTTATTGTGGTCATACGAGGCTTATTGTGACTAAAGATAGGTATTAGGGATGCCATACCTATAAAGTACAATACAATGAGATAAACCTTTATTGATCGCCAGAGGGAAAGTCGGGTGTCACAGCAGCAACGGCAGTAAAAATGAAATAGAGTCAAGAATCAAACAACAAACTTAAAAACAATAAGCTTTCTAGCACTAGATATCTGCACTGGGAATGAATGCATTTATAATCAATCTATCAACAATGAGTGCACGGAGGGATACAAGCAGGGTCTGTCAATTGGTCTAACAACTAGTGTCCGACGGACATATCGGCCACCGATATATCGGGCCTCGATATGACCATATAAGGGCATATCGGGTCATATCGTATCGGTGGAAATGCATCTGGTTTAAAAGTGAAATGATTTATTTTCTCCAGCAGATCACTGCACGCCCCCACAGGCATGCTCATTCACATTGAGCCCTGCAGTCTCACGTCAGTCCGTCCCTCGCTTTCAGTAAAGCAGGGGTTCTCAACCCGTCGGTCGCGACCCCTCGGGGGGTCGCCAAATTATTTTAGGGGGTCCCCAAATTATTAAAAAAATAAAAAAAGGTTTTTTTTTAATTTTATTTTCACGATTTTTCAAAAATAGCAGACCTA
>NC_136791.1:52020614-52160614 GCF_951216825.1 Electrona antarctica
TGTGTGTGTGTGTGTGTGTGTGTGTGTGTGTGTGTGTGTGGTTGTGGGTGTGGGTGGGGGGCATTAAGGTCCGGGAGGTCCGTTTCATAACGAAATATGTATGATCTTAATAATTATTAATATTTATGTATTTATTTATTTTGTACCTGGCCTGCAAGCATTATGTGCGGTGTGTCAGTGTGTATTATTAGACTTCAAGTATGAACAGCATACACTACAGCACTTTCAGCCAAGTAGAAGAAAACACAAAAGTATATGGCTGAAAGATGTGAACACACGAAAACACATTCATGACCACCGGAACAGAAGGTGATGTTGTTGAACAAAGAGCTTCAGCTTGTTGTGCCTTTACACATATATTACAGTAGGAACAGACTTGGTGGTGTAATGTCTCATAAACACCTGACGTCGGTGGGAGAGGAGGAGATATGAGGGTGCGTTCGGAAATGCGCACCAGGAGCGCACTCGCCTATTAGTTTGCATTGCACAGTGCGCTCAGTGCACTATTTCCGAACGCGCCCAGTATATCCTCTCCCACCGACGTCAGGTGTTCATTTATAAAATGGTAAATGGTGCATTTATATAGCGCCTTTATCCAAGGCGCTTTACATAGATTGTGCATTACATTCACCCATTCATACACCGATTGCGGCGGAAGCCATGCAAGGTACCAACCAGCACATCGGGAGCAATTTGGGGTTCAGTGTCTTGCCCAAGGACACTTCGACATGTAGACAGGAGGAGCCGGGATTCGAACCGCCGACCCATGGATCATTGGACGACCTGCTCTACCTCCTGAGCCACAGTCGCCCCACTTTATCTTCTTATTCATATTCTGTTGATGCAAGCTTTGAGCTGAGAGAAGCTATAAAGTGCTTTTAAATATGACAATGCTGTATCTGTGTTGTGTATCAGCTGCACAGTTCAGGAAATTCTGTGGCATATTTAACTTTAACAAAATAGTTTTGACAGCTTAAATCCACGCGGCAGGCATTACTCCAAGTCTCGACACGCAGCAACAACAGCACCTGCATCCTCTGCCCCTTCACAATAATATTAAAGTGCCTTCCCTTTGCCTCCCAATGCTGCACATTTTACCCAGGTTATTAAAAGGAAATAGGTGTAAGTTGTAACTTAACAGCATGAGAGAGAGGCAGCGTCAACTGTCACCGTAAACACGGACAAACCATCCGTCCGTCTGTAGTTGGCGCCCCCAGTGGTTGGCGCCCTGGGCAATTGCCCACTATGCCCAGCGCATTCGCCGGGCCTGTGTGTGTGTGTGTGTGTGTGTGTGTGTGTGTGTGTGTGTGTGTGTGTGTGCGCGTGTTCTCTTTCTGCCTCTAAATAAAACATTGTTTTATAAAACATCGTTTTATTTAGGATTTCACATTTCAGCTTGTTAGTGCATGTCCTCTCTTTCTCTCTCCCTGTCATCAATATAGTATGACTAAGCTTCCGCCAGAGACATTTGGAACAAGATGCTGGACACTTTTCGTCAAACATGTGGCTTTTTTCTGGAAAGCTTTCTTGCTGTCTGGCATTGTGCATAAGAAAAAGAGGCAAACCTTCCACCAGGGATGCCGGTAGTGTTTTTGTTCTGTTTTTTGTCTTTCCACGTTCTGATTCTGTTCGATACTTTCAAGCTGTGCACTGTGCGGCATTTTCCTCAATCAATATACCAGTCATGCCTGGCTGTAGTTATATTCACAGACACACGGTACATTGTAGCAAACAGGGTCAAGCATGGCCAATACAGCTTGCCTGAGCATGCAATACATGAGTACCTGCACTGCATCCCCATCTGCAAGATTCACCATTTACCATTCACCATTTATCAAGGCTTAAAAAATGTTTTCCTAGTCTTTACTCGAGAACGGAACCGAAGAGAGGTTCATTATATCCTCTGGAGATGGTTGGCAGATTCAATTGGAGTGCTGAGGTGGAATAACCGAACATTGATTCAATTAATGTAATTGCGACCAAAGGTCGCAGTTAACTATGGAATTGTGCGTTTTTCGTCACTCAAAATCCCCATACATGGGGTGTTTTTCGTCACTCAAAATCCCCATACATGGGGAAAGCCCCCATATATTCTGGCCAGGTCTCGTGACATCACTATGACATCATCATCCCCATACATGGGGAAAGACCCCATATATTGTGCCCATGTCTTGTGACACCACTATGACATCATCAGGGATATTAAGCCCATATACGGGAATGTCCCCCATATATGGTCACGTCTTATTAGGCCCGAAAAGTATGGCCCGGCCCTAACTGGGCCCTCATCAAACCCTGTACACTCAACACACTGCTCCCACTGCCACCCTTAGATCCCCAAATGTATGTTTACTGTATATGGAGCTGACCTGTTCTGACATTCCAAATGTTGATCTGACCACATCAAACCCTGTACACTCAAGACACCCTCCATATGGCCAGTACAGAATTCATTCCATATGTTGATCTGACCACCCCATGCCAAAGCGCCAGCGCTCACCCAGCAGTCTGCTGTCACTCAGGCGGATGCGTGCACGCGACCTCGAGGCCGCAACATGTCTGTGCGGCCCGCCGGCCCGTCATGGTCAACAATATTTTTATTGTGCTTTCAGTGTGGAAAAGTTATTTCTAGCATTTCTAACCACACAATGCGATCATGCTCTACTGAGCTGTATGTTCTACCTTCTGACAAAAAGTGGCCGCATTGTTGTCGATTTGCGAGTCCACAAGCACAGCTGCAGCATGCATCCACGACGCGTTGAGCAGAACAGGGGCCCGTTCCACGAAACCTGGATTAGAGATTAAACCGGGATTTAACAGATATCCTGGTTTAATATATCCTGGATCAGCGATTAACCGGTTTCATGAAAGCTGGTTAATCTTGCCAGATTAAGTTTGCCAGTTAACCTGGATATGTTGAGGCTTGATTCAGTTTCATGAAAGCAATGCCACACTAGTTACCATGGAAACTAATGCTGTGGATTTAGCCTGCTCTGGACCAGGCTAACAGCCAGGTTTAACCTAATCCTGATGTCTTTACTGTTCATTAAGCAGTCAATCTGATCACAAACCAATGATTTTATCCACACTTATTCAATGATTATGGGTTTATGTTGCCTTGTTTTAATCGGTCTGCATTAAAGGACTATATACAAAATCAAAGAACCAAAATATATATTACATTACATTACATTACAGTCATTTAGCAGACGCTTTTATCCAAAGCGACTTACAATAAGTGTATTCAACATAGGTAGGGAACAAAAACTACTAATCACCAGAAGTCTTTAGTGCATTTTCTGCAAAAACAAGCAACCAAGAGTATACCTAGCGCTAAGGTAAAAGTGCAATATATCAGCTACCTATTTCCTTAAACAGATGAGACAAAATAGCTAAATCAAATGAGCATGAGCTAAAACAATTAAGTGTATCGACTAAACAAGATCCAATAAACAATACAACAATAGAAAACAAGCGTTCGTACAACTAGTTAACAACAAGTAGGTCAGGCAGAGAGGAAGGGTAGTGTTTCCTGAAGAGGTGGGTTTTCAACCTGCGGCGAAATATGGGCTGCACAACCTCATCATGACAGTTTGTGAGCTTGCAGATCAGCTACTTTTGGTGAATGTTCCCCCAGAATAGGTTTGCTGTGGTGCAAGTGGTAAAGAAGAATTATTATATTATATTATAAATTATTATTTTTTTAAATTGTAAAGGTGAAAACGTTACTAAATATTACCATTACTCATTGTGAATACCAAACGACTCGCCCCTTTACCAACTCGCCCCAGCAAAATGTTTTAATGTAGTTAACAGTTCATTTAGTATTTCCCTCCCTCTCTGAAATCTGAAATTATCTTGTATACAGAATTATTTGATTGTATAGTAGTCGATCTCTATACTCTCTATAACATGACACAGAGACGGTGACTGCTTAATTAAGTTAATTTATGACCTTCTAGCAGTTCATTTAGTTTTATTAAACACATTTCTTCCATGTAGCCCATGTTTTGTAATGGCATCATCATGCTATTATGCCCGTGGATATACAGAGTGAACTTAACAATGATAAATGAATATGATAATACCTTTTATATAATCACCAACATGAATTATGTTTGTTATTTACAGCTAGGTGGGGCGAGATGGAAAAGGGGCGACCGTACCTGTTACCCTCATTGTTTTCACCCACTATTGTCTGGCCCCTGTCTGGGCAACAACCCCCTTCCCCAAAGGTAGCTCCCTCAGAGGAGGGAGTTATGGCCAAATATCACGATGCTACAATATCATTATGCTTACAATATTAAGAATTCTGTTACATTTATTATGACGATTTCATTATGAAGTTTTAAGTTAAGAGTAGTGGACTATATTTTTGGGGTAGTTAATCTACTATTGAGAGTATTTTCTCTCTTTAATTACGGCAGCAGTATTTATTTTAGAATCTTAAGTCCTTGTATCAGTAAGTCTGGAATAGATTAGTAAAGATACTGAGATATACAGAAGGGGACAGTAATGCAACTATTAAGGATACCAACTACCCCACGAAGAAGAAGGATCTGTAAATCTGTGTTCCACCAAATGAGTCTAGAGAGGAAAAGCCAGGCTCTGCATTCAGCCAGGCTTTATGATCCTGGCTCGCCAAATCTGCCAATTCTGAGCCTCGCTTGGCTTTAGTGGAACGGAATAAACCAGGCTGTAAAGACCAGGATTTTTTAAAAGCCTGGTTTTGGCCTAAATCCTGGATTAGTTAATCCAAGTTTCGTGGAACAGGCCCCAGTTCGGCTCGCGTTCGGTAAACAACACCATCATATGCAAAACATGTTACGGGCGCGGACAGAAAACAGCATGTTTTGTGCTTTGTGCAAAGAAGATCCTCCTGGCTTGTTTCGGATCAAACTACCGGTATGTGTGTGAAAGTGCCTTCTGAACAATGGGAATTATCAAGTCAAAACAGCGCAACGCTCTCAGTGACAAGCACCATGCATGCACGTGACTGCACACAGCAGAACTTCCATATACGAGCCACACGTTAAGACGTGTCACATTAAGTAAGAAATCTCTCCCGCTGTCTCTCTCCCCATCCCTCCCTCTCTCTCCTTCTTTCTCTCTCCCTCCCTCTCTCGCTCTTTCTTTCTCTCCCCCTCCCTCACTCTCTCCCTTCCCATCTCTCTCAATTCAATTCAAAGGAGCTTTATTGGCATGAGAAAACGTACGTTTACATTGCCTCTCTCTCTCTCTCTCTCTCTCTCTCGTCATTTGTGGCGTTTACCGTCCCCGATGTATGTTGTCTTTGTATTGAGTTGTGTCTTTGTATTGAGTTGTGCTTGAAATGTACTGTAAAATGTACGGCAAACTGTTAATAAATATTTCAATCAATCAATCAATCAATCAATCAAAGTCTCTCTCCTGCCTCCTCTTTAACAGATGTCGCCCAAATCAAACCTGATTTAGCTGAATTATAAAACAATTTGTTTTAATTCGTAAGCAGTATTTAGTAAAGTGTGACTGAATGTCACTGGAAACCAAAAAAGTAGGAAAAATATATGTTTGTTTCCAAAACTGTAATTTATAGGTATGTCATTATTTGATATGGCTTATTAATTTCAGTAGTATTGGCATCTCTGTCTACCTCTGATATTTGTTCTCTTCACATTTTGTGAATAAAAGCCTAATTTTGTAACTTCATTTCATTATTAATCATTCCATGTCATGACAATTTTGTTCAATGAGGTTTGGCCTTTCCTAAATGGAAATGTAGGCCGTTTTCTGTGTGTTTCCTAATTTTTTAGACTCATATTGGGCCCGATTAAGCAAGTGGAATCTAATTACATATAATTTTACAGTTTTTAAGACGTGGGGGAGTGTGCAATGTCATATTACAATTATGGGCCAGGTAAGAAGCGCTTTCAACACCCCGTGGTGTGAGCAAAACGGCCTTGAATTAGTCATGGGAGTGTTTCAGGGAGTTTTGAGGCTTACCCAATGAACATGTCCGTACTATTCTCTTTACGACACCAGCTGATGTCCTCATGGAAAGTGGTATTACATTTCTGTAGACTGGCACCATAGACATGACATGACTTTGTCACATTTGGGTTAATTATTCATATTGCACTGCATGCTGTCACCTTTATGCCTCAAAAGAACAGATCCACAAGCTGTCACAGCCATGATGTGCATAGCTTGTAGGCCTATGTCTCTATTTTGTTAAGTAACTTGCAGTTTTCATTGGAAAGTCATTACAGCGGCGCAGCCATATGCTAAGGGAGGGAGATATACGCACATCATCACTTAATTTGTTTCTGTTCTAAGCCTGAAAAACAGCTGTAAAAATCTTTATTCTAGTTGATTTGATTCATAAATGAATAACTAAGACTTTGAAATGGCACCTACCTATACCTTTCAGATCGGAATGGAACTGCGAGTAGATACGCAGCATTGGCTGGCAAATTGGCAATCCATGCGTAATGTTCCCAGAATCGTCTAACCCCCGAACATACAAGTTTGTTTGATATTGTTTAATTAGATAAAAATAGAACCATGTACCATACAGCGAATGAAAGCAAGATTCCTAAGGAATATGGGGATTTTTACATTTAAAAAAACGGTTGAGAAATGAGAGAACCATGAGTGTTTATAATATCAAATATTATAAGAATAATATGAAAGACAAACGGGCTGTGAAGAGCTCAGCTCACCATCCCGACAAGGAGGAAATATAGCCTATAGTGCATGCACTGACTGTTGCACACACGCTCTTTATTTGTTTCTATTGAAAAACACCAGTAAAATAACGTTTATTTTATTTTATTTCATTCGAGTCACGACGAAGGAATGAGTTGAAATGCCATACGTGCGCCATGCGTATTGCTGCGGCCCCAATGTTATGGTCTTCGCTCGTAGCATTTTATTGAAGAAGAGTCGGGTGTGATACAGCATATGAAAGCTAACTACCCAGTGATTATGGAGATGTTTTTATTTTTTTAAAAGGTTGAGAAATGAGCGATATATGACCCTTTACAATCTCAACGTTTGAACGTTTGAGCCAGAAAGCTCGTCTCCTGCTGTTGCCATGTCTCATAGAAACAAGTAAATAGGTCTATAAACATACTCCCTAAAGAATCGCATATAACAGGGGTCTGCAACCTATTTTAAATGAAGTGCCATGTTTTTATTTTCTAGATAGTGAGTCTGCCATATCAAGATTCATTTTAATGACACCACATTAAAATTTCCAGCATATTTTGATTGTCCACAAATAAATAATGAATAAAGTTCTTCCTTCTTTTTACATATTTTCTTGCACATTGTTATAATGATCATTATAAATATATATCCCCCTGCAGTCAGAGTTCATAGTTTTAATGAATTAATGTGATGCATTGTGAGCTGGTAGATCTGCTGTTTTCAAAAGTAATCTTTGAAAAAAGTGACAATTGTGGAATATTTTTGAAAAATGTTATTGAAACATTTAAAAACACAAATCTGTCATGGGGGTCACTGGCTTAGTTGGGCAAATGCATTCATCTGGGGGTCCTTGACATGGGAATGTCGCTGTGTGAGGATCACTGGTTTAAACAACATTAGGAGAAAAGCCCAAATAAGCACTTTAGAAACAAGAAAAGCAACTACCAATATTTACAAGCAACTTTACATAAAAAGAAGCCGCTTATAATAAACAGCAAACAGACATGGCAACACTCCAGAGCCGCTCAAGTGTAAAATCAAACAGTGCTTTTTGCTTTTAAGACGTGGTCAGACCCAGGTCGAATCGGTATGCGCTGAGTGTTTTTAGGTCAAGGGGCTTAATAGCAAATAGCGCAAAGTGAAAATAATTAACATATGGACACTCCCCCAATGCTAAATTATGCAGGAACGTGGTATTCCATATGAGTGAGCGCTCACCACGGCTTCCATAATACGAAAAGGCGCAGAGCGAGGCCCAAATCTGTATTACCGCATGGGTTTTTCCACTTGCTTAATCGGGCCCTATAGTGTGTTAGAAAACCACTGACAAATAAATCCAATATATGACCAACATTATTTGGGCTTGCGGCCCTTGGACATTTGGTATAGCTGAGTGGCCCCTGAGCCATCTTAAAGGACAACTTTAGTTTTTTTCAACCAAGGTTCATGTTTTAGGTTGTTAGAGAAAGTAAAAGATCAATGTTAATAGTTTTTTGTGGCCAGATGTAATTTCTTGGGGTCAAGTAGGACTATAGTAAATATTAATAAAGAAATCGCCATAAAATGTTGTATTTTTATGGCGTAGCCCCATGTTCGAATGCCCCCGCCCCCTGTCAAAAATAGCTAAAATCGCAGAACAGAAAGCAGAACATGAAAACAAATTAAAAGAAAAAAAAAAACTTTTGGTCATTTTATCATCTACTCAGGCTTATGTGAACATCCCAGACAGTTTTTACGTTGCTTCAGTCAGTATTTAGATATTTGATATTCATTTTAGCTGCCCCGCCCCCTTCCTATACAAACCCATTATAACTTAAAACTCAATTTTAACCATGATGATTCATCGAAAACACCCAACCTATTTTCTGTTGACTGATAATGTCCTTCTAATACACGGTGAGGGGGGCCGTGGATTGTCATTTACTGTTTTAATTTATTTTAAATATATTTTATTTTGTGAGGAGGAGCTGCAGATGGAGGAGCAGCTGGAGGGGCTAGGCAGCAGGAGGTTCTTTTCCAAAATAATTATTAAAAATAAATTAAAACTGTAAATGACAAACCTCACGTATTAGAGGGACATTATCAGTCAACAGAAAAAAGTTTAGGTGTTTTTGATGAATCTATTATGGAGTTTTAAGGGTTTGTATAGGAAGGGGGTGATGCAGTTAAAATTAATATCAAATATCTAATTACTGAATCAAGCAACTTAAGAACTGCCCGGGGTGTTCACATAAGCCTGAGTAGACGTTAAAATGACCAAAAGTTTTTTTGAAAGTGAAATATCCCTTTAACACACATCTTTTACCTAAAACTTGAACATTGGTTGAAAAAAAACTAAGGTTGTCCTTTAAAGGACCACTTCACCACTTTTCAACATCTCTTCATATAATTGGTCCTCACTAATGTTCATGATAAAACACCACCATTTTTTCCTACTCAGTCTGTGTCTCATAGGAGGGCTTTGGGCAGTTCGGACACCCGTCCACCAGTGACATCATCATTAGGCAGATTCTTTTTAAACAAGATTTGTTTTAAAATATATTTAGATTTGTATTATCGTGATAACGATGGCTTCAACTTTTGCATTGCAACTTTTCAGGAAAAGAAAGCCTGCCGTTTCTATTAGCTTGGATTCACCATCGATGATGTCACTGGTGGACGGGTTTCTGAAGCCTTCCTATGAGACACAGACTGAGTAGGAAAAAATGGTGGTATTTTATCATGAACATTAGTTAGGACCAATTATAGGAAGAGAAGTTGAAAAGTGGTGAAGTGGTCCTTTAAGTTGAGTAGCCCTGCTTTACGCTTACAGTATAGTGTTGCTCACCGCATAGCAGTGCTACTTTAAAAGACAAATCATTTTTTATTTATAGAGCACCTTTCAAAGACAATGAAAGCCTACAGGTTTTAAACATAAAAACATACCATAGCAGATATCCAATCATTAAAAGACTAGGCTATAAGAACAGGATATGATACAAAAAGGCTGTAAGCCTTCATCTTTTAAAATTGTCAACAGAGGGCACAAACTTTAAGGCCAGGGGGAGGTTATTCCTCACCTTTGGTCTTTAGCTTTAACAACCAGCAGGCCCATGGGCTTGTGGAGAGCTCTGTATGTGATTTAATACAAGAATCTTAAACTGGATCCTAAAATTGATGGTGAGCCAGTGCAGGGAGGCAAGAACGCCTGCATTGTTTCACCTTTTCAGCTTTTTCTAGTAGCCGAGTTTCATCTGCCTCATCACACTCAATATAACGGTTCTGTCATAACTCATAACAGCGATATACACACTCAGTCTGTCAGCGCAAGCACATCTTTTTCTTATCATATCAGTCATATTTCACCTTTTTCTAAACAATTTTCTGATGTGGTAAGTGGCCACTATAATTGACTCATACTGTATATGACCACTACTATATTCATATTATTTATAATAATTATTCTCTAAACATTTTGTAAGCACCTGGAGGTGACGGGGAAATGCTGCATGGTGGGGCCACATAGGTGCCAGTTGCATTTAACTTTTTTTTTTTAACTTGTCATGATTCATGACCTTATATCTTTCTTGACCCATGCAGTGGCAAAACACTCATCTTCGTAAGCATATTGTATCATGGATATCAATATGCTTAGGTAGATGAGTGTTCAATCACAACACACAATAATTAATAACAGTATTGAAAATAGGCACAAACAGGAGAACATATAACCAACCAGTGGCCTATATACAACTGATGAAGCAAGTCACAGGGATATTACACTAGAGAGCAGTAGCCCTGATCAGATTCATGTATGGTGCATTGTCCAATGATGTTGCACAACTGTGTACAGTGTGTTGGAACTTGGAAGCAATTCGAGGTGTTTCTGACTGTCAACTCACAATTGTCACAGCTAGAACTGTAGCATACGAACATGAGCAATTGAGCATATGAACATTTGGAAGCAATAGGCATACTACTAACCCAACATTAATGTTGCAGGATAATCTGAGTTATCTGACATGTATGCTGCTGGAGCTAAACATCCTGTAGGAGTGTACTAGCTGTGCGTGTGTGTGTGTGTGTGTGTGTGTGTGTGTGTGTGTGTGTGTGTGTGTGTGTGTGTGTGTGTGTGTGTGTGTGTGTGTGTGTGTGAGAGAGAGAGAAAGAGTGCGCATGTGTGCGTGGTCCCGTGCGTGTGAGAGAGAGAGAAAAGAGGAAAGCGAAAAGTGTAAGTGCAAGTCCCTCGGTGAATATAGGTGAATATTGCATATTGCTTTGTAGCCTATAGTGCTTTAGCCTTAGGATAATACACGCAGTGGGACACTGCAGTAGGCCTATAGACCACATAATATTGCCCTAGCTTTGTTAGGGCAATATTATGTGGCACATCGTCTGCTCGCCAACAAAGATGCAAATCAATCAATCATCGTGCGCAAGCTACTTGCGCGAGGCTAAATGTTCGCATTACGCGCCACAGCTCAGTGGGGTCCAATAATGTCAAGTCGACAGACACGGTGGAGTTGTGGTCACTAGCTGGTCACATATAAAGGCGAATAGGCGGTGCAATTATCACATTATGTGGTGCACGGCCACGGACGTGCACGAGGGATGATGATGGAACCAGAACCACCGCAACAGGTAACGTTAACACGAGTCATTTGTAAGATGACAGTCAGCTCATTAACACAATAGCCTACAGCCACGCCACGCCAGGCCGAATGCTCGACACATTTGATGATGATGATGATGATGACGATGATGATATAACACAGGCTTGTATAGGCTACACATTAATTTCTTACCTGACAATGACATACATGACCAGCACGTTGCCCACCAGCCCCACCACGCACACCATGGAGTAGAGAGCGGTGATGACAATCGCAATGACAACGGGGGTAGTGTCAGTGTCCAGCATGCCGGAATGAGCGTGGTCCGGGTCGCATCGCCCATCACCGAGGCTGTTGTTGTTGTTGCTGTCGGTGGTAAAGTTCTGACAGTAAGTGTGGTTGTAAAGCGTGGCCACGTTCGGGAATGTGCCACCGGTACGGTAGTGATGTATATTAATACCCGAGCTGTTTCCTGTGGTCTCCATGGCTATTCTTCGGCAAGAGGGAACGAGCTGTTTAATGAATAAACTGAGTTCTTCTCGTCCTACTCTCCGCAGGTCCGTCCCGTGTGTACAAGAGAGATGGAAGCAGCCAGCGGCAATGGGCTGCGTTCACCGACCAGCCAGTTGGCGCTCCACCGTGTGATAGGCTGTGACAGTTCACCGACGAGCCATGCGCGCGGCGACGCGAGCCTACGGGGCAGACAGGTGGGAGGACGTTGAAGTAGATTCGTTTTTGCTTCCTTATAGTTCCTTCTTCTGATTCGCATCATGTACTTTATCCTCTCGCTCCCCCATATTATTCGTTCATTCCTTCCTTGCTTAATTCGCTCATTTTTAAACATTCTTTACTAATTTCTTGACATGATGCCACTTAAAGTGGCATCATGTCATGGCATGCCATGTTCTATGAGCAGGGCCTGGCTGGAAACAAGTTCTTGAGCTTAGCCCAGATACCCTGGGTAAATATAGTAATCATTTCATTTCATGCCATGAATCATGCCATGAATCATGATCATGTCATGATGTCACTCACTATATGGAACACTGGGTTGAGACTTGGGAAAGACTGGGACGGGGAACAGAGAAACATTTGACACTTTGTATATGTAGGCCTATAGTAGTAGTAGTAGTAGTAGGATAATGTTGTAAAAGTTTCTATAGCATTCATAATGCATCATGTCTGCTACCTATCAACATTCATAACTTAAGGCAATATAAGTTTGATTATAATAGACTACTACAATTGCATTCAAGGTATAACGTCTTTTGAATAGCATGCTGTTTTCTGTATACTAATGGGTAGGCCTAGGAAGGTTATGCCTGCCATGCCATGACACCTTCTAACATAATTAAAGGTATGTCTGTATGAATTAATTAATGTCTGTAAATGAAACATTGTCGGTTGTCGCTGCTCCTCACTGGCTGCACCAATAGTTCTGAATTTTCACACAGGCATTAACCATTATATTATGGAGGTCTTAATGATCAAGGCCCTTTTTCAATTTAACAAATTTAACGCTGTTAATTACATTTATTTGTGAATTTATTTTCACCATTGACTTGTAATGGGAAGATTGAAGACTCAGATTCAAGTATTTTTACTTAAAGTCTGTAAGCGCTATATTTTCTTTTGTTTGTTTTTTTACATCAGTCAGCCTCAAGGTGGTGCAGCCCACTTTACCTTTTGCCCTATACTATAGCTCTTGAACTGCAAGTCGTAAAATAATATAAAAACTATGGATGACGTCCATTTGCACACATTTGCATTTTGATTTTTCTTCAAAACACTTTTTGCTCTTCCACCAACAGATTTTGTCCAAATCTCACAAAAATCGGTAGGCCTACACATGATCTCTGGACCTATCCGATTAAAAAAACACAGCCAGAATTTTGATAGTCTGTATCGTTCGGCCGTAATCGGCTTCTGAAGTTAGTGGTTAGTTATAAAAAATACCACAAATCAAATCACCAATTAACGGAATGTCCAATCCACCCCCAATTTTAATCACATGGCGGTTTAATCAACAGAGAGCCAAAGTCAATTCCATTTTCACCCATAGGGACGCCACAAACACCACAGCTTTGTGCAAGGTCCGGGTGGCCAAATCATAGAATCATAGATCATAGCCGTTTATGGCTGTACTTTGTGGTCGTGATTCGTCACTGACTTTACCTCTGTGTGTTTGTGCGCACACAGCTTTGTGGACCGTGACGTACTGTATGTGAAGTATGCGGAAGTGCTGTTTATGCCTGTGCTTTGTGGTCATGATACGTCACTGACGTTACCTCTGCGTTTTCAACCCAGCCATCTTTGTGGGTGCAGTTTCCCTTTCTGTGATGCGATTGACCGATTACAGAGTGCCCACACAACCAGCGCAGTGAGGAAAAAACACCTCATGTGTGTATTATGCTGCCGCTCCCAAGCATATATAAAAGTGATATAAAACGTGTGCACTGCCTCGTTACTTGAAGACATAACATAATGTTTAAATAAAATAGTCACACACAATTTAGGCATTTAGCAGACGCTCTTAATCCAGAGCGATTTACATTAAGCAAGAACATAAAAAAGCATTTATCATGAAACATGATAAGCTAAGAACGTAACAGTGGAATATCTATATAATGAAACTATACATATAAACTATACATAATACTATGCTATACATATGTACTATGATGTGCTATGACTACATACAATGCAATTATAGTGCTATAGTGCTGTCTACATAACATGCTATAAGTCTGTATCAAATGATATCTAAGTCTACAGAATTGCTATCTAAGGGGGTAGGGTAAGTGCTATGTGCTATGACTACATACAATGCAATTATAGTGCTATAGTGCTGTCTATACATAACATGCTATAAGTCTGCATCAGATGATATCTAAGTCTACAGAATTGCTGTCTAAGGGGGTAGGGTAAGTGCTATGGGCCATGATGGAGTCTGAAAAGGTGGGTTTTCAGACTACGGCGGAAGATTGGGAGTGATGCTGCAGTTCTGACTGCAACGGGAAGTGCATTCCACAGTTTTGGAGCCAGAAGGGAGAAGAGTTTGGGACGTGTGGAGCGTTGTCCCGGCGTTTTTAGTGAGGGTACTTTGAGCTTCCCTGCGTTGGCTGATCTGAGTGCCCGGGAGGGTTTGTAGGGTTCAATCATACTTGCAAGATATGGGGGAGCCATACCTTTGGTTGCTTTGAATGCCAGCATCAGAGCAACCAAAGGTATGGCTCCCCCCCCCCCCCCCCCCACACACACACACACACACACACTGTGTGCATAGACATCCCCACACACACATGAACAACATGACATTGTTGTTAATTACATTTCATAATCATCTTACTTAAAAGCTTAAATTAAGTACTGTGACTTTGCAAGATGTGATTAGGGGGGGGGGGGGGGGGGGGGGGGAAACTAAACCAGTTCAGTACTTGGACCATACTAGCCTCACACCAACAGCATCCGTAGTAAATACCATAACAGCATCAATGGGTGGGCTCTGTTCAACTCTATACTCAGGGGTGGGCAACTGGCGGCCCGTGGGCCACATGCGGCCCCCACCTTCACTTAATGCGGCCCGCAGGTTAATATCAGAATACTGATATAGTATTGATTTCAGCTGTTGCAATTCCAAACATGACCATGCTTTTATTACTTAATGACTAGTACTTAACGACTAGTATTAGTAGTATTGTCTTTGTGTACAATTTGTATTTAGTTCATAAAGTTATCACAACTAAAACTAAATCCATTTGAAAATCAATAAGTTACTTTTCAGGTTTCTAATAAAATAAAATAAAAAGCAAAAAATAATTCAGTATTTCAATTCAAATATAGCAAAAATAGCTGATATATTTAGCCACTATATTTATAGTGGCCGATCTACAAGCTCAAAACGCGTTGCGCTGCGACGTGTTTTGAGCTTGTAGATCGGCTATTTTTGCTACGACAGTAATATGCAATGTGGCCCTCTGGAGTGAGTGTGGAAATATAGTGGCCCTCTCCATCGTCAAAGTTGCCCAGCCCTGCTCTAGATTTAGTGTCAGAAGTCAGTTTAATCAGAGGGGTTGTCTGGGTGACATTTACTCATACCCACCTACTGACAGCTCAAATATTGTGCATATCGTGCACAAGGACATTGTAAGATGCATAGCCTAGCTTACTTCCTACTGTATTCTGTGGACGGAAAACTATATATCTTGTAATACTGTAAGCCTTATTATGATGCAAGATTTAGTCCATCCTCAGGCTTGCCATCCTCAGCCATGCTTCTTGGAGGCTTAAAAGCCTCCATGGATGTTCGCTGCAGTGTGTTTATCACTAGAAAGTCCGCTGAAATAAGATTATTTCCATGAAATACCTCTGTCCGGTCCGCTTAATTCCTGTTTCAATGTTCTATCTGCCAATACACACATCACAAATTGGATGTCTGGCAGTCTTGTGAAAAAACATACAAAGCAAGACATGACCTATTTGACCTCATCAGGATAGCACTGGCAAGAAACAGAATAATGTTGTTGTTTTGTTTTGTTCATTTTCTTTTTTGGGAGGGTCTGCCAACTGCACACTTCTTAACATGATCTCATGCCGAAAACATCAGACATTATGTAATGTGTCTTGAAACAACTTGTTGTGATTTGGCACTACAGTATACAATTGAATTGAATTGAATTGAATTGAATTGAATTGAATTGAATTGAATTACTTTTAGGGATCAAGGCATAGTTTACATTTGGATTATCTATAGGCAGAGTCAATTTCATATCCTTTGCAGAAATGTGTGTTCGGTTTAGCAGCGGCTGAAATATCAACCTGACATTGTCCTATGTTTTGCACAAACTTTAATCAAAATATTTAAGTATAGTACTGTACAAAGTACTGTACAGTAGCTACAAAGCTTGCACTAAAATTAAAGGTATGGAGGGCAAGATTCAAGATGTTTATTATCACACAGATGTACAAGTACATGCATTGTGAAAAACGTAGGTTGGGTGATGCTCCACAATACACATACATTAAAACAGTAAATAAATAACGATACTAAGTCTAAAAGGTTTAACACTAGCATGCCTGAGGTCATTTTGACCGTTTTTTTTTTTTTTTAATATTTTGAAGTTGATTCTCTTTGCCCATGAAGCTTTCAGAAGGTTCCCCTTCCATGACCATCATCATTCTATCATCTCAGATTTTCTAAATATGAATTTAAGCACATGCTACTTCTGTCTCATTTTACTTCAGACATGCTAGTGTTTTAAAAGAAAAAAAAAGTGTAAAAAGACCTCAGATCAGCATACAATTACAAGGTCGTATCACCATGGAAATGTTCATTGTTCAGTTGGCCTTGTTAAGCAGCCGTACAGCCTGGGGAGAAAACTGTTCTTCAGTCTGCTTGTGTTGGCTTTGATACTGGTACCTCTTCCCTGAGGGCAGCAGCATGAAAGAAAAGGTTATGGGGGTGTGTGGGGTCCTTGATGATCCTCAGGATCATCCTCATGATCCTGAGGCAGCGCTGAGTGTACAGCAAGTGATGTTTTGGTTAAAACAAACAAAAACATTGTTAAAAGGAGAGCTCAGCCCTCACCTACCTTGCATATAAATACTTTCCCGAATTATGCCACTGTCTGTCTCTGATCATGTAGGTCGAAACGTTAGTCGTTTATTTATTGTAACCTAATAAAAGGCTTGAAATGTCTGTGCTGCTCCAGCTTCCTCTCCTTCTTCTGGATAAAATTGGTATCCTGACCTGAAACAAACACTCTATAGCAATGAGTACTATCGCAACAGCTTTTTAACACTTATTTTAACCAAAGAAAATCACTTACCCTACCTTTAACATAAACAGTGCTATCTTGTTTTCATCAGGACATCCCTATAATTTATCTTTACTGTATATGCACAACTGTGTTGCTTGGCATAACCGATTTTCAATTTAAAGGGTGGTATTTTCCTTGTAAAAATAAGTGCTAAATAGCTCTATTCTATTTCCAATATCTCTTTATTATTCAGATAACATTCAATCATTTCTAAATGGTAAATGATAAATGGTGCATTTATATAGCGCCTTTTATCCAAGGCGCTTTACATAGATTGTGCATTACATTCACCCATTCATACACCGATGGCAGCGGAAACCATGCAAGGCACCAACTAGCACATCGGGAGCAATTAGGGGTTCAGTGTCTTGCTCAAGGACACTTCGACAGTAACTCTGGGGGAGCCCGGGTTCGAACTGGCAACCTTGCGGTTCCCATCCAGGCACAAAAAAGGAGAAAAAAGACAAAAGTGGAATGAAATATTTATATTACTACAGGTAGTTCTTCTGACCAAGCAATAAGCCTATCTCACAGAATTTCCCCGCCCCCCTAAATACGCCCCCTTTCGGGGTTAGTGGTGATAGCGTGACGTCACTCCATAGACGCTACATGTTAACCGAGGTAATTTAAGAAGTCTACAACTTTTGTTTTCTCAAGGTAAGGTTTGTTCTATCTGTTCGACCTGATTTACCATCTTGTTTGCTTCATAATAATATTGGTCTGTCACATTTTTACATTAGAAAATGTACTTAGATTCTCCAGAGAAAAAAACGTGTAAATGCTCATGTTAAAGACACCACTATTTACCGGAAGTGGGCGTGGAAAGCGGGCTGTGAGATAGGCCTATTGGTTGAAATAGGCTATCCAGCCGTGCTGAAATGAGCATGACAAGATTTGAGAACAGATTAATCACATTAGAAATATCATCAGTTGTGCCGATTAGTGATTAGACAGAGTTTTGTCAGAACAGCAACATTATTGGCTTAGGAATGGAACAAAAAGGGCAGGTACAGTATACGCTCCTGTATTTTACGCCAGACTTCCCGGTCCTTCATTGCCACCCCCAGTAGGCAGGAACTGGGGGTGGCAATGAAGGACCGGGAAGTCTGGCGTAGCATTGTTGTGGAATCCATGATCTCGACCGCGGTCGAAAAACGATGATGATTTTAACATGAGTTATTATGGTGGTACTTGGAGAGCCAAAACAATAGCTGTCAAAATTGGAACTGCATGGATCTTTATGGTTCCCTCTCCTGATTTGATTAACTTTCTAACAAAAACAAGTATTAAAGTGAGTGAGTGAGTGAGTGAGTGAGTGAGTGAGCGAGTAGGTAGTAGCATTTACAAGAAATCTGACGTTGGTCCAGCGGTGTGCATGATTAACACACACACATTAACACTCTCAACACTCCTGCAGAGAGACACCGTAATAAATTATCTTCGTTCACTTAGTGTCTCACCGAAACTGTAATGAAGCAAGCAAGGGCATTATCTTGATTAAAATCAATCCCTATTGGATTATTATGCAGAGCTACATGCCCTCATTTCACCTGTCACCAGAAAATGACAAGATTGTGGAAAGCCTTACAGAAGACTTACGAGATCAATCCTTACCACTTTACTGTAAGAAGAGCTGTCTGTAATCGTTACAAATGTCATTATAATTATCATGCTCCTCTTTATTACCTCTGTAGTTTTCACACAATCTTGCACTATTGTCTAATGTCTAATTGTAGGACTAGTAGCATACCAAAGTTTGTGCTATTGCCATTGAGAATGCATTGGGCGTTTAAGTTAAATGACTCCGAAACTACAAATCATTTCAAAGTAAAAAGTTCCAGCATGTGTCTCCACAGAGTCCACACTAAGCTGAATTATAAAATGTGTGAATAGAGTTTCTAGGTGAAAGTAATTTTTTGACGTGCCATAGAGCTGCCATTGAGCCCTATTAGAAATGTCTCAAATTTGAAAGCACTATATTTCTAAAACTATGAAACATTTCAAAGATTTCTTTTCAGGCAAACATGTCCACCGTAAGATGAACCTAAATAGGTTTGAATGGGGTTTCTAGGTGTAAGTATGTAGGACTAGTAGCATGCCAAGGTTTGTGCTATTGCCATTGAGAATGGCAGAAACTGCTTGTCATAATTTCTCCCCCCCTCCCTATTCCAAAGCCCCCCCAGGTACATTTTATTGTCTCCACCAGGCCGAAGGCATGGGGAGAGAGTATGTTTTGCACTCCGTCCGTCCGTCCGTGTGTCCGTCCGTCCGTCTGTGAACAGCTAATCTCTGGCACCGTTAAGCCGGTCAATGCCACATTTTGCACACACACTCCCTGGATGCCAACGATGAACCTCTGCCCCAGAATTTCCAGAACAGCCTGTTATAGCGCCACCAGGAGGCCGCTTTGTGCAAAACAAGTTTTTGGACAGTACACCTACAGATTTTGTCCAAACATCACACAAATTGGTACACAGTCTCTCTAGAGCCATTCAACGAAACAAGTCATTCACATTTCTCAGACTCCATCCTGATTGGCTAAGATTGGCTTCCAAAGTTCGCAGGAGTGCTCAGTTTCAAACAAAATGCTGCAAATCATGAACACATTGTGTGATTTCCGTGAAATTGTGCACGCACATTCCCACTAGGCCGAGGAAGAAATGCCACGTGAAGATTTTCAACTCAGCCTCATGGTGGCGCTATAACTGGCCGAAAAGTGTTTTTACCTCTAACTGCATGGATCTGTGGATAACTTTGTATGCCAACTCCCTAGAGGCCAAGGAAAAACCTTTGCCTGGAATTTTTCACATGTGCTCTTTATAGCGCCACCAGGAGGCCGACATATGTAAAACACATTTTCTACTATTACTCCTTCAGATTTTATCCAAATTTCACGCAAATCAGTACACATGCTCTCCATAGTCATGTCATCAAGACGGGTTTGTTTGATTTCTCATAATCCACCCTCATTGGCTACGATAGCCCGTTTTGTACAAATCGCCACAACTACTCAACGCAGCGTCCGATTGCGGTGAAACTGTGCATGCATATTCCCACTAGGCTGAGGAAGAAATGCCACTTGACAGTTTTCAAATCAGCCTCATGGTGGCGCTACAACAGGCCAAGCCGCGTCACACACACACACACACACACACACACACACACACACACACACACACACACACACACACACACACACACGTTTATATATTACTCCTAAACATTTTGCCAAACATCACACACACTGGTGGAGACCTGTGCCCAAAAGGGCACTTTTTCTAGTATTTAAACTATTTTCAGCAATGGTACACTTATTTTTTCAGTGGGTAGATCTTGTTGAGCTGGTCATTCTCACCCCAAGGCGTCAGTAAATGAAGATCTGTCATGCCTCCACTGCGTCCATTTTGCACGCCATGGCATTCCTATAGTTGTTGACTCTATACAACCCAATATCACTCTTCCCGCCCGGCTGTCCTCCCATGAACAAGAGCCAATTGTGTTCGCATAATCGCATAGATGCAGGGGAGGATTATCCAACGGGCCTGTTGGGCCCAGGCCCAGGGGCCCCTGAGCTAGGGGGGCCCCTGAGCTTGAGCGTCCGTGTGACCGCGAAGAGGCTCAAGCTCAGGGGCCCCCCAAAAAAGGGGTAACAGTGAATAACAGTCACACACACGGTCCTTGTCACTGTTATTAACAATGGGCTTATTCATTTGTGTCAATAAAATAACCACAAAAGTCCTAAACCATCATGATACGGTACATTACTGCAAGTGTTTAAACCCTCAGTTTGCATTTATTTGGTTTGGTTTTTGGCTGTTTATTATTTTTAAGCAATCCCTTGCTGTAAATTCTGAATATCGCAGGCCTATATGTCATAACTGTTATGCGTGCACGTGTGCAGACAGTATGCGCCACGTCGGGGAGAAGAAAAAAAGAGCTCCGGGGGGGTCGGGGGGCCCTTTTGCATGACGGTGGCCCAGGGGCCCATAATTTCTAGATCCACCTATGCATAGATGCCTGTTAAAGCCGGATGCACCACGTTGGATTTGAGAGCTGTATGTAGTTTTTTGCTTTAGGCGAGTTAAAACACAATTTAGTCAAGGCACAAATAACTAAAAGCATATGATTTTGGTGTCTTTAAAACTCAAAATCGAATTGATCTTTGATCAAATGAAGACACAAGGTTTTCAGCAACAGGCCTGACATTTTTAGATAAAGGAGGTGATTGAATTTGAGAACGATCTCAGTCAATCCAGATTTTCAGTGTAATGCACCAATGCACCAAAGAGTCATTATTCTTTTTATTGCACATACTGTGCAATAATGACTATAATAATGACTTTGCAGAATGACTCTCATTCTGATATGACTTAAATCCTGTCCAACTGGTTAATGGTTATACAACCCAAAGTTTTACAAAAGTTCAACATAACTTGTCTTAAGGACAAAAGTTGTACTTTATTTTGAACTGCTCATGCATTTTTTCATCCGTCTATCCAGTAATTAGTTTTCCGAATAAAGCCGTTTAACAGCCCACAAAACACTGACCATCAAATAGACCCAAGCAGTTTTCCAAAACATTTTATAGTCACCGGTTTGCTGTAGCACAGTGGTTCTCAAACTTTATTTTTATTTTTTATTATTCAGTACCCACTTTTCCTGATTTCTAAATCCAACAACAACTGTAAGCGCCCCTCGATCGTGAATGAAGACGAAAATGGATGGTTTCAACGGGTGTTTCTTTCTCAGAAGAAGCACCATTCGAACACGGTGAAAACGTAAGACAAATACCAAAGCAAAATGCACAACAGCTAAATTGACCAGAAACCAAAACAAAGCTCAAAAATACAATAATTAAGCCCCAAATCATAAAGAACTCAAATGAAAAACAAACAAACGCTCTTGTACCTCGTCCGCTTATCGAGGGTGCTATGGGCTGGAAAGGCCACCTTGAGCTTCATACAAAGGGTCACAGCAAGCAGGCACTGTGTCAAACGATCATACTGGGATAGACACATGGCTCTGCTGCTTCAAACATGCTGTCTCTCCCTGTGTCACTCTGGCTGTGTGTAGGTGAGTGAAGCTAACAGGCTTCCAAGTGTCCAAGAACCAAGTGTCACCGGCACTTACAACAACATTTTGCTTAGAAAACCATAGCTAACATAATGATGCTATTAATGAATGGTAACCCACCATTTGAAGAACATAATATACAAATAAGAAATTGAGTGAAAGAGTTGCAATTAGTGCCCTGAGCAGATATATTTGAACACCTGAGACATTAATTAAACTGCTTTCAACCTGGTGTCCCTCTTTAGGGCATATGATTATTGGCACAATCGTGGAACGTTTAGATTATTTGCCGGTCCCGGCATGATGAGTCTCTCAGCAATGTAATCTACCATGTTGATTGAACATGAGTTATTTGTTCAATGCAGATGAAATTTGATTGCAAGCAGTGTGTGCACATTGTAAACTTGCTTGTACAAGTTGTATACCAAGTCAATCTACTATCTAATAATAGTGGGTCGGCCTAAATACTGCACTGGGGGACTGCATTAGATCAGTTCTGAGCTGGTCTACAGCACAATCACTTTCTGCCTTTATGTGTAAGATGGCAATGCACCAACAATTGCCTGACCACACTCTTTTAATACCAACGTCTGTGCTGGACGTAAAAATGACAACTGCATCAGATGTACCAGCAAGCAGCCCCTAGAGTTTGTGCTTCTCCTTACATCCAACCGGAAATTGGCCGAAGGTCAAGGTGATGCTAGAGCATAGGCCGTGGGGTCACCAGTCAGTAGAGTGCCCTCCTTCCCGAGTGCATTAAGTTTCATAGCAATCTACTCATTAAATTTTGAGATATTGTGCATGCAAATTGAAATGTTGCCCTATTTGTGGCATTAGCAGAAAGGCCAAAACCCATAAGGACCAGCCTATTTTACTGTGTTGTGGAAAACTCCAAGCAAGATGCCCCCCTTCTGTAACCATCATGTATTGCTGTATGCAGAAACAAACACTTGCATCGCTTTCATACTAATAATAGGCCACATCAATTATATCATATCTTGACAAACTGTCCGGGGAGGCTTACACAAGCTTTCTTCTTAGGCACATACATTAATCTGCTTTGACGCTCTTTCAAGTGCCTGCGAAAAGGTTTCAAAGGCGACCCTGACTTAACTTTGAAGCATGTTTCTTCTGAGCTATGACAAATGAATGTTACTGATGTTCGTGCTGTGTCGGAGTTTCCATATATGCAGAAAATAGTGTGCTGTGTCAGGCACTTTGGTTATTATTATTTTTTTTTTTTATAATATTATTTTTTATTTGGAAAAAGCAGTACAATAACAGCATTTCTATGTATACATAGGACACAAGTGCAGTTCCCAGGATTTTTTTTTCATCCCTCTTCCCTCCCTCCCCCCTCCAAGTGACTCCATCTCCAGTGAGTTGATGCATACATATGGCATCAACTCAACACTTAACAGGGGCAAAGGGCAATATCGCTTCAGAGTGTACATTTCAGAAGGAGAAAAAGAAGAAAGAGCGGGCAGACAAAAGAAAAAGACTAAGGCCTCACTCAGACCTTTAAAACATTGATGCATGCTTGCTGTATGAATGTTGTGAGTGTCACGGCCGCCGCACTTTGGTTATTTCAGAGAATGCTTGAGAATGTTTGAAGCAAGGTTGAGGAATGATAATTTTTCTACAAGTTCCATTTTTTTGTCCCTTATTCTGAGAGGCAGACACATCATGGACCTGCAGTGTAGAAAAGCTTTAGGGGCCCCGTGTTAGGAAGTTATCTCATCTTTACATCAGGAATTGTGCAGTGAAGTTCATTCAGAAAGAATGCACTTTCTATCGGTCTCAGTCTATGAACGTATTTATCAAACTGTCTGCCCGTAGTCCTGTTATACTGCCTGTAGCATCATACCCTGATAGTCCCAGACAGAGTAAGGTCCTGTTCTCTCACAACGTGAGAAAATAAAGGAATGGAACTCTCAAAGGAATGTACTTTATATTGATGGAAACAGACAAAATGCACTAATCATGTCCAGAGAGAAATTAAACAAAAATCACTCCCATGTGAACTGAGTGGTGCAATTCCCTCCCCCCCCCCCCCCCCCCTCTCTCTCTGTTTCTGGCACAACAGCGCCACTTTCGGTACTCATTGGTACTCGTGCTCATAGTGACATAGTAGTCACATAGTTAGGTGAACACATAGGTGAACACGGACATTTCTGTTCGTTGGAGTGGTTGCACCACTCAAAAATAAGTAACTGCTTGGTACAAATAATAAATAACAAGACACATTTAACATAGTTTAATATGTATTTTCTCATCCCCCGGAGAACCGATAACTAAATGCAGTATAAAGGTTCAGCATGAGAGAATCTCAACACAATACACAGCATGCTAGTCCTGCAGTATTATATGCAGTCCTGGCATTTACTGTATACAAGAACAGAGCAGCTCCCCTTGCTTAAGATGAAGCTGGGGGCAAAAAGGCAATGTCACTGTTTTCAGCTGTTGCATAAATATGTCAAAGCAAAGAAATTCGTTCAGTGTGTGCGCGCGACGATGTTTGTCTTCTTTGTTGAAAACTGTACATTTTCTGTTGTTGCCAGCAGCAACAAGCATTCACTAGTGTTGGATTGGTTACATATGTGGGAGAAACATTAGGCATAGAGGCAGGCATGCGCATCTTGTTGCCAAGAGTAGGGCTGCAACTATTGATTGTTTTCTTCGAGATTATTCTAAATATTACTTTTTCGGAGAAGTCTAAAAAAAAGCTCCACAGGATGTCACAGACATCAACTACCAAAACAGCATGCATTTTCACACTCTGAATACATTCTTAAACTTTAAAACGATTCTCCTGTGGGAGATAAACTTTGACTCTGCAATGAAGGCCAAATTGAAGAGCAATATAAGTACCACTTCAAAAAGAATGATTTCTGATATTCTTACTCATACTCATGCAAAAGAGCACACCGCTCAACTCCAGAATGTCACCATGACAAGGCTTCAAGGTTCAAGGTTCAAGGTTAGCTTTATTGTCCCTTGCGGGAAATTGGTTTGCAGCCAGATCAAAGTAAAAAATACACACAACAACAACATTCAATACAAGACTGAGACCTAAGAACAGGGCACTAGAGACAGAGAATTCATGACATTCAAAGTAGCAAAGTCAGCAAAAGTGCATTAGTGGGCAGTATGTGCAAAGAGGCAAGAATAAAGTGCTATCTGCTGTTCAGCAGTTGAATAGCGGCCGGGACAAAGGATAGTTTGAACCGATTAGTCTTTGTAGTGGAGCACCCTCAGCCGACGACCTGAGGGCAACAGTTCAAACTCAGACCGAAGTGGGTGATCCGAGACCTCCAGGAGGGAGGAGGCTCTCTTAAGCATCTGCCTCTTGTACAGTTCTATGAGTTGGGCTTGGGTTCTCCCAGAAATCTTACTGGCCACTTTGACGAGGCTGCTGAGCCTGTTCTTGTTCGCCAGGGTCAGATTACCGTACCAGGCAACCATACAAAACATGAGAACAGATTCAATAAAACTTCTATAGAAAAGAGTCATCATCACAGACGAGACATTAAAAGAACGCATTTTCCTCAGAAAAAAAAGACGCTGCTGGACTTTTTTTGATGTAGAGGCAACATGAGAGTCAAAGGAGAGTTTGTTGTCAAGAAAGACACCCAAGTATTTATAGCTCTCTACAACTTCAATTTCTGTGCCCTTAATGAGTGTAGGAGCAGGACTGGGAGGAGTCCTTCTAAAGCTGATGATCATGTCTTTTGTTTTGGTCACATTTAACTGTAAGAATGACTTGTCACACCACGATATGAAGTCATTGACAACTGGCCCATGCTGTACCTCATTGTCTTCAAGAAGGCTAACAATCACAGAGTCATCAGCAAATTTGACAATTGACTGTTAGGGTGATTGCTACAACAGTCGTTGGTATACAGAATATACAGTAGTGAGGAGAGACAACAGCCTTGGGGAGAACCAGTGGAGGAGAGCAGCAGAGAAGACAGGACCTCATTTACCCTCAACGCACTGAGACAGTTAAGAAGTCTATGATCCAGCCAACAAGGTTAAGATCCAGTTTAAAATAACTGATTAGCTTCTGGGCTAGAAGATGTGGCTGGATCGTGTTAAAGGCAGAGGAAAAATCGACAAACAACAGTCTAGCCTGTGTTTTTTTCCCCTCAAGGTGGCGGTACAAGAAATGCAGTAGGGTGATAGTGGCATCATCTACACCTCTTCCAGACCTGTATGCAAACTGCAGGGGATCTAGAGATTTCTCCACCTGCTTTAGGATGTTATCTTTGACTAGCTTTTCCAAACATTTCATTACTAATGAAGTCAAAGCAACAGGCCTGAAGTCATTTAATGACTTTGGGGTCCTAATTTTGGCAACTGGGACAATTGTGGACTGTTTCCATAACTTAGGGACCCGCTGTTGTTGAAGAGATAAGTTAAAAAATAAAATGAAAAATGCTGCAGAGCTGGTCAGCACAAGTTGAGAGAACCTTGCCACATATGTTGTCCGGCCCTGGACTTTTTGACTTAGTGTGTCTGAGGTGTTTTTCCACACTTTTTTTGTCAATAACTAGGGCTGGAGGGGCTCTAGTCTCGTTTTTTAATTCATTAATTTTATCAGCAAAGTCCTGATTCTCAAATCTTAGGTAAAACGTATTTAGCTCATTGGCCAGCTGTACATCTGAGTTAAACCCAGGCATGGAGATGTGCTTATGGCCTTTATCATCTGACCCTGTCATAGATTTCATGCCGTTCCATGCTTCCCTGAGGTTATTACTGCTCAGCTCAGCTTCGATTTTGTTTTTGTACCTGAGTTTAGCTTTTTTAATCTCAGACTTGATCTCTCTATTTAGTTCCCTAACCTTGGGTAGATCACCCTCATTGAAGGCATTTTTCCTGTTGTGGATTAAGCTTTTAAGGGCTGATGATGCCCAGGGTTTGCTATTAGGAAAAACCTTAACAGTCTTAGTGGGAATAACATTTTCTTCACAGAACGATATATAGCTGCACACAGCGTCTGTAATTTCATCAATGTTATCAGATGATTCTGTAAACACAGACCAATCTGTGCAGTCAAAGCACCCCTGCAGGGCAAGAGAGGAATCCTCATTCCAGATCTTCACCTGTCTTTTCCGCACCTTCTCCCTCCTTAGCACAGTCTTGTAAACGGGTAGAAGGTGTACAATGTTATGATCAGAAGATCCGAGAGCAGGGCCCGCCTCCGATTTGTATGCTCCTTTAATGGAGCCATAACATAGATCCAGAGTCTTGTTGCGCCGTGTGTGACAGTTGACATATTGATAAAAACTGTTTAAAGTTTTCTTCAAGTTGCAATGATTAAAGTCTCCCAGAATTATGTTGGGCGCGTCAGGGGAGATAGATTGCAATGATTGTGTCACTCTGAAGACGGTGTTCGCTGCGATGTCCGCGTTGGCTTTTGGATGAATGTAAACAACGGTGATAAACACTTGGGGAAATTCCCTTGGGAGATAAAAGGGCCGCACCGACACGGACAGGAGATCTATATCGGGCGTGCATAACCGTTCACGCACGGTGAAGTTATTACACCATCTCCGATTAATGTATAGGCACACCCCTCCTCCCTGTGTTTTGTGTGTTACCTCACTGTCCCGGTCCAGCCGTATAGGCGATCCGAAGCCGCTGATGTCAAATGACGTGTCAGAGTCAGAGTCAGAGTCAGTAAGCCAAGTTTCAGTGAATGCCATCAAACAGACATCCCTGTATTCGCGTAGATGACTGATATTCCCATGTAATTCATCCATTTTGTTCCTCAAAGATTGGACGTTGGCCAGGATTATGGAGGGTAGTGGGACGCGGTTGTTTTGCGTCTGTTTCCTTAAAGGTATATTCAGTGATTTCGCTTCATTCAAATATCACTTATTTTTTCTTTTTATTTGGATAAGCCTCCCTACTATAGAGTGTGCTGACCATATAAGGAGTTCCTCCCTGTCCCCAGTGAGCCCCTGGGGTCAAAAAACCCTAGTTTCAGTTTTGGTGGCGGGTGGCAAAGCCTTCATCCAATCATGTGTGGGGGCGGGCCTTGGTGCACATGCTGTTGCACTTCCCCCCACTGTAGAGCGTGTGCATGTGCACATTTTGTTACCGGGGCGGACTGGGTGGTTTTCCAAATCACCCAAATCACTGAATGCTCCTTTAAACGTTGACGCACGCCACCCTTCTTTCCTCTTTTCCTGATGTATGCCGATTTCTTGAAGCCATCTCTTACATTCACAGAATCTCCGACTATTCCTGGATTAAAGTTGGAAGTCTGTGAAGAGAGTGTCGCATCGAGGCTCTGACGATTCCACTGTAGATTTAGGAGAAACTCCCGCGAGTACTGAAATGTTTGTGAGTGTTGGTGACTCCATGCAAAAACCATTAAAAGCATCAAAAGTAGTACTCTTAGAAACTCCATCTTTCAGCCTCCTGAGCTACAAGTAGGACTTAATAAATACTCGAAAACTCTAGGCCTGTTCTGACAAGACAAACATAATAAATAATTAAAACGATGCACAGACACTCCTTAAACTAAAACCTGCTGCTGGTCGCCACAAGAGCAGCGCCCGCAAACATCAGTCTACAACTGTCACTCAGTCACTGCTGAAATGGTTACATGCCAGTGCCCACCACCATGGGGGTTGTGGGTTCAAATCCACCGTGGGTGGCAGATTCCACACTACAACTGAAATGACAACATGAACAATGAACAATATAGTTGTAGTTATCAGCAAGGGATCAAACTCTGACTGGAATGACTTAGCTTTGACCTAATCATACGGACGCAGAATCATTCATTACAGACCTATTTGACTATTGATGGTCAAAATGAAGATATACACACATCAAGGAGCATATTTTATCTTCAGCCATCTACCTACAGTGATACATCGTTTAAAACTAAACAGCAGATTAAATGCAAGAACTCAATAATGAAGTGCAAATCCAAATGTGCTTTATTTCCCATGCTCATGGAGGATGTTACTGCGTGATAGGTAACAACAGAACCTCTGCACTTACTCCAACAAGTGTATATTCAAGGACATGCAGGCACTTGTATTATTTTTGCTACAGAGGATGCAGCATCAGCCTGTATGTGCTTTGTCTTTTCTCCGGTGTAAACATTGTCAAACAGAGCTAAAATTGCCAGGGGTGACTGAGGGGTCATCTCTGCTGGAGTGCAGTATGGTAAATTCAACATCTTCCCACCTGGGAAACATTTTAGAATAGAGGTGTTTTGGAGAGTGCAATCGTCACATCTGAATTGGAGGTGTGAGAAAACGACCGTTTCCTTCCCCCTAAGTGTTTAACAATAAGCCTATCTCACAGAATTTCCCCGCCCCCCTTAATACGCCCCCTTTCGGGGTTAGTGGTGATAGCGTGACGTCACTCCATAGACGCTTCATGTTAACAGAGGTAATTTAAGAAGTCTACAACTTTTGTTTTCTCAAGGTAAGGTTTGTTCTATCTGTTCGAGCTGATTTACCATCTTGTTTGCTTCATAATAATATTGGTCTGTCACATTTTTACATTAGAAAATGTACTTAGATTCTCCAGAGAAAAAAACGTGTAAATGCTAATGTTAAAGACACCACTATTTACCGGAAGTGGGCGTGGAAAGCGGGCTGTGAGATAGGCCTATTGAACTGCAGAGCAATAGTCTGACTTGGTCAATTCTGTCTGTGTATAATTTATCTCCTTATTTTACTTCTATTTCCCCCCCTTCCCTTCTTTGTGTACTCATGTACTGGGATCAAATCCCAAATGAGTTCGGTCTCTCCTGCATATGCCCTGCTCTGGTACTATATTACCTCTCCCCTTCTTGTCTCGAGAGAAATGCACAACCACATGCAGACGACAGAATGAATTTTATCTTCTCATACAAGACGTCGTTTAGTGTCTCTGTTATAAATTACACCATAAAAATGGCTCCGGGGACGACCTCAGTGTCGTACATTTCACTTTCGTTATGGGCCACATTTATCTGTATGATAAAACCCGGTGTCATGGTGCCCAGGCCCTCCTCCTCTCCCAGGACCTAAAGTAATGGAGACAAACATCACTAGAATGCTAGGGTGTGTGGAATTTCAATGTTTCATTTTGGTGCAGTGTTCATCTTCTAGTTTTGAGATTTGAAAACGGTAGTAAATGGGTCTGTCCCTCGCCACAAGACACCACTTGAACTCACAGTTTCAGTGATGGAAAGCAGGCCTTTTAAAGAGACGTCTGTGGAATGTGTTGTACAACACGGGAGCGTTTGCGGTTTATCATACAGAATGGCTGCTCTAGCATAGACGTGAGGAGATTGTCCATGTATGAGCTGGTCAATGTTATATAGACAAGGATTATGCACGGACAGATGCACAAATGCACAAAGGACGGACAGACATGCAAGACTGGAGTGCGTGGCATGAACCCTAGCCAACAAACAACAGAGTAAATGGTAATACAACTATTAAGTTCCACATCCTCTCTATAGCAGACTGAACATATTTACATGTTTAGCCTTCATTCGTCTATTTGTTTCCATTCATTATTCCATCATTATTCTTTGCAGAGGCGCTAGTGCTACGTGAGGCTAAACTGGATGTCTCCTCTGCATTCCCTGCACTCCCCAGAGGAGTTTTAGTAAACAGAGAAGGAGGGGCGAGCAGTGCCAGACAACAGGGAGGGGAGAGGAGTACGGCATTGGTAGGGAGAGTGAACATTGACAGAAGGTCTTTTCCTATCATCCAGCCTTGCCTCAGCTGCTGCACTCTCCAAGCGTTTGTTTCCACCATTTCATCCCCTGACAGTTTTTTCTATTCTCCTCCTGTAATGGATATTTTAGAATGCCAAATAGATTGGCAAATATATGCATTAGAGAAACAAGAGGAACTATAACCAGGTGCTCAATGGAGGTAGCAGGATGTGATAATGATAAAAAGGTGCTCACACGGATCAAAAACGGGATCAATACATGATAAAAAGAGAAGGATCCGGGCACACAAGGTTAAAAAATGAGGAACGCCTTTATTGATTAAAAGGCAACTGCCAACATGTTTCGACCTAACAGGTCTTCATCAGGGCAAGAAGTTCTTGTCCTGATGAAGACCTGTTGACCTGTCGAAACCTGTTGAAACATGTTGGCAGTTGCCTTTTAATCAATAAAGGCGTTCCTCATTTTTTAACCTTGTGTGCCCGGATTCTATCAAATATATGCATTATTGTGTATTTCTCTGCCTTCCATTCAGTATCTTTGCTCACCAATGTGCTCAGTCTAACTCAACGGCAGCTGTCAATCTAACAGCTGACTTGACTCCTCCACGCTGTCAGGTTAAGACTAGACTGTAAGAACTGTCTGAGAATAGGGTTGAGGGGGGCTTGCGCCCGGAGGGGCTGCTGGAATAGGCAAGGAGGCCTGTTCCTCACTCTGTATGTTGTTCTCAATTCTCAATACTTCACCCTGGAAAACTTTGTCAATCCTTCATCTTTGGAAGATTATTTAATCTACAACACTCCTTCTCCTCTATCTAATACCTCTCCGTCATCCCTTGCTTCTGTCATTTCAGAAAACTCTTATTTCTCACCCTTGTGTTGTTTACAAAGGGGGATGACTCGGAGGCGTCACCCCCATCCATCGAGACTGCGACCTGAGTGCAGGGCAGGCCAAAGCTGAAGTTTCATATAGAATAATGTCCCTTGATGGGTTATAATTAATAACATTTCAGTGAGTTCATCTCTTCCTCTCAAGCAGTCCTCCCACTCACTCTCTCCAATGCAGGAAGTATGGTGTTAATTAATATCAAGTTATAATGAAGTCGCCTTTTCATTACCATTTATCACTTCAGCTTAATGTGGGGGCTGGCATCACACACTGTTGTTAAACAATGACCATGGATCAGACAGGGTCAAACACTTACAGGGAATTTGTAACACAGACAAACACTCTGCCAGGACAGGACCTGCATTCCTTAACAAAAACTAATGTTTTGGAAAGGAAAAAGCATCTGTTTTGCAGTTTTTAAGTGTTTTGCATATTGAAGCAAATATGTGATGCATATCTGGTCAATGTATGTATCAATGTGTCAATATTTATGTATTTTGGGACAGACTCTCCCAAAGGCTTTCATAGGAAAAGGAATTTGATTCTCAATATTGTTCTATTGCCTTCAGCTCATTACATTCCTGTCAGATGCATATTGTTAATAAGCAAAGTGAAGGGGGAGAAAGCCATTAACTTGATCTGCGGTCAGGTGGCATGAAAGAGAAAGTCACAGATGACAACCTGCTTTCAGTTTGAGGTGAGGCAAATTGCCATTGGCCAACTAATCGGCCCATCTGCACCGGTGAGATAATGGAATGTGTTGCAGTCTGGCAGCCTTTTCTGCAAACAGGTTAATCAAATCATTATACAACAACAACAACAGCCAGGTGTCTGATAGGGATTTTTAATTAAGCTTCTCTATGACACCTAAATAGAAGGCTTTCAAACCAGAGCAGCATCACACGTTCTTTGCAACAATATATACAGTAGGCTATACCTACTGCATGTGTAATTGGATTTCCCATTAACATTTTTAAGCTCACGCTTTTATGCAGAGGGACTTATAATGAGTAGACAGGAAGGGGCTGAGTGTCTCGCTCAAGGACACTTCCACATACATGAAACAGTATTCGGTCAAACCGACAAGCTTTTTCACAAAGAAGTGTGTTCAATCACAGTGCTGCTACCCTGTTGATGAACTACAGATGAAATAGTAGTATGATTTGATGATGACAAACTACAATAGATTAACAACAATAGCACACTCCAACCATGTCATCATCATCATCATTTTTCGACTGCGGTCGAGATCATGGATTTCACAATGCCACGCCAGACTTCCCGGTTCTTCATTGCCATCCCCAGTTCCTGCTTACTGATGCATGTGTCCCCACCGATGACATCAGGGAACGACAGTTTTCTAAACCGGTCTGGTTTGAGGCAGGACTCCAGAGAAGAAGGGAAGATATAACCTCATTGTCAGCTCTGTAGCAATGGCCGGCAAACTGTGTTCTTCTAGATCGGACTAGTGAAGAAACACGGGGAAGGTTGCCGTATATTAGATTAGTCGATGGGTGGCTCTTCCAAGACAGATTTTGCGCTGTCATTAGAAGGCGGGTGTAAGTGCCATCCAACCGTTTCTCTAGTTTCTTTGAAAGTGTCCATGTCGCCATAGAGTAGAATCGGCTCAACGGTTGTCCTAAATATTTTTTACTTTTAACATCTTACTAAGCTGGGATGACCAGATCTTATGCATGTCATTGCAGGCTGACCAGGCCATACCCTTCCTAGTTTGAAAGTCCTTTGGGGAAGAAGATATATATGAACCCAAATACTTGTAGTCATCAACCTGTTTCAGAGGAGTGTTGTTAAGTGTTTGTATAATGCGGTTATTGTTGGATTTGCATATATTTACGTATTCAGTTTTCGTCTCGTTGAGATAAAGACCAACACAGTTGGAGGCCTGCTCAAGAGACTGAAGGAGAGCCTGAGCGTATTCCAATTATGATAAGCGTGATGTCATCAGCGAAGTCAGTGTCGGTTAGGTATTTAGCAGGATGACGAGAGCTTCTCCTAGGGTGTAGTTGGTAGCCCTTATCATTGATAGTATCAACTGACATACGAAGAACATAATCAACAACAATAATAAATAGAAACGGGGCAAGTGTGTCGCCTTGGAGAATGCCAGCAAGGATGGGGAATGATGGTGTTTCTCCGTCAGGAGTAAGGATGACCGCTGAGGTATTTGTATATAGAACTTTTATGGCATTGATCATTTTGTCAGGGATACCATATCATTTAAGAATTTCAAACATTTTGGCTCTGTCCACTGAATCAAAAGCCTTCGAGAAATCAACAAAGACTAGTGCGAGATCGATGTTGCAGAGCTGTGATTCCTCAATAACCCTATACGTAAGCATATAGGATTTGACTCAAAGTGGATCTACCACGTCTAAATCCGTTTTGATTGTTTCGGAGTAGAGGCTCAACGACCATGTGGGTGTTCATGTTATGTCTGTCCACCCGTCCGTTAGTTAGTCACGCCTCCATATATGGTCATGCCTCGTGACATCACGTCTCCATATATGGTCACGCCTCATGACATCACGCCTCGTGACATCACGTCTCCATATATGGTCACGCCTCGTGACATCACAACTCCATTCATTCCATGTTGATCTGACCCCCCCATGCCAAAGCGCCAGCGCTCGCCCAGAAGTCTGCCGTCTGCCGCCATCCAGGCGGATGCGTGCACGTGACCTCACCCTCACGGCGTCTTACTGGTTAATAGATACACTAATTTACTGATTTTCACGGCCTGTGCTAATACGTTTCCTTTGTAACTTTTGCAATGTTCCACTCTCTGTTGTGCATGTGAATGTTCTCTCTTGGTCTGTAAAAGGTCAACCACAGGATTATTATAAAGAATAGCAGACTCTGTGGATCATCCACAGTAAAGTCTACAACATGGAGAAAAATAAGGAACACTGCATCTGGATTGATGTAAAACCTATTCAATTCGACATGACCATTTATCAGAAATGAGACTATGTAAGCCCCTGTGACTCCTATACACAACCCCCTACCATGTGTTTATACATGGATGAAAGATGAAATTGTTTAAAGTAACATGTTAAACAAATGAGGTAGGGAGACCAAGACAGATCAAGGGAAAATAACATAAGACTCCTATACTTCTGCAGGCTAAGCTTTCTTGTCTTCATTTTATTCCATCTGTTTATTTTTTGTTGAGGGGTGCTAGCCCCTCCTATATTCAGCTATAGTTGTAGATTTTCGTCTTACACAAACATTAAATTCCCATTGACAATGAATGGAGAATTTACGTCATATATGTGGACGAGCAAATCGTCTATTTTCGTTCCACATTAAATTCCCTTTGACAATGAATGGAGAATGATGATGTACGATGTACGATGATAAGAGCGCCCCTCACTTCACACGGGTGTGATTTTTAGTTAAAACTTATTAAAATTGGCCTGGACTGTTAGCTCAATGGTCTGGGTACCCAGCCGGACGGCGTGCCGCGGGTTCGACTCCCGAGCCCGATGGCCTTTGCCGTGTCACTCCCCATCTTTCCCCCACTTTCCTGTCTGTCTACTGTTCCCGAACAATAAAGGCATAAAAAAGCCCCAAAAACAAATCTTTAAAAAAAATGTATTAAAAATTGTTTGTGCTTTAAACACTACTTTCCTGACTAGTTTAATATGGAAGTTAAATAGTGGAGGGTGACAGATCGTCAATAGGGTTCCATTTTGGGGAAATGGGGAAAATAGCCGCTGTACAAGCTCACCACATTGTTAGCTATTAAACTGGCTATTTATGCTAGTTTTGTGAGACACTGTTGTAAACAAAGTAGCTTATAGTGTTTAATAAGACAAATAATCAAAGAAAACGTGCTTTTCAATTATTCGATGAATCAAAATAATAATAATATATAGCCTAATCGATAATTGCTGAGAAAAGAATTGATAGTTGCAGCCCTAAAAACTATTTGAGCCTTGTCCACTCAGGGATGCTCAGAAAGCAGTGCCAATTACTATGCTAATTTCATACGCAGAGAAGCTCAATGTGCTTCACAAGGAATGCATACATCATTTTCAAAATGAATGAACACAGAGAGCCCTTAAATGACATGCAGAAGTAATTCCCGTCAAGATGCTGGTAGAAGAGCAGAAGGCTCTCAGGACCTTCTGTCGGTGTGCGGTGGCCCAAGTACACACCGCAGGGAGCCACTACAGCAGGCACTTGCAGAGGGGGAGCTAGGGGGGCTTGTGCCCCTGCCCTTTTGCCCTGCCCCCTCAGTGCTCTCTGCACGGCCCTGCGCTACAGTAGATGCTGGGGGTCAATCTCTCTCTCTCTCTCTCTCTCTCTCTCTTGTATACGGACATATTGATGAGCAATATTTAACCTATTTAGACCTAAGTTCGATTCTACAAATGTCTACAAATTCTAAAACTCTTTTTCGGTTGGCATCCATCTTGGAAATATGCAAATTAGAGGTCCGGGTGGCCATCCTATTTATTGCACATTCAAATCTAGGCCTACAGTTAGGCTAATGACAGTCAAGTTCAGCTTCAGGTAGGCTATTATCTATAATAATATCAATGCAGCACAAAACAAAACAAGTGCAACAGTGATCAATTTAACTCATGCAAATTACAACTTCAACAGGGTACATTCACAATTCCACAGCCAGGTCAGTAGAATTGTTAATTAATAGACTGGAACAATACTATAGCCAATTAAAGTTGTATTAAATACTTCCACTGCTCAGTTCCCAAGGTCATAAAAAGCTGTCTTACAATACAGTAAGTTATGGATGAATCATTACAATACAGTAAGTTATGAACGAGTCACTGTAACATTCAAGGTGTTTTATCAAATGAAAGGATAGTCCCCCCCCCCCAAACAAAATAATCACATTTTCTATTCGTGACACAAAGGAGACTCTTTGTATTGTGCTGTCAGTGACTGAAAAGTTTATTTTTATTATTATGGCGGATCGACACAGTGTTTCTACCAGAACAGCTGCATCTCATCAAATTACTGGCTTAGGAATGTGACAAAAACAACATAACATATCCATGAATTCAAGTCTCCGTGGGGTGAGTAATCAATAGATTATGATATCGATATTTCTATTGTGAACTATACCTATACCTTTTCATATGGATAATATAGCTGAACATATGAACAACGTATTCATGAATATTCAAACATTTTAAACACATTTCAAACATAATATTCCAGGAATGTTCAAAAATTGCACAAACTAGAACTATGTACAAGCTCACAACCTTGTCGTGCTGTGAGCTTGGCTATTTTATAGGAACTAGGAAAAGGTTAAAGTTGTATTTTTTCATCAATTTATTTTAAATTTAGAGTAGTTAATTATGTTTTACCCCCATTTTCTCCCCAATTTAGTCGTTATGCCAATTCATTCCTCCCAACACACATGTGCGTGTTGTCAACTTGTCACTGCTGTTGTAACCTACTGACTCACCTGCCAGTGAGGATAGTGTTGATTTTGTCGACTACCTATTTTCACCGACAAAAACGACATTGAAAACTAAGCTATGCTGACTAAAACTAAGACTAAAGTTTGTTTGTTTGTTTGTTTGTTTATTCATTTTCACTACTAATTACTACTGCAGCAGACATTGGTGGAAAGTAACTATATACTTACAGTAAGTATAAGCATTGTGAGCGTGTAGATCTGCTATTTTCAAAGCATTTTTAAACGGGGTTCAAAAACAAAAGTTTTATTTTCAGTGATTAAGTAAATTCTATTAGGAATACCTCTGTGCTTTTAATGAAGTAAAGTTACGTAAGTAGAAAATGGTTGGCGTATACTACTTCCTCCACTAGCGGAACACTGAGCTGCAGTTTCATAAACGGATTGATTTCTCACAGATTGCGCTAAATGATCTTGAACATTTGAAATTAGCCCATTTTCTAGAGTCACTAGTCGTGAGGGCTGCACAGTCCCTGGATTCATGGTCATCAGGTTCTCCAACGCTCCAGTACCTGCACAATAAACAACAATGTATTGACCCACATCCACTCAGTTACTCACATACAGTACCAGTACCTGCACAGTAAACACAATGTATTGACCCACATCCAGTTACTCACATACAGTGACTTTGATAGAATTACAATATAAAAACATGTAAAATGTCTCACTGTGTTGTCAGTCGTGTGCTATCCACCCACGTCCATCTTCTTCCGGACCATGTCAGACCAATCCATGTAGCATCCCGGGCCAATCCTCTGATGTATGCCTGATCATTTGTACATGATGGAATCATCATTAATTGTATCCAATACATTCACTTATTCACTTTAATCATGGAAGTAGATCATACAACTATGACTACAACTATAACTACACACACGTACACACGTACACACGTACACGCACGCAGCACGCACGCACGCACGCACGCACGCACGCACGCACGCACGCACGCACACGCGCACACACACGCGCACACACACACACACACACACACACACACACACACACACACACACACACACACACACACACACACACACTAACCTGTTCTTCTCCACTGTTAATCACCACCAGATCAGCTCCTTGACTCAGACACACATCTCTAGCTTGCTGCCATGTACCAGGAGTACGATTAATGTAGTAACAGCTGTCTCCACAGTGCCATCCACTGGGACAATCTAAAAACATCAAACAGGAGATTTACTGATGGATTTTCAATGTACTGATAATCAATTCTAACGCATGGTTATAATAATAATAATAATAATAATAATAGTATTCAGACATTATGTAGTGTAGTGGAGGTTAAAACTATTCATGTATTACATCAGTGGTGTGCATGTTTACTCAAGTACATTACTTTCTGGTATTTTTTAGTTAAGGTTTTTGGATACAAATGACAAAACTTCAGGCTACCATGTGACATGAAGGTACAAAGATACACCCCACGTTTGTAGCTGCTACAAAAGCTTCAAAGCTACACTCTAAGGCTGAGCTCACACCTTTCATGCAATTCTCGTGCTCGTTGGATGCTCGTTGGATGCATGTTGTGTTGTGTCATGGCCGCCCAATGTATTTCCAATGGAGGTCACATGGTTTGACACAACATTGTGTTGTGTGAGGGGGAGGGGTGCATTCGCTGCGCCCCTCCCCCTCACACAACACAATGTTGGGTCAAACCATGTGACCTCCATTGGAAATGCATTGGGCCGCTGGGCGGCCATGACACAACACCCAACGAGCACAGAGAATTGCATGAAAGGTGTGAGCTCAGCCTAAGGCTGAGCTCACACCTTTAATGCAATTCTCGTGCTCGTTGGATCAATGCTGTGTTGTGTCATGGCCGCCCAATGTATTTCCAATGGAGGTCACATGGTTTGACACAACATTGTGTTGTGTGAGGGGGAGGGGCGTTTCGACTGCGCCCCTCCCCCTCACACAAAAAAAGTAAATGAAAAGGAATGTCATGAAACCTTTAATTAGTATCATCGGTAACACCTGTGTGAAGGAAGTCAGAAGAGGCACCGGAAGTGGGAAGACTTATTTCCTGAAAAGGCATACATGTGCATAGCGCCTACATGTATTGTATAACTATTGTCCCTAACAGATATTGTTTGAGCAGGTGTGGTCAAAATGAGCGCTGATGGTGCATATACTGTACCTCTGCATCGCTGAGAACTTTCGCTGGATCCGTCCACTGAGGCACTAAGAGTGCAGAACCACAGCACCACCACGAGAAGTCTGGGCGACCAGAACCAACTGTAACGGGAGGTGACGATGGAGGCCATGTTCCTTCAGCGGCAGCCAGCTATAGTGGGATGAGATGAGGAAGACAATGAGAGCGACTGCATGCAGCGTCCACTGCTCCGTGGATCAGTGAGGCTGCTATAGGGGAGGGGAGGGGAGGGGAGGGGAGGGGGGTGTGGGCGGTGGTGGTGAAGTACACATGACCCTTGGCCCTTTGTGAGGAGGACATGTGAGGTCACACGTGCCAAAGGGGGTAAACTGATTGCTGAAATAACATCATCAGCAGTACTTTGTCAATTATAACTGTCAACAACGGATCAAGAGTTAAGCCATGTTGGCTTGTGGTGGGCATTCTTTTGTCTTTTTTCTTTTTTTTCTTTTTTACAAAATGAACAGACAATGAAATTACCAGAAACATATCAAGAGATAGCCAAGAATGAACATAACAGATCTACAACACACACACTCCCTCTCTCTCTCTCTCTCTCTCTCTCTCTCTCTTGTATACGGACATATTTAAGTAGTTCCGGTCATTTGGTGGAGGTCTGGGGGCCACGCATTAAACATACTTTAATCCACAAAACTAGCGTAATTTGTACTTTATGTATATGACTATTTCTATGTAGAGCAACTTTTGTTCAACGTTGACCCCTCTGTCACAACAATTTTTTGTGTCCAGTATCAGTACGCCAGTAGCAGCAGAGGGGTCAATGTTGAACCGAAGGTCAACAATACAAATGATTATAAATGATTATACTATTTTATTTTTAATGCATGGCCCCCAGACCCCTACCCAGGGGCGTCACTTGCGCGACGCAGACAACGCGACTGCGTGGGGGCCCAGAGGCAAGGGGGGCACACGGCCGCCCACCCGTGCCGTCTGTAAAATAAAATTATTAATCAAATATTCACTATACCAGAGCAGAACCACCACCACAGGACTCAGGCAATCAATTAATAATGTTTACAACCACAATATTAATGGCAGGTATTTCCTACTGCTTTAAGTCCAAAAGTCTGAAGTAACCCTTTAAGCACGTCATTCAGTATTCACGCATTCACGCTCACATAATAAAAGAAGCCCAGTTGGGCTACTTTTTAATAAAAACTCTTCTCCCTTCTCCCTTTTTAATAAAAGTAGCCGAGTTGGGCTACTTTTTGGTAATAATGTCCTCAGAAACTGCTACAGATTCAGAGTCAGGTCGAACCCAGCTCAGGGATACCCCCGTTCTCACACAGAGGTCATTGAGGTCAGGCCAATCTGACGACACCCCAAACCCAGTAGCATGTGAGTCCATTTTAAGGTTGGGCTTTCTTCTAAACCCCAAGAAACTTGGCTCGCCCTCTCCTACCAGGGGCACTTTACACTGTTTCATATCTAGAAACATGGCTTAGGGTTGACGACAGAGTACTGCACCTTGCAATGGGTCTGGTCCACAAGATTCGCTACACCACCAAGATAACCATGTACCTAACCTAACCTATATACTTCCTTAATGTCAACGAAGTCCACACCCACAACACCAGAGGGAGTTCAACAAACCATGTGCAACCCAGATTCGGCACAAACAAGGGACTAAATTAATTTCGCTCCTATGCCACCAAAATGTGGAACGCCCTACCAACAGTCATTAAGACATGCAAATCCCTTGACTCCTTCAAACCATGGTTACAGGGAAAAAAAAGTTTCTGCTGCCCCCTCCCATACACACACACACACACACACACACACAGACGCACGCACGCACACGCAACTTGTTGTATCTTAAATAAATAAACCTGCATGAATTAAATAAAGCTGTAGGACTACCCTGTCTGTTTCTCCTCTCGCTTCGCTTCCCTTGCTGCACGCCTCACCCCCCACACGCACGCACGCACATATCGCAATTTGCAAGCAACTGTCACTGTGTTGTTAGTTGTATATTAAATTATTAAAGTCTTTATTCATTTAATATACAACAAGATATATTAGTGAACGAAAACCTGAACCTGTGAACCATGAATTATATAACAAATAGGCGCGCACGCGCTGCTGTTTTGCAAGGTGCATCTCCTGTCCTGTCTGTCTCTCTCTATCACTGTGGTCCGTCCGTGACACCGTGACCAATTGACCATGCACGTCCGACAGTCTATTTAAATTGCCTCGCTGTCAACTGTCAATTATATGAATATTGCAGCCAAAACCGTATAGCCTCATGTGGCACTGGACAGTGGTGTTGGTGTGGTGGGCTGCAGGCTGGCTTAGGCTATACTATCTCCGATGCGTTCCCACTTGCGCTGGCACGGCACATTTGGCATTCGAGCGACGCGTCGGGTTTATTAAACGAGGAGGAGATTGCACATACTGTAACTCCAGAAAGACATCGGCCTGCTGTAGATTCGGCTACAGTAGGCTACCCAAGTTGGGACTCTCCGCAGCTTCAGCGCTGCACTATACTCTCCATGGAAATATTTCAGCACAGACAGCCCAAATCCTCGCATGTATGCGCTCATCATGCAAAACACTCATCATGCAAAACACTGTTTAAATGGCTTACGCATCTAACTTGCAACATTGTTTTTAAATGCGCGATTTTAATTGCTTGCTTGTAAAGTTGGAAATCTCCTACTAATTTCATATGACACAAAGACACATCGTTGATGTATTCCTTTACTTTTTTTTTCTTTTTTACATTTAGCCCATATACATAGTTTTATATAAACATTTTAGGAGTGAATACATATGTTTCGATGCCTGTGACAGCCTCTCAGCTGGTCAAACAATGCTGCTCCGCTGTTCTACGACAGAAAAACAGGTGAGGACAAAGCGTACGACAGCTCCCGACCAGACGTGGTTTTTGTCTTGGCTCAAGTTCAAAATCAAACGTTGGCGCAAATCGTAAATGCCGAAAATTGCGGTAATTTCGGCGTACACCCATATTTTGGCGTACGCACGGTTGATAAATGAGGGCCAAATAAGAACCTACAACTTGGTATGACTTCATGCAGGGATCTTTTCCATCTTGGACTGAGGTCATTCGATCAGTTGCTGTCGACACATGTTCTGTAAACAGCCTGAAACCATACAGGAATCTTTGGGGACACTAACTGAACCCTAATCAAAGCCCTAATCTATAGTCTATAACTGTTAGAGACTAGATTAGGCTTGAAGAATGCACAACCCAGGTCTTACATGATTACATCACAGTCTAGGTAAACACAGCTGTCTGCACTGCGTTGACCTACCCCCCCCCCCCCCCCCCGCCCCTGCAGCAATACAAGTCAGAACCCATGCACTTTAACCTGACGAGCAGAGGTGGACACAGTACTCGACCTCAGTGTTTGAGTAAGAGTAGAAATACGACCTGGTCTGCGCGGTAAAGCACACCCTCTCGTGTAATATTGCTTATAATATGGCTATATGCACACAGAATAACTCTTGCTATACTTCTGGCCCGGAAGTTGTTACCGATGACATTCATTAAGGCTCTGTTCAATTTAGTGTGCAGTGGTTCTCAAACCTTTTAATTTCAAGGACCCCCCCATAACTCTGAGAGTGTACAGATGGAACCAAATATTTGTGTGATAGGAACTATTTTGTTTGTTTTGCTTTTTACATGGACCACTCTTGAACACTAGCATCCCTACTTCACGTGCACACACACACACACGCACGCACGCACGCACGCACGCACGCACGCACGCACGCACGCACGCACGCACGCACGCACGCACGCACGCACGCACGCACGCACGCACGCACGCACACACACACACACACACACACACACACACACACACACACACACACACACACACACACACACACACACACTAGTGTGTCGGTGTGTTCATGTGGTGCCACCACAGTGGTGGTGTGTCAGCTTATCAGTGTGATTGTAAAGCAGGCAGGCAGGCAGGCAGGCAGGCAGGCAGGCAGGCAGGCAGGCAGGCAGGCAGGCAGGCAGGCAGGCAGGCAGGCAGGCAGGCAGGCAGGCAGGCAGGCAGGCAGGCAGGCAGGCAGGCAGGCAGGCAGGCAGGCAGGCAGGCAGGCAGGCAGGCAGGCAGGCAGGCAGGCAGGCAGGCAGGCAGGCAGGCAGGCAGGCAGGCAGGCAGGCAGGCAGGCAGGCAGGCAGGCAGGCAGGCAGGCAGGCAGGCAGGCAGGCAGGCAGGCAGGCAGGCAGGCAGGCAGGCAGGCAGGCAGGCAGGCAGGCAGGCAGGCAGGCAGGCAGGCAGGCAGGCAGGCAGGCAGGCAGGCAGGCAGGCAGGCAGGCAGGCAGGCAGGCAGGCAGGCAGGCAGGCAGGCAGGCAGGCAGGCAGGCAGGCAGGCAGGCAGGCAGGCAGGCAGGCAGGCAGGCAGGCAGGCAGGCAGGCAGGCAGGCAGGCAGGCAGGCAGGCAGGCAGGCAGGCAGGCAGGCAGGCAGGCAGGCAGGCAGGCAGGCAGGCAGGCAGGCAGGCAGGCAGGCAGGCAGGCAGGCAGGCAGGCAGGCAGGCAGGCAGGCAGGCAGGCAGGCAGGCAGGCAGGCAGGCAGGCAGGCAGGCAGGCAGGCAGGCAGGCAGGCAGGCAGGCAGGCAGGCAGGCAGGCAGGCAGGCAGGCAGGCAGGCAGGCAGGCAGGCAGGCAGGCAGGCAGGCAGGCAGGCAGGCAGGCAGGCAGGCAGGCAGGCAGGCAGGCAGGCAGGCAGGCAGGCAGGCAGGCAGGCAGGCAGGCAGGCAGGCATGATGCACAGTATAGAATCTTGACAAATCAATATTATCAAAACAATAACAAGACCCATCAAACAGCAGATCTTTAACAGAACGTTCCTGTAAGTGAGGTCAAAATGGTCCCACTTGCCTCCACCTGCTAGGTGGATACTATAGGTGGTATTCTTGTCAGGAACGCCACAGCGGGGTTGCTTCATGGCTCTAACCCGCCCAGGTGATGGCAATAACACTTTAAAAGCATAACGCTTTAAAAGCATAACGCTGCATAGTGCTGGTTGGCAGGTATCAATACACCTTTCGACCAACATGCCATGCCAGGATGGGTGATTAGTACTTCCGGGAGTCTTGCAAAATGAGATTTCACCCATGATGTCATCAAAAGTCCCCTGTGGGACAAAACACTGTGGAGAGTTACAGTATGGGACATCTTTGTTATACTGATGTTGACAACATGTTGCCCTTTTTCTCTGCTTAACATTTAATAAAGAGAAATAAAAAATGAATAAATTAAGAAAGAAATAAAAAATAAAATAAAGACATCATTTATATACGAGATAAGAGATTTTCTGCGTACGCACACAGCTGTGGTGGTCTCAGGGTGGAGTTATGACATTTCTCACCTGTACCACTCTTTATAATTAAGTAATAATATGTCAACATTTTAATGATTTTTATTTTTTTTGTATGCAAACAGCCAGCAATGAGTAAAACGATCGCAAATGATAATTCGTCTCTGTGACACATCTAGGGGCCACATTCGGCATTCAAAGATCTTCCTAGACCTAGAAGCTTTGTAAAAAAAAAAAAATAAGAAATGCAATCAGGAAGTAGACAGGCAAAATGACCAATGACAAAATGAAGACCCATGAAAATCTTTGAATTCAGATTGCGGCCCCTAAGATGTGTCACAGAGACTACATTTTTTTGGGAGCGTTTTATTCGTTGCTGGCTGTCTGAATACACTTTGAATACACTATTTTTATTTTTACATATTATTGCTCATAGCTACTTTAACGTAAGAAAACGACCTTTAAACATGGTTTGGGACCTAAAATAGGAACATTGGCCACAAACTGGGAACAAAAAACATCAGTTTGCGAAAATGACCAGCTGCAATATGCTGTATTTCACGAGTCTTAGAGCAATTAAGAGCAAGTGACTGTGTGGCTTACTGCTCTAGTGAAGGTTTCAATGAATCGTAGACCTACAAGCTTGTAGATCTGCTATTTTTCAATAGCTAAATTATAACATAATGTTTAAAACACCAAAAGGGGTTCCCTGCACCCAGAATGGGTTAACCATACAACAAGTCCCTGTGCCCTTTTGCCACACAGCAGGCCAAGCAACACCGGCCGACACCTCCAAGGCTTCATGAGTGATGACGAGGAGGAGGGCTGCCACGTCACCTCACAGTCCAACTGTCTGTATGTACGCCTCTGCTGTGCCTGAGGGAGGAACACGCACGCACGCACGCACGCACGCACGCACGCACGCACGCACGCACGCACGCACGCACGCACGCACGCACGCACGCACGCACGCACGTACGCACGCACGCACGCGCGCACGGGATCTGAACTCACACACAGACGTCTCTTGGCGTCCACCATCTCTGGGTCGTGCCTCGACGTCCCGGCCATGGCTGAACACACAGAGCACATTAATATAATGTGTAACATATGTCATGTGACATGTGCAACTTTTCACTCCAGAGGGCCACTATAGTTCCACACTCACTCCAGAGGACCACTATAGTTCCACACTCACTCCAGAGGGCCACTATAATTCCACACTCACTCCAGAGGACCACTATAGTTCCACACTCACTCCAGAGGGCCACTATAGTTCCACACTCACTCCAGAGGACCACTATAGTTCCACACTCACTCCAGAGGACCACTATAGTTCCACACTCACTCCAGAGGGCCACTATAGTTCCACACTCACTTCAGAGGACCACTATAGTTCCACACTCACTCCAGAAGGCCACTATAGTTCCACACTCACTCCAGAGGACCACTATAGTTCCACACTCACTCCAGAGGGCCATTGTAGTTCCACACTCACTCCAGAGGACCACTATAGTTCCACACTCACTCCAGATGACCACTATAGTTCCACACTCACTCCAGAGGACCACTATAGTTCCACATTCACTCCAGAGGGCCACTATAGTTCCACACTCACTCCAGAGGGCCACTATGTACATGTCACGGACCCCCAGAATTATCTATCGAGATTTTCCAAAAATAGCAGACCTACAAAGTGCCGCGCTATGAGCTTGTAGATAGTTCCACACTCACCCACTATAGTTCCACACTCGGCACTAATGGACTGTTCATGACTATGTGGACTGGCAAGCGCTTGAGATGTCTTATTTGGCTATGTCCAAAATTGTGTCGATAAATGACTTTGGGATAGCATTTGGGAAGGATGTATTATAATTTATGACAAAATTGGCAAAAAGTCGGAACAGATGAGAGTTTGGGAGGTTAAACTTTTCACACAGTTCGCTGAAGCTACAAAATATCTTGTCTATGTAAAGATCCTTTAGCTTAACAAGGTCTGCTCTCTGTCACAGAGAAAAGGCTGCATTATTAATTGGGCGGAGGAAAAAGGTGGTTGTTCTGAATATAGGACTATGGCTATATACTTATTACATTCCTCTGAGTCAAATGGTAACTCTGAATTGAGACCTACAGTAAATAATTCTTATTATAGACATATTCTTTATTAATTTTACAAGTCACATATGAGTCACAAAGAGCATACAAAAATTGTTAAAATTTTTTACCCCTCCCTCCCCCCAGAGTTCCCGCTCTGAAAGAGCCACAACCCCGGTATCTTGTACCATTAACAATGAAATAAAAGGCACATACAAATACATATACATATTCAAAAATAGAAGAAACTAGAAAAAGTGCCCCTCGGGGCACAGGTCTCCACCAGGGCAGGTCAGGTTGTGGCCTCCTGGTGGCGCTATAATAGGCCAATGTGAAAAGGGTGCCATTTCTTCATACGCCTTTGAATTTGGATGATTTGAGGCATTTTGTTCCAAAAAATTGTTTTGCAAAAATCAACCTGTTGGTGGCGCTATAACAGGCCAATGTGAAAAGGGTGGGATATATTCCTCAGCCTAGTAAGAAAATGTGTGAAAGATTTCACCTAAATTGCACGCTGCGTTCATGATTTGAGGCTTTTGTTCAAAACGGGGCAATCTTGCAAACTGGTAAAGCCATAGCCAATTAGGATGGAATATGAAATATCGGACAGATCCGACTTGCGCACATGACCATAGAGATACTGTGTAACGATTTGTGAGATTTTTGGACAGAATCTGGAGGAGTAATATCCAAAAATGTGTTTTACAAAAGTCGGCCTCCTGGTGGCGCTATAAAAGGCAGATGCGGAAAATGCAGGTCAAAGGTTTGTCCTTGGCCTCTAGGGAGTGTGCATGCAACGTTTCACGCAGATCGGTGCAGTTTTAGGTAAAACATGTGAAAAGCTGCCTCATGGTGTCGCTATAACAGGCCGTTCTCGAAAATGTGGGGCAGAGGTTCATCGTTGGCATCCAGGGAGTGTGTGTGCAAAGTTTGGCATCGACCGGGTTAACGGTGCCGGAGATTAGCTGGTAACAGACGGACGGAAGGACGGACACACACACGGACACACACACACACACACACACACGGACAGAGTGCAAAACATACTCTCTCCCCATGCCTTTGGCCTGGTGGAGACAATTAGAGACATTCTTAATAACCATTCCACATGTGTGTCCATTTCTCTAAACGCTCTGCTGTTCTTCAGCTTCATGCACCACTTGTGAATGTCTGCCTCGCCTCGCCCCACATTCCCATGAAACATAATGCAAGCACTCACAGGAAATGGTGCGTGAAGTGAACAGCAGAGCATTTAGAGAAACAATCACACTACACATTTATGGAGTGGTTTTTGTTAAAGGACCACTTCACCACTTTTCAACTTCTCTTCCTATAATTGGTCCTCACTAATGTTCATGATAAAATACCACAATTTGTTCCTACTCCGTCTGTGTCTCATAGGAAGGCTGTGGGCAGTTCAGAAACCTGTCCACCAGTGACATCATCGATGGTGAATCCAAGCTAATAGAAACGGCAGGCTTTCTTTTCCTGAAAAGTTGCAATGCAATAGTTGAAGCCATCGTTCTCACGATAATAAAAATCTAAATATATTTTAAAACAAATCTTGTTTAAAAAACAATCTGCCTAATGATGATGTCACTGGTGGACGGGTGTCCGAACTGCCCAAAGCCCTCCTAAGAGACACAGACTGAGTAGGAAGAAATGGTGGTGTTTTATCATGAACATTAGTGAGGACCAATTATATGAAGAGATGTTGAAAAGTGGTGAAGTGGTCCTTTAATAATATGCTAGCAAAAAGTATCAAAAACGACATTTATTATTATGAAAATCCAATACAATTAAAAACCTTAATGCAAAGTTTGGCACTGATATCGGTCAGACAGACAGACAGACAGACAGACAGACAGACAGACAGACAGACAGACAGACAGACAGACAGACAGACGGACAGACAGACATTATATTTTATTAAGGGGCCATGCCCAAAGGGACTTTGGTCCCTTATTGTATTTGTCCATTTTTGAGTGGTGTAAACCACTCCTACAACTGGCTTTGTTAGTTTACGTGTCTGTTCGTACCAAAAAATGAGCATGGTTGCTATGGTCACCCAGTTCACCCAGGTGTGATTTCAGCTTTGTTAGTTTACGTGTCTGTTCGTACCAAAAAATTAGCATGGTTGCTATGGTCACCCAGTTCACACGGGTGTGATTTCATTACGTCAGACATTACGACAGACCACAGTTGATCAGTCTATATAAGACCTTACACCACTCAGTTCACACGGGTGTGATTTTTTTTCCTTCCTCTCCTTTTTCCTTAACCATGCAGTCGGCAATATGGTAGAGGGCTATGCCAAACAGTGAGGACACGAAGCCCACAACCATTAGCTAAAGAGTGGCGCTATAGCAATTGAAAATCCAAAACGCTTAAACCTGCTGACATCATAATTTCAATTTTCACCCAAAATCTTATGCCTGGATTTTTTTTTTGCAATTTGCGTGAAAGGTTCTACACACAATCTATAGACCATTATCTGAAATCCCAGTTGAAGAGAAGTTTGTACGTGACAAATTGTAAAATAAATATAGCTGCAAGCAGCGATAAAACCACTTTGAACAGGCATAACTCATGCCTTGTGTGTGTGCCTTGACTCATGCAGAACACATCTGTCACTTTTCACGTGAAGAAATTTGTAAAAAGAAATATCAGCGATACGAGGGGCCAAGGAATGCAGCAATAAGAAAAAGACTATGGGCTCCATCCTATCCCATATCCCATGCTTTATCCTCAAGTAATAAACATTTTCCGTGAATTACGCATTTAGGAGCTTCCACTATGCGTAAACGTTATCTTGCGGCCACACAACCCACTATTCATTTTGCAGACTCCTATATTTGCAGGTGGAGGTGTGTCTGTAGGCGTGTTGATGCGCTTTCCCTATATTTGCTATCTTATGCACACAGGTTTAGGACGATGGAAAGTGCCTCTTCAAACCACCCATAATGCGAATTCTGTTTGATAAAAGAATGCGCTCCTGACTCTGAGACGATGAGACCTGAGTTGGAGCTGCCTCGGCTTGAGTCATGTTGCACAACATTCGCAGTTCAGAGGTCTCGTTCTTCTCCACAAATCTCTGTGATTGGAATTTTACTATAATCAGCAGTGTCAATTCCTTGTGCTTATTGTGTTTAATTGTCTAGTCAAAGAAGTTATTAGATTTGCACGAGTGAGGCTGTGTTGGAGCTACTGGACACAAAACAACCCGGCTTCTGTATCAAATATAAATAGGCTATATTTCAAGGCAGCTCTTTCATGGCCATGGGCCATAGTGTAAATCACTGGGAATAATGTTAAATGGATAATGGATCTCTTAAAGGCAATGGCAGGTGGCACGGTGATTGGTTTAATCATTGTAACGCCCAAACCACACCTATGCATAATGTAAGGGGTAATGGGGGTGTTTTAGGGACTTAGCTGTGGCACAAGATAACACATTTTTTCGGGGCCACACCTCTCACACAATACTAAATCCCCAAATTAAGGAAAAAGGGCCCCTGTCGCAAGATGGAGCCCTATATGCAATACGCACAATAAGCGGGTCTGTTTTGGGTACGAACAGCAGCAATACCGCTGGGTGACCTAAAGTGGCATTGTTGAGTAGCCTAAAAGGGCCATTCACACTGGGCACTATTCACCTTTTCCTTACAGCCCATAGTGCATTGCGTTTGTGTGTGCATAAGTTCCTCTTTCTTTGGCTCCCGGTCGCTGCCCGCACAGAATACAAAACTCTGATGCTGGCATTCAAAGCAACCAAAGGCATGGCTCCCCCATATCTTACAAGTATGATCGTACCCTACAAACCCTCCCGCGCACTCAGATCAGCCAATGCAGGGAAGCTGGAAGTACCTTCACTAAAAATGCCGGGACAACGCTCCACACGTCCCAAACTCTTCTCCCTTCTGGCTCCAAAACTATGGAATGCACTTCCCATCACATAGATAGATAGCACTTTATGTAGACTTAGATAGTATTTTAAACAGACTTACGTAGACAGCACTAGAATTGCATTTTATGTAGTCATAGCACTTTATAGTACACATGTATAATATATAATATAGTATAGTATGTATAGTTTACATAGATACTCCACTGTTACGGTCTTAGCTTACGCATGTTTCATGATAACTACTTTTTATATATGAGATGTATGCCATGCTTTTTTGTTATTGCTTAATGTAAATCGCTCTGGATTAAGAGCGTCTGCTAAATGCCTAAATTGTAAATGATTGCTGTGTTGCCAGTTTTGCAAGAGAAACAAGTGGCCAGGTCTATGAAAACAAGCACAAATGAAAATAGCTGATCTACAAGCTCACAGCGACACATTGTGAGGTTGTACATCCGTTATTTAAAAACACATTGAGAATAAATCGAAATATTTTTAATATTTTTAATAAAACATAAAAAAAAGGCACAAAATATGTTCAGATGGATGTCTGTGGATAATTACATAGCTATTAATCTGGGGTTCCTTGATGTGAAGAAATGTGGAAGCAAGCCCATATAAGCAACTACTATACACTTTAGAATCAGGCCCAAAAAGACATCAACCAGCAACTACCAATAATTTATTTGCAAGTGAGAAAAAACAAGTCAAAGGTTGCTTATAATAAGCAGACATGGCAAAACGGCCTGAAGGAAGCAAAGCACACACACAAGTGTCTTGCTCAAGGACACTTCGACATTAACTCTGGGGGAGCCCGGGTTTGAACTGGCAACCTTGCAGTTACCATCCAGGCACTCTACCCCTGAACCACCGCCGCCCGGTGTTGTTGAGCAGCCTGCAACACTCAACACTCAACACTCTTTCTTCTCTTTTGCTAGGTCAATGTCCTTCAAAATTCACAATACTCTGCTTTGCAGTGTGCTAAGAAATATCTTCTTGCAAGGCCAGGTCAGTGTTCATTTTGCTATGCTGTTTACCATTCTGTCAGCACTTGAAAGGTGCCTTGGCTGAACAGAGTAAGTAAACTATAAAATAATAGTCCACCTTTGTGTTGGCCATGTGATCGCCTCACAATTATTGAACAAGTGCAAGATTGCTACCTGGTATGGTTCTAGCTGAGATTAATCTCTGCATTAATGGCATACAGTGGCGTATAGAGAAGTCCTACACCTTGTGATGGGTATTTGCAGGCTATTCTCAATACATAGCCTACACGTATCCCGATAGCGGAGTTGCAATATGACATATATTATCCCAATATGATACCGATCCAGACACGGGCCACATCTCAATACGATACACATGGGAAAGTACATTTTGCTTTGGGAAAGAAATGCTACCATGTGGATCTCTGGTGGTATGTTGACGTCATATCGATATAGAATTGAATTAGAGAACTGCATCGTTTTCACTGGCATTTCTAGCGGTAAATGCTGCCTTGATGATTGGTTCAGCACCATGGATAGCTCAGGTTAGGTGCGTTCGGCACAATGGATATAAGGTTAGGTGTGTTCAGCACCATGGATATAAGGTTAGGTGTGTTCAGCACCATGGATAGCTCAGGTTAGGTGTGTTCAGCACCATGGATATAAGGTTAGGTGTGTTCAGCACCATGGATAGCTCAGGTTAGGTGTGTTCAGCACCATGGATATAAGGTTAGGTGTGTTCAGCACCATGGATATAAGGTTAGGTATGTTGAGCACCATGGATATAAGCAGCCCTGCACATAACTGGTACGCCAGTGCGCATGCGTCGTCAAAATGTTCGCTGCGCGGTAGATCAAAGGCATGAGGGTGCATTTGTGTACCAACAGCTGAGACAGTTATATAGAGAATCCTGGCAGGCATACAAAAGGCACTCAAATTACGTCCTGTAAGTAGACTTAGACTCTTATTTTGAAGAGGAGGTCAGAGCAGAGGAAGTCCGTTTCAGTTGTAAACAAGCTACCATGACACTTTTGAAACTGAAAGGGAAAGTTACGTCTGCTGTCCAAAGTGCTAGTCGCTAAACCACGCGACCATATTTACAATATGAAAACCATGCATCTGTCACTTGAACATCACTGGAATTACTTAAACACAAACCTGCAGCAGTAGGTGAGTAATTCATTGTATCTGTGTTGGACGTTTGTTGTGGCTTCAGACAGTGGCTGAGCTGCTAACAAACGCCCTCCTGCTGCTAAACGACCTCCTGCTGCTTAACGACTACAAATACACTGTCTGTGACTCTGTGTACTAGTGTAGCTTTGCATCTTTGTATCTTTTGCATCTGCCCCCGTGTGAACGCAGAATAACATTGTGGAATGTAGAAACGGCCGTATCAGGGTGTGTTCACACTGTTCAGCACCATGGATAGCTCAGGTCAGGGTGTGTTCATCACCATGGACAGCTCAGGTTGGTGTGTTCAGCAGTTGGTGTATCCAAGGCGCTTTACATAGATTGTGCATTACATTCACCCATTCATACACCGATTGCGGCGGAAGCCATGCAAGGTACCAACCAGCACATCGGGAGCAATTTGGGGTTCAGTGTCTTGCCCAAGGACACTTCGACATGTAGACAGGAGGAGCCGGGATTCGAACCGCCGACCCATGGATCATTGGACGACCTGCTCTACCTCCTGAGCCACAGTCGCCCCAGGTTAGGTGTGTTCAGCACCATGGATAGCTCAGGTTAGGTGTGTTCAGCACCATGGATAGCTCAGGTTAAGCGTCATATTTACAAGTCAAGTGTTAACCTGACTCCGCCAGATGGCGGAGTCAGGTGTCACACTTGACTAACCTGACTCCGCCAGATGGGGCAGCAGAGAGTACACAGGGTTCCGGGGGGGAACCCTGTGTACTCTCTGCTGCCCCATCTGGCGGAGTCAGGTTAGTCAAGTGTGCCTTGAGGAGGCGAACGGATAAATGAAATGACACTTCTCTAATTATAAGTGTAATATAGGAACTAAAATAGCTTAACACATACATCACCATTGGCATTATGCAGGGATTACATTGATCAACTCTACTTCAGTTTAGCAACAGATACGCTTTTTTTTTTTTATCACTTACATTTTTATTAATTTTAGAACAAAGACAAAAGAAAGAAAAAAAACATACAGAAAAAGGAAACATACAGTACAAACAGACACAAATAAAAATGAAAATAAAATAAAATCGACATTGCGTGTTACATTACTTATGCATGTTACATTATTTAATTCTAGGCATTTACTGTTGTTCATTCCCCCATACCCTTCAGTATTCCGTCTGTTCAGTCTTAAATGTTGTCCATTTGGACCATTTGTCCTCCATTTGCTCTTCCTGTAGCCTCAGACGGTGTGTCAGTTTCTCCATGAGATGTATCTCCTGAATCAAATCCTCCCATTGTCCCTGTGTTGGAGGTTCCATCTGTCCCCAGATACGCTTACTTTTGTTGGTCAAAACAAAACCCTATAGCTGGCAGTAGGCAGCTGTTTCCAGTTGAGTCATTCATGAAACACCATCGTGCAACGCTGCAGAAACTCTGATACGCTCACCTCTCTCTTTTTAGCTAAGGTGAGAAAACAGCATGTTTCACAGAACAGAACAGATTGTGTTGGACCAGCACAGAGAGGCAAAGGACAGATAAAAAACAGGGCCACTTTTTAAGCTGTTTTCTCCCTGACACCTATATCTGCTGTGGAGGGATGCAACAATGGGGTGAATCATTCAGAGTTAAGCAGGGATGCTGCTGGGAAAGTTAATTGATATCTTCCTAACACTATAGCGCTAAAGCCAATAATTAACTAAGGAGTTGAGATTTTGTGCAAATATCAGGGACATCATTGTGGTGACAGCCCCCCAATTCCTATCTGTATGTGCCTGCATGGTAGGCGGAAAGGAAAGCCTTTGCCTTGATTTGGGGCACTTGGCATAAGCCAGCACTCTGTTCAGCAATACATTTGTGGACACGACCCCTATCACAATATGTAACACTAACAACACACTTAACACGACACACACACACACACACACACACACACACACACACACACACACACACACACACACACACACACACACACACACACACACACACACACACACACACACATACACTTCGTCTGTCATATATCAGACATAATACACAACTTGTGACAGCAATGTGTTTACCTGGACCTAAAATGTTGACCATTACCTCATTCTCTCATCTTTTGAACAAAACTCCAATCAAATCAAATCCAATCCAACACAGTTTAGAGTGATCACAAAGCTTGCAAAAAAAAACCTAAACTAATTTAATACAGTGATGTCTTGAAATAACATGTATAGTGGCCAAACGAGTATGTTGCATTCAGAACTCAGATTTTGGGTGATTTGATTGTGACAGCCATATTTCGTTTAACATTATCTCCTCTCTAATCACACACCCACACATGTAGAGCAAAAACGGAAAAGTCACTAGTAATTTCTCAAGACAGATTCTGATAACAGCAGAAATGAACAGCACCACTGCCCTAAACATGTAGTGTTGTTGTTAGTAGGAATCAACACAAAGTGAGTTTCTACACAAAAAAGGAGATGGTGCCCCCATAGGCAAAAACTAAGAACCCGAATGGGTTCCCAGATTGCAGAGCCCTGAGGCACACCACTCAACAATGTAGAGGGTTTAAGTGCCTGGAGTTAACTTGTATTGTATTTTATTTTGATGCTACACAAATACAGTTGTCTTAACTTCACTATAATATAAATAAATTATACCATAGCCTACTATTACTGTGTTTCATTTGGTTCATTGTAATGATCTTCAAACATCTGGTTACACGGCAGTTAACAATCCATCCCAGAGCATGAGGAGAGAAAACATCTCTCCATGTGCCGCCCGGCGTGAGGGAAAGCACACTGTTTAAGTATCCCGAATAACAATTACTGACAAAACACAGATTGAGTCTTCAAAAAAACATACACATCCGCACATACATACAAATGAAAGAGCGTGTTTGTAAAGTGTCTTTTTCTCGTTTGTATGTGGGAAAAAAACTATACAAATATAAAAAAGAAAAAAAATGAAAGAGCATGGGGAGTCATCAGATAATTACAACATTTATACAATTAATTAAAGTGCGTGTTAAACTAAGCGTTAAATAGTTCTATATTCCAATAGCATTGTGTGTTCAGTGTGTGTGCGTGCGTGCGTGCGTGCGTGCGTGCGTGCGTGCGTGCGTGCGTGCGTGCGTGCGTGCGTGCGTGTTTTGTGGATTTGGATAAGGCATATGACCGGGAGGTTCTGTGGGAGGTGCTGCAGGAGTATGGGGTGAGGGGCCATCCAATCTTTACACCCAAAGTGAGAACTGTGTACGTGTGCTCGGGAGTAAGTCGGATTCCTTTTCTGGTGGGGGTTGGCCTCCCCTAGGGTTGCATCTATCCTGTTTGTGATTTTCATGGACAGGTTCTCGAGGCGAAGTTGTGGCGGAGAGGGTATACACTTCACTGCTTTTTGCAGATGATGCAGTCTTGATTGACACCATCGGTCCAAGACCTTCAGCTCTCACTGGACCGGTTCGCAGTCGAGTGTACGGCGGCTGGGATGAGGATCAGCATCTCCAAATCTGAGGCCATAGTTCTCAGCAGGAAACCGATGGTTTGTGCAGTCCAAGTAGGGAATGCGAAATTACCCCATGTGTAGGAGTTTAAGTATCTCTGGTTCTTGTTCACGAGTGAGGGGAGGACGGAGCGGAGCGATATTGCAGTGGCTGTACCGCACTGTTGTGACGAAAAGAGAGCTGAGCCAGAAGGCAAAGCTCTCTGTCTACTGAGCAATCTTCATTCCTACTCTCTATGGTCATGAAGTGTGGGTCATGACCAAAATGAGTTTTCTCCGAGGGGTGGCTGGCATCTCCCTTAGAGATAGGGTGAGAAGTTCAGTCACGCGAGAGACTCAGAGTAGAGTCTCTGCTTCTTCGCCTGGAAAGGAGCCAGCTTAGGTGGTTCAGGCATCTGGTTAGGATGCCTCTTGAGCCCCTAGGGGGGTCCTTGATGCACGTCCCACTGGGAGGAGACCCCGGGGCAGACCAAGGACCAGATGAAGGGATTACATCGCCACATTGGCCCTGGAACGCCTCGGGATCCCCCAGGAGGGAATAACTAATGTTGCTCTGTAGAGGGAAGAGTTCCCTGGTGGAGCTGTTGCCCCTGCGACCCGACTACGGATAAGCGGTTGAAGATGGGTAGATGAACTGAAAAACATGTATTATTTTTAATATTTTTTTTATTTTTCAATAGTAGTGGATGGAGAGTAAAAATGTTGTCCAACTAGCAACACCAACCAATAGGCACGAAAGAGGGGCAGGATCACAGAAGAGACTTGACAATGGGTCAATTGTGAGGAGGACATGTGTGATGTGACATAACACTTCCCAATTCTTTGAGACACACATACGGGTATTTGGTGGCCTGGTTTTAACTCTATGGGCCTGGCCTATTCGCACGTGCTATAGGGCGTGACCGTCACTGTATGAAAGGCTGGGAAATCACCATCTTTGAGATCACAATTAAAAAAGCAGAAGGGATTAAAACATACCATTTGCTTATGTTTATATGTTGCTGCACTGTAATGTTTTGGGCTTCTGTTATATCTCATACAATATTGTATGCTGTTGTATTTCCCTTGTGACATGTCCTGCAGCTCAGAACACATCAGTTCTGCAGTCACACCTCAACACACACGCACACGCACACACACACACACACACACACACACACACACACACACACACACGCACGCACGTGCGCGCAGGCACGTACGCAGGCACTCGCGGCACACACGCTCACTCACACACACCACCTCTTCGTGATTTGATCTGTTCCTGTAGCCATGGAAACAACACCCTGAATTGCCTCAAGCCCAAGAAATCGCTGATTAAAACTGCAAAACATTCCGTGCATGCATACACGTGTGCGTGCGTTTGTGATTTGATGTCTCCGTGCGTGTGTGTGTGCGTGTAACGACGTGTATCCGTGTTACACGAGAGCTGAACAAAGTAATATACCCCACGACGTCATTTGTCCCAGCTATCTGTAATGATATTACATAATCATTTCTCTTCCTCTCTTAAGTTCTCCCCATGGCTTTGCTGCCTGAGGTGGAGCTGTCAGTGGGAAATTGAGTGGACAGGGGCAAAAAAGAATTTGAACACCAGAGGGAGACAGTGAGGCCAGGCTTCGTCTTCCATTATTCATTATGTCGTGCTTGACTCAGTGGAGTGAGAGAGGCTTGAAATGGTCATTATGGAAATAAGGCCTTGAGAGCAACTGTTCACCACAGCCATGAGCCTAACCACAATAAACAGAATTGTAACAATAAAATCACACCCGTGTGAACTGAGTGGTGTAAGGTATTATATAGCCTGATCAGCTCTGACGTAATGAAATCAGCTCTGACATAATGAAATCACACCCGGGTGAACAGGGTGAACATAGCAACCATGCTCATTTTTTCTGCACTAACAAAGCCAGTTGTTACACCACTCCAAAATCACCCTGGGTGAACAGGGTGAACATAGCAACCATGCTCATTTTTTCTGCACAACAAAGCCAGTTGTAGGAGTGGTTTACACCACTCAAAAATGATTTGGAAAACAGGGAATGGTACTACATGGCAAGTTGCATTGAAAGCACCCAGCAAATGAGAATGTAACTAGATGGATCTCAAAGACAGCTGAAGGATGATGATGATGATGATGATGATGATGATGATGATGATGATGATGATGATTTAAGAGACACCCAGAACTCATTTTCCTGTTTCAAACATTCACAATGAATTAGATGTATGTTTCCATCTGGTCTGACTGTACCTCCAGGGTTCATCTTTATTGCACAACATTTCAATTTACAATTTAGCAGATGCTCTTAATCCAGAGTGATTTACAGTAAACAAGGAAAACACAAGGTAGTAATCTAGTATATCATATATAGGTAAACCATCATTCTAAACAGTATAATATATATTTTTTTAAATGATTATCTGTACATTGAAACTATACATACACACTATATGATGCCAGGTCTATAAATGAACCTGGCATCTGTCACATGATATTTAAATTACATTTTAGCCTTTGCATAAGAATCACGGCAGAAGATTGGGAGTGAGTCCATATGCAGTTCCTTCCACAGTTTGGGAGACAGACGGCTGAGAAGCTGAACCTACCTCAAACCCTCACCCTAACCCTAACCCCAACCTCCCCCGGGGCAGCACACCTAAACCTAACCCCAACCCTCTCCCGACCCCCAACGCACCTCAGACCAATGCTCCTTCGAACCAATGCTCCGTCGGATCATAGTATGCCTCCCCTGAGACTACAGTGTTTCTTTTATAACCCTAATTTATACTATATATATGTAAGATAATGTGTTTTGTTAAGAAGCTGAGACACATGCCTCCAAAATTACACAAAACCTAACCTTACAATCTTACATCATCATAATCAAAGACCAAGTATGACATATGAGCAAAGCATTAAATATAAGAATGTATAAAAGTAATCTGAAGGACTGAAATGTGAAATAATCTTGAGCCTTCTTGAGCGAAGAATTAGTTGTTCCTTGTTTCCCCATTAGAGAAACCTACAACACAAATGAGCAACAGCAAACAGAATCCCCCTCAAGTGTATTGTTTTCATGATACATTAGAGTTGTCAGGTACATAATCACAGGGCAGAAAAAAATACAATTACCTGTGGAATAACATTAGCTTCTGTGCTGGAAGAGAGACGAGTGTAACGTGAAATAAGAAAGCCGGAGGAATGGGGAGCGGGTGAAGGACAGAGAGAGAGATGAAAATACAGCGTATTGAGACTATGATGGAGAGAAAGGACAGAGCGATAGGCTACAAAAGGAGGCATTAAGTGTGTGTGTGTGTGTGTGTGTGTGTGTGAGAGACACACACACACCCCTATGTGGCCTCATATAGTGTGTTAAATGGTAAATGGTGCATTTATATAGCGCCTTTATCCAAGGCGCTTTACATAGATTGTGCATTACAATTTTACAATTTACAATTTAGGCATTTAGCAGACGCTCTTAATCCAGAGCGACTTACATTAGGCAAGAACAAAAGTATGGGAATACATCACATATATAAAATGCATTTATCAAGAAACATGCGTAAGCTAAGAACGTAACTAGAACATATCTATATAATGACACTATACATATTAAATATACATATATACTATACTATGCTATACATATGTACTATGATGTGCTATGACTACATACAATGCAATTATTGTGCTGTCTACATGACATGCTATAAGTCTGTTTCAAATGCTATCTAAGTCTAAAAAGTGCTATCTAAGGGGGTAGGATAAGTGCTATGGGCCATGATGGAGTCTGAAAAGGTGGGTCTTCAGACTACGGCGGAAGATTGGGAGTGATGCTGCAGTTCTGATTGCAACGGGGAGTGCATTCCACAGTTTTGGGGCCAGAAGGGAGAAGAGTTTGGGACGTGTGGAGCGTTGTCCCGGCGTTTTTAGTGAGGGTACTTCCAGCTTTCCTGCGTTGGCTGATCTGAGTGCGCGGGAGGGTTTGTAGGGTTCAATCATGCTTGCAAGATATGGGGGAGCCATACCTTTGGTTGCTTTGAATGCCAGCATCAGAGTTTTGTATTCTGTATTCATTACATTCACCCATTCATACACCGATTGCGGCGGAAGCCATGCAAGGTACCAACCAGCACATCGGGAGCAATTTGGGGTTCAGTGTCTTGCCCAAGGACACTTCGACATGTAGACAGGAGGAGCCGGGATTCGAACCACCGGCCCATGGATCATTGGACGACCTGCTCTACCTCCTGAGCCACAGTCGCCCCAAGTTTGTTAACTCTCCTGTGATTTTTGTGATTTCTGTGTCCTATGGCGATTGGAGGGTGGAGTGGAGTGGAGTGGAGATTGGAGACACACCTGGGCCTCATCTCCTCATCAGAGACAGCCAGTATAAAAGCCTGTGATGAACACCACATCAGGCCATTTGCTGCTGAACCCTGTTTGTTTGTTTGTAGCTAGTACTGTCTGTAGGCTGAGTGTCGGATCCTTTTTGCTGAGTGCTAAAGGTAAACTTTACTTACTGTGTGTTTAAAGTACAGACAAAGTAAGCTATTTTGCAGTATTTCAAAACATTTCCTGAGTGGTCATCACTTTCAATAGGAAGGCTTGGTAGGGGTGTGTTGCCGTTTTCGTTTAGATCCATTTTTGACTGTTTATGTTTAGTTGGGGAGCTTAGATTGTAATTTGTTTGGACAGCGCTATAGCTTAACTCTTTTCCTTTTCAGGTAGGGTGAAGAGTTTTGTTTGTTGTTTTGGCCTTGGCCACCCTGAAGTTGTAGGCTTTCCCTATTGACATTCATAATTATATTTCAGTTTCTGTAACCTCAATTTGTGAGAAATAATAAATGTACAACTTTGTTTGGTTATCCGTGTTACTCAAGCCTTTAGACTCCATATAAGGTCGTCACACGTACACACGTGTACACACACACGTACACACACACACACACACACATGTACACACGTACACGCACACACGCACACGTGTGTACACACACACACACACACACACACACACGCACACACACGGTGGATGATGTAGGGCAGGGGAAGCTCTAGATATTTTTTATAATGGGATGAATCTAGAGTTGCAAATTTGCAATACACTCCATCGACTCCCCACTCATCCAATTTGCGTTTGCGATCTGCTTTTATTAAACAACGTTAAACTCACCAACATTGCAGCTCTAGGCCATGCTTGAATTATCCCCTTTCAATCTGCCAAGCTTTTGTTTCAAGAAAATCCATTATGAGCTACCTTCTGTCAAGAAATTCTGTGCATGTGATTCTTTTTCTAAGTGTTGGAGTTTGGAAGCACTCGTTTTTATTAACGGGTCGCGCTGCTGCCTCCTGAATTATGTGCAAATTTGAAACGGGTGGTACGCAGGGCCGTTCAGTGACTTACGACGAGTGCTTCCAAACTCCAACACTTAGAAACAGAATCACATGCACAGAATTTCTTGACAAAGTAGCTCAAACATGTGTACGGTGGATTTTTATGAAACAAAAGCTCGGCAGATTGAAAGGATAATTCAAGCTTGACCTAGAGCTGCAATGTTGGTGAGTTTAACGTTGTTTAATACAAGCAGATCGCAAACGCAAATTGGATGAATGGGGAGTCAATGGAGCGTATTGCAACTCTAGATTCATCCCATTATAAAAAAATCTAGAGTTGCAAATTGCGGCTAGGGGAAGCTATAGGCCTACTCTCTAGAGAGAGCGACATTGGATAGAGAGGCCAACATTCCTGATAGTGTCTGTGATCACTCAATTTGTGTTTCAGTCAAAATAATTGATCAAGTGACTGTGGGCAATTTGTACACAATCAGCATTAGATGGAAAGGTTAGCGTTCCAGAGGCAAGATGTGTACCATAACGGCATATCTGTTACATTATGCTTTTTAAGATTACAGCTGTTGTCACCGCCAACTCAGTGTATGAGTAGCACAGCTTGGGTGTGTGCTGCGTGAAGTACTGGGAGCTCCACCTCAGCAAGGGCCCAGGGGTCTAGCGCATTGTTACGGGGACAGACTCCTGTGTGTTACCGGCTGATATCGACAATATGACACTCCCGACCCATTCAGTTCTTGTCATCAAACGAAATTTCACTCTTGTCTGTGACACACACACACACACACACACACACATACACATACACATACACATACACATACACATACACATACACACACACATACACATACACATACACACACACACACAGCTCTCTCTCTCTCTCCGTCTCAGCATATCATTTTTAAAACGTCACGCATAATCAACAGATCGCATACGTACATATAGGAGGGTGATTTTATTATCAGTTTATGTTACATGTATGTGTCATGTGATTTCTACTGCCAGATTTACAGTATTTCGCCCCCCTGTTATCCCCTTGCCAGGCCTTTTTGTTTATTTTACCTTTTTTGTTTATTTTACCCCCAAAAAGTCATCCTTGGCAGAGAATGTCATTGGAAAAAAAGTTGTTAACGTTGTCAGCATATGGCCATTTACACATGTTTCTCTGCCATCTTGTTAAATGAGTGAATTCCGGATAATATATTAGTCGGCACAGCATCTCACAAACACAACTCTGTACTGACAACTCCACTCTGGTTGTGCTAGAGTTGTCTGGTTTCTTTATCAGAATTAGTCCATGAGCCAGACCCCCCTAATTTGCGCGTTAATTACGAAATGGGTGGGCAAATTCTTGTTTGAATTTTTGACTAGCTGTACATCTCTACTTCACATTTTTGTATGATAACAATCGCAGACTAGCAGCTTAGTGGTAGTTATCATGCATTGAATACATGCACCCCTATATTGCCACATGCAAATTGTGACAACACATATATGAACAACTTTTGAACCTTACTTTGTGCAGAGACCAATGAAACCACTTTTCTGCATAATTCAAATATGGGGAATCGATTGGAATGGTTATTTTACTTCCACAAAACTTCCATATATGCTTAAATGGGCTTTTAATGCAGTATTTTGCACACACACATCTAAGAAATTTAAAATAAGGCTTGCAAATATCCCCATTTTGGAAGTGTGTGCTAAGAACCAACATGTTCCTAATGGCTATAGAAAACTGCTCACCATTCTAAGCTTTAATATGAGTGGTAACATGTGTTTATACGTTTTGTAACTCTAGAGATATAATCAGAAACACTATTATAGTGTGATAACACGAGCCAGGGCCATAGCTATAGAATCAAATGGGTGGGCAAAGCTGGTGTGATTTTTTTTGACTTGTTGTGCATCTCTACTTCACAGTTTGGCATGATAACCATTGCAGACACATAGCTTAGTGGTCGTTATCATGCATTGAATATGTGGACACCTATATTACCACACACATTCTTACAAAAATATATGATCAACGTTTGAGCCATTATTGTGTAGAGACCTATAATCACACCTTTCTGCATAATTCAAGTAGGGTAATTGATTGGAATAGTCATTTTACTTATTCAATACTTTCATATATGCTTAAATGGCTTTTTAATGCAAAATTCTGCACACAAATGGAATAATTTGAAAATAAGGGCTGAATGAGGACATCAACACATAACGCCACCTAGTCCGGGAACCGAAGGGTGATTTTTGGCTGAACGTGGTTTCGTCAGATAAAGTTTTTTTGTCAACTGATTCTTGTAGCATGGGGTCACCTCTTAATAATTCAAGAGGGTGCCCAGTGATATCCCTTGGGCATTTTTTGTTATTAGCCCTTTAATGCCCAAAACACAAAATAATCCACCCAAAAGAGTTTTATGGTATTTCATGCAAAATACTTGGTCTAAATGCATCAACTTTGATTTCTACAGTGTTTATGAATGTGGATATGCAATCCACATTGTATAATACCTTTATTGAAAGGATAAGCCCCTTGAGATGCATCATCTCATTTTAGAGGGGGTCCTCAACACCGATGAACAGTAATAATAAACAGCATCATCGAATAAGCAAGGTATAAATATGAACATGCATATTGGAAAAGAGGCAGCACTTTGTTTGTTGTAGAAAGACAAAGTCCAAGGGAAAAAAAAAAGATTAGAAGCATGAGCACAGTGTTAGAAGATGAGTGAAAATCGATTCTTCAAATACTGTACATTGAAAAGAAGTGATTGTCCACATTGAAGACGTCACTTCGGGAGGAATGCTGCTGATGCAGATGTCACTGTCATTGATGGATCAGACCTTTGGACCATCCAGCTGATGTCAACCACATACCTGTCTGACAGTGATGTCTACCTAATCTTCGAGATATAGGTCTACTGTGATTACAATATCAGGTCAGTCAGCAGAGATGCCATGGAGACGGGGGTTAGCTAGAAATACCATGTCCTATCATGATATATCTCCTCCAATCACTGTAGCTACAAACAGGTCTGATTTCCACACTCATCTTGTGCTATAGGCATTCCAGCAAGTGCATTCTGGACCTTCAGGTCCTGTACCGTTAAGGAAACTATGGAGGAAACTAGACTACTAGTCTGGGAGAAAAGAATGGGAAAGGTCATGCATGTACTTCAAACCAGCTGCACTACCACCAAAAGATTAATTGAGAATGTATAGATCCCCCACTTTTAAACATCTTTGTGGCAAAATGTTGATGGGCATCTTACACCAGCATGAGACCGAGAGTAGTTCGGATGGAAAAAGACAGATCTATCAGGCCACTGAGCCCTAAAGACCTGCAGTAATAAGTGTAATGAAGTAATAAAAGTAATAAGTGTAATAAAGTAATAAGTGATCAAGTTAATTCATAGGAAAGGAGGTGTGGTGGACATGACCACTTCCAAATAAGCATTTATTTTGGAATGCAAATTTGTTGCTTTTGCATTAATTATTGTAGGCCTATTTTATGGGCTTTTGCTGTGTTAAGCATGACGGGGTTAATATCTAAAAATGCCCTATTCTGAAATCAAATATATTGTACATATCCACATTCATGCGGATAAACACTCTAGAAAGCTAATTTGATGCATTTAAACAATATATTTTATGGGATTTGGTAAAAAAGGTGATCTGTATTCTGTAACTGCCATCTATTAGCTGGCTGTTGAGCTTGTGATGTCAGAAGTGATGTCAGCGCCCAGGCGGTGGCGTAACCGTCTGGGCACCCGACTGGTAATCCAGTCGCAGTGTGCCGCGGGTTCGACTCCCGAGCCCGACACAGCCTTTACTGCATGTCTTCCCCCATCTCTCTCCCGTTTCCTGTCAGCCTACTGTCTGTCCCTTCAAAAACCAATAAAAGGCGTAAGCCGCAAAAAAATATCTTAAAAAAAAAAAAAAAAAAGTGATGTCAGCGGTATCACCATTTATGCCCATCTTTGTCAGGCATGCCCAAATATGGGGTCTATGCAGATGTCAGAAGTCGGTGGGACGAACCCGTATTTAGGCATGCCCAAATATGGAGTTGCAGAGGCAGAGCCTTGTGATGTCAGTGGCCCGGGCAGAGGCCTTTTGTGGCGGTTCTGGACAACCATGGGTCCGACCAACTCGACACCGACACAACTTCGCCCCACCGACACAGGTGGGGCGAACGGTTCTCGAGTTACATGGATTACAAACGTACAGCTGTACAGACAGACTTTGCATTTATAGTTAGATGATACATTGGCTACTATATGGACATTGAATATTCCCTCGTTTAAAACCTTTGACATGTTAACAAAATGAAATAAGAATGTTGACTGTCAATACAATATTCAATCCAATATTTGGATTGAATATTGATTCGGGAAAGTTAGGCGAAATCAGGCATATTTTCCTATATAATGCCTAATTTGCATATTTAAAGATACAATTTCAGAAAACTTGTAATACAATAAATCATTGTTTTTATGTAATTAATCAACTAGGGAAGTTTCATGGTGATCACTAGTTCTTAATTTTTTTCATCCTATTCACCCATCATGTATATGTGAAAATAACAAAATGTGTGATAAATATGAAAAAGCTGCTCCTGTGGAAGTGTTATCATATATTAATTTACTTATATTGACATTCTAAACAATTTAATATAGGTATGGTTTTGCCCACTCATTTCGTAATGAAAACTTGTCCGGCTCATGGACTAAATTGTCATGTTAGGCGGTGATTGGCGGACGATAATTTTCATTTTTCTTTTAGGTTTTATAACCAATTACACCCAAAAAACCTGATCTTTGAACATTTAGTGGATTTTCTGTGGTCTTTGGATTTTCAATCAAGGGTTAGTTTGATCAAAACTGCAAACCTATGGTGAAAATTACTTTTCGGACAAAGCAATAATGCAGCTACAGTGCCACACATTTTCCATTTAATCACATTTAGTTAAGCAGAGAGATTTTTCTTACATTACATTACCACCGTAATGTAATGTAATAACATTGATGTCGAACATTTAACACTTTTAACCACATTATATTGATGGGTGGTATACTGTTAGCGCCTTGTAGAGCTGTGAGCAAATTGCTCCATGTATTGACTGACAGCATTAGGCAAGTAATTGGGTCGATTGCTAAAGCCCACAAGCATTGTGTAAAAGCCCACGAGCATTGTGTAATTTGTTCAATCTTTGCTGACAGTATGGTCCATTCTCTGAATCACCGTGGATGTGTAGGCTACCCTGCTAATCATCTGTTTTGTGGTCCCTCACATGACTGTGGATACAGTATTAATAGAGCACTTCTATATAAAAAAACGATGGCCACGTCGATATTACAACATAACCATAAACAAACTACGGCCATGTCACTATAAACTGTAAATATATTGTTTATATAGCGCTTTTTATCCAACGTGCTTTACATGGATTGTGCACACATTCATACACTGATGGCAGAAGATTCGAGAGGAAACCATGCAAGGCACCAACCTGCACATCGGGAGCAATAGGGCTTCAGACTCCTATTGCACACACTTCGACTCTAGAGGAGCCCGGGAATCGAACTGGGAACCTTGTGGTTCCTATCCGACCACTCTACCAGCCTGAGCCACTGCTGGTGGCGGCGGTGGCTCAGGGGTAGAGTGCCTGGATGGTAACCGCAAGGTTGCCAGTTCAAACCCGGGCTCCCCCAGAGTTACTGTCGAAGTGTCCTTGAGCAAGACACTGAACCCCTAATTGCTCCCGATGTGCTAGTTGGTGCCTTGCATGGTTTCCGTTGCCATCGGTGTATGAATGTGTGTGTGAATGGGTGAATGTAATGCACAATCTCTGTAAAGCGCCTTGGATAAAGGCGCTATATAAATGCACCATTTATTTACCGCTCGTATATACACTATGACTAGACATAATCATAAACAACCCACAGCCACGTCACTATGACAACATAACCATAAACAATCCACGGCCATATGGTGACGTCACGGTATCAGGCACAAACCAGAGCCATTGGCACCAAGTAAGGCTATACAACGTTGAAGATGCCACTACCTACTGGCGAAATGTGGAATTGCAGCACTTTAATGGAGGTGGACGGACGTTCATGACGTCACGTGCGTAAGCCCGGACGGGGCTAGGCTAAACTTCCGCTCACTCGAGCCATTGAGATATAATTACACTTCCGGCAGTCTTCCGGGTGCTTCAAAACGCCACTGAGCAACTTCCACTGAAATGAAGCGCTCCAGTTCGGTCTCTATCCTTTATAGCTCTATGATTGGCACAAACAAATCAGTCAGCTCCATATATGGCCATAAAAGGGGAAAGGCCATTTATGGGCATATACAGTACTGATGACATCAGTGATCTCCATAATTATGGGCATAAAAGTGACACAGACAGATGGGTACAACGGGTACTCTGACAAAGCCCCCGACACAGACATTATTGGTGTCACCAATGGCTCTGGGTGTCACGTACTGTAGGTGCTAGTTCCATGTCTTCTTCCAAGGGCATATCATATACTAGCAGAAGATGGAGTGCTGTGATTTTTGTACTTTTTCTGTTTTGTATACATGTGTTTATGGAGTAAACATTCTCTAATATACCCCCAGGCATGGTTATAATATTCAAATATGTCTTTCCTGTGTATTTTGGTTTCTTCCTGAAAGCTGAAAGCCTTTGAGTCAAAAGGCTATGTTAACTCCATACATACACAACAGAAAAAGTAGCCAATAAAAATCACGGCATCTTTAAGGGCCCAGTGGAGGTCCCTTTGCGAATCCCTGTTCATTGAGCATGCCATGTTGTTGGCTTCCTTCTGTGACAATGGCGTATGCACCAGGGATTACTCTGTTGTTGGGTTACAGCGCCTGAACAGTCCAATGCTTGAGTGGCAGTCTCTGTTGCAGTTTCTGCAGATGTACTGTGGACTGTATCGAATGCCGCATTCTGTCGTCTGTGCTCTTTCCTCTACTCCCAGAGGTCCTCACTCCTTTTTTCGCTCCTCTGGATGCCTGCCTTGATGGCAAGCCTCCATTTGCCGCGGCCCACAGCTTCAGCCTCCCAGCCTGCTGGGTCGATGTTGCCTGCCTTCAGATCTGACATCCTTGTATCGAAGATTAGGCCTTCCATTAGGTCTGGAGCCAGTAGCAAGCTCCCCATGAAGCATGCCTTTTGGGGAAAGCAGGCCTGGTACACCTTCATCTTGATGTTGATGGTCAGCATGGAGTTAAACCTGAGGATTTTACAGTGAGGTATACCATGGACTAATGGATGGTGCAGCAAAGTAAACAGCAGCCCCGCTGGGTTAGAGAGCGTAGGAGTTGAATACATGTGCTTTAGATAGGAGTATGCAAAAGTGCTGTTTACGACTGTGCATTGTGGCCGTATGTGACTTTACCTCTGTGTTTTCAACACAGATTTGTCGCGCGCGATGTGTGGGCGTTGGGGCGTTGGGGGCAGGTTGTGTGGGCGGCCGCCACTCAAAAAGTGGCCAAAGACACATTGCTGTTTGCCTCTGTTCAAAATGCACGGTTTGTGTGTGTGTGTGTGTGTCTCACTCGCAGTGTTGGAACTAATGCCCTTACATTAAGTTACTTTACATAACGAAACTACTTTTTGCTGTAACTTGTAATGTAACTCTTTACATTTTCCCATTCAGTAACGCCATTATAGTTACTGTGTTTTCAATGGGTGAGTTAGTAGTTACCCACGTTGCGTAATGTAATCCAAAATAACCGTCTCCTTCTCCTGCCAGTGCGGAGTCTGTCATGTAAACTGACATGGTGCGCTGAGTGCACTCCCAGAGAGAAACACATTCCACATGAGAAAGAGAAAGTATGGCTTGCACAGGGCATAACGTCATCATAATGATGATGATTGGTCAACATAGGGTAACAGGGTAATTACTTTAGGCCTGTCTGTGCATGGGCAGGGCATCAGTATTATATCGATATCATTAGACTGGATATTGTGTTAAGAGTATAGAGCTTAAAATAAACCACAACTGGACCAGTGACATTAGGGAATATTTGTTGTGTCTGAATTGGAAAATCTTATATTTTTTATAAAGTAAAGTAAAGTAGGCTAACTAGTTACTTTCATAATAACTAATTTCATTAGTAACTAGTAATTAGTTATTAGTTAAGTAATTAGTTACTTTTTCAGACTAGTAACTATAACTATAACTAATTACTTTTTAAAAGTAACTTGAACAACACTGCTCACTCGGACACACAATATTCACGGAGAAACAATAACAACATGGACCCGTGGCGCTAGACGTAAACGCGCCGCGGCGCAGTCGCTTGATCAATAATTGTGATGCTCCCACACATACCAAGTTGGAGCAGTTAATTAATGTGTTATCTCACTGGGCTTGCAAGAGGGAGAGGTGGTGATGACAGCTAACGAGTCCAGCCTCTTCGCCCCAGACTCCCCTGCGGACCAACGCTCCGTCACACCGCCGACAGGCACCCCACGGCACAATACCCACGGCCGCCTCTCTCCTCCCCTCTGCCACCCCGTCTGCTGCCTCCTCCCTCCGACCCGCGCGGCTCTGAGAACCGACAGGAAGATTAGCCCTGCATCTTTAACCCATTCAGGCCTGACCTCAAAATTAAAAAAAAATATTCTAAATCCTTTCACGATTTAAAAAAAATAGCAGACCTACAAGCTCGTAGCGCGCCACTCGGTGGCGCGCTATGAGCTTGTAGATCTGCTATTTTTCAATAGCTAAATTATAGCATAATAGTATGTAACACCAAAAGGGGTTCCCGCCCAAAATGGGTTAATTAGTTACAATTTTTAATTACTGAGTGGAGACATTTTTCACGGTGATCAAGTTGCATCAACCAACACTTGACAGGAGGCCATATCGGAGTGCATGTCCTCAGTCAAGCAGATTATACAGTACCTGCCAAATTGCATAACAAATCAACTGAATGGACAGGTTGTTTTAATTCAGGTGAAGGACGTAAAACCTTAAAACAATTCACTTCTCATTTTCCTTAAATCTTGCCTTTAAAGTCAAGAGCTGTTTTAAAGTAAATCATTTTATAAGTTTAAGGTTTCCCCAAAGGACTCTAAACGTCTTTACAGTGGACACCAGCGTAGTTACGTTTTGCATGTACTGTAAGGCAGGGGTTCTCAACCCGTGGGTCGCGACCCCTCAAGGGGTCGCCAAATTATTTTGGGGGGTCCCCAAATTATTTTCAAAAAAAAAAAAGTTTTTTTCTTTTTTTCTTTTTTACCAACTGAATGGCTGTAAAGTGGAAATGAAGAGTTTACATATAGTACACATAGTACATGCATACACCTTCCCTAATGATTATGGTTTCAGTATTTATTTATGGTGTATTGTCTCTATTATTAAGGTTATTGTAGCAGTCAATTTATATTGGGGGGCGGGAGGGGGCGGGGCGGGGGTCCCGAGACGTTGCCAAAGCATTTTCGGGGGTCCCCGGCCAAAAACGTTGAGAACCCCTGCTGTAAGGCACTGTAAGGTTATACAAAGCTGTAGTAGACAAATAAAGCAAAACTAAGTGCTTTATTGGAATGAATTAGTCTTGCATGGCCAGCCCTCCATGGCTCGCTCCCCCTTTTTCTAAGAAAACAAACCATGCAGACCATTTTCTACCGCAGTCTGAAAAGTTAAAAAATAAAATCTTCACCACCACAAAGGTCTCATCAACGTTTCTGTCCAACATTTGTTCAAATTGACAATTTGAACCACACGTCACCTCTGTAATCTCTGTAATCACAGTATTATACTCAGTTCTCCTATACCGGATACCCGGTCTAGAAGAGTTACTTTACAAGAATAGCAGTACTCACGGAACTGTCCTTAAGGCACTTTTATTGACAAGTATGGTACATTGCAGACCAAACAACGTACGCTTTTCTGCATCAAGCCTTCTGTGTACGGAAGTGTCTCTTTTATATAGTATCCGTGGACAATAATGAACATACACATGATAGTGACATGACTCTGTAAGTTGTCAGAGTGAAGTCAGTGTGAAAGGCCCAGGAATAAGTTATAGGAAGTTGACGTTAATAAAGAGAGCTAGAGCAGGGGTTCTCAACCCGTGGGTCGCGACCCCTCGGGGGGGTCGCCAAATTATTTTAGGGGGTCCCCAAATTATTTTCAAAAATAAATAAATAAAGATTTCTTTTTTAATTTTATTTTCACGATTTTTCAAAAATAGCAGACCTACAAGCTCGTAGCGCGCCACTCGGTGGCACGCTATGAGCTTGTAGATCTGCTATTTTTCAATAGCTAAATTATAACAATGCTTAAAACACCAAAAGGGGTTCCCGCCCAAAATGGTTTAAGGTTATTGTAGCAGTCAATTTATATTGGGGGTCGGGAGGGGGCGGGGCGGGGGTCCCGAGACATTGCCGAAGCATTTCCGGGGGTCCCCGGCCAAAAACGTTGAGAACCCCTGAGCTAGAGGACAAGTAGACATCTCAGGGGAGGTGCTGAGTTGCAGGACACATAGATGAGAGAAGGGGGGAGGGTATCTTCGACACCTTATCATGTCAAATGGACTTCTAAATGCACTGATGTTCATAACACCGACTTGTATTTTGTTGTCCAAAAGTGCTGAAAACGATACTGAACTGAGAGAGGGATGGCGTGGCTCACAGAAACTGTTCTGGTTGATCAATTGGTTGAAGGTTCAGAGTGCATGGGACAGAATCCCATGCACTCAGGAGAGCAGATGATGCACTCAGGAGAGAAGATGAGAGGAAACAGAAAAGAAAGGAATAGGGAAGGGAAAAGATGAAATAGGTTGTGATGAAGGGCACTGTAAGAGCCATACGATGTCTATGGGTTTATACAAATAGAGGGTATGCGCGTGACATCATCCATCCTGGAAATACTGCAGGAACGCCTACTAAGTGGCAAAACACTACTTTCTGGCCTTGATAGCCCATATCCAAACAGAAAAGTCCTATCTGATTGCATTAAACGACATTAAACAATGTTAAACTCACTTTGCCTGTCACTTTGCCACTCGATTTGCCACTCGATTTGCTATTCACTTTATGCATGCGCATACCCTCTATTGATGATTTGATGATGTCACCACAGGGCATGGCCAAGGTTGCCTGCGTGTATTTAATGCGTCCCCAATCAAGCAGCAGGTGTTGCTGATTGGCAGAGGCACACTGTTTTTAACTGTGCAACAGGAGCTGTGGTCTGCATTCCGGACGTTTGATTGTTTATTTATTGAAGTATTTATTGAATGCTGAGGTGACAGATCGGCTGTGAAAATAAATATTGTTTATTCATTAATTCAACGGACAGTTTGGCCTTCCGTTTATCAAGCACACGTCTGAACACCTCCTTGCCGTCAGTATACCACGCAGTGCTTTGGGCACTACAGGCTCAATTATTGGACAGTGGAGGAGCAGACGAGTTGATAAGAAGAAGTGGAGAAGAAGTGGAGATGAGACCAACGAATGGCAGGAGGTGAGGAGCAGAGAGTGTTGGTGGGCATGCATGCAGAGAGAGAGAGAGAGAGAGAGCTCTGGTAGAGAAGTAATTACCAGTTTATTATGGTGTTAGGCTGGTGTACTCTCCTTTTGGTGGGAGACAAGAGTGTAGCCATGGAAACCGCTGAGGGGATGAGTCATGTTGATAGCAGCTGTGGTGGATGGTGATGAGGGGAAGAGAGCAATTTATTGTTCTTTTAAAAATATATATACACTTTATTGACATAATGGTCACCATTCCCCTCACAAGGAGCATATTAACCAAAACAAAGAGATATAGATTACAGGCTTAAATAAGTGGGTGAAAAGATATTTTTTCACATAAACTCCATCATTCATAGTTTTCCTTTGAATCCAAAAATAAAAATACAGTAGGCTTATAGTAGCTACTCCCCAAACTAGTGATGATAAGATAAACCTTTATTGATCCCCAGAGGGGGCGGGTGGGGAAATACAGGTGTCACAGCAGCAATAGCAACAAGGTTGAAACACAAAAGCAAAGATAAAGAAAGAATATAGTTAAGCTTAGATTCTGGCACACATATCTGCAATGTATGTATGTATGTATGCACAGTTTATCCTTAAATATGTAGTCGATTAATATGAATATTTCTTAATTTAGCCTATTATTTCCATTACTTACTTGGTATAGGAGGCAATTCAAATACGAATTTACAAAAAAGCTATTTTGCCTTAATATATCAGTGACTGTATAAGCCTACATTTTGTTTATGCTATAGATTTGAAGATGTTGCTTTGTTTCCTTTTTATCCAGCATCTATACGTCATCTACATATCTACCAATTGTCCGTCCGTCCGTTTGTCCGGCCGTCCGTCCGTCCGGCCGGCCGGCCGTCCGTCCGTCTGTCCGTCCATCCGTCCATCCGTCCGTCGTGCTTGAGACCTTGGTGGCTTGGTCTAAATGGATTTACTGAAAATAAAAATAAATAAAATAACAACATCTACTCTGCCTACTCTGTTGGCTGAGTGGACATGAAAAGGACCCCATAAGTGAAATACCTCATTAACATAATGGACTGAACTATACCCCAGCAATCTGATAGGTTCTTCTGATACAGTTACAGCAATTTGACCAGTATTTCTCAGCTCAAGGTCGTTTACATTTTTGACTGCCTGTATAAATAGTGTACCTGATCGATCTGAAATGGCTGCCAGCAGCTGTAATGTATTTGTCCTGTCAGGACTTTTAATTAACTTTTTGAAGTACATTTCCCATTCACTTGTCCTATGAAAAAGAGAGGGAACCCGCACACTCATATGCTCCAAAAGATACATTTATTGACGACGTTTCGAGCCAAGGCTCTTCATCTGGTCAAACTCAAACCATTCACTTGTCCAGCCACAAAAGCCACTTGTCCGGAGCACGAGCGCACACAAATACATTTTAAATCAACTAACGGCAAGTTGGTTTTGGTGTATATAATTTCTTCATCTTCTTGACAATGATCTACAAGCTTAGCTGAACAACCTAAAAACCCAACGAAACAGGCTAAGAAATATTGTTACTGCCATGACCAAATCCGCCAAAAGTAACTTTATTAATAATAAAGCTGAGGAAAACAAAAACAATCCTCGAGAGCTCTGGAAGCTACTCAACAACCAACTAGGCTGCGGTCAGAAACTGAAAACCAGGTTCTCAAACATAAACATTAAAGCGAACGACACTCTCATCACTGACAAGCTTGATGTGGCCAACTACTTGAACATCTTCTTTACAAACATAGCAACAACGCTGGTTAACAATCTTCCCGCCCCTCCCACTCTGGGCTCTTTGGTGTAGAGCACATTAAAACCTTCTACAGAAACCTAGGTGTTTGTAAAGACGATTTTAAACTAGTTATGGTAACAACTGATGAGGTACTTAAGAAACTGAGTGCCCTCCAACCCCACAAGGCCACTGGCCATGACAATATTCCCTCCAAATTTCTCAGAGACTCAGCCATCTCTATAGCTCCAATCATCACCCACATAGTAAACCTCTCCATCAAACAGGGACAGGTCCCCCTAGATTTCAAACTGGCCAAAGTAACCCCCCTGCACAAGAAAGGGAGTAAATTAGACCCCGGCAACTACCGCCCTATTTCTATTCTAAGCTCCATCTCGAAAGTGATGGAAAAAATAGTCTATGAACAGGTTGAAAAGTATCTTGCCACTAACAAATTATTGTACGAGTTCCAATCTGGCTTCAGAACATCCCACTCCACTGACACATGCCTTCTCTATTTGAGCGACCACATCAAACAAGAGGTGGATGCTGGCAAATACTGCGGCATGGTCATGCTGGACCTCCAAAAGGCTTTTGACACCGTGAACCACTCCATACTGGTTAACAAGCTAAAAGCAATTGGTTTCGATAGCACATCAGTGAGCTGGATGTAATCCTACCTGGAGGGGAGAGAACAGATGGTGGAAGTGAACGGAACACTGCCCCCCCCCCCCTCCCAGTGAGCTGTGGCGTTCCACAAGGAAGCATACTAGGGCCTCTACTGTTCCTAATATATGTAAACGACATGACTTCAGCTTGTGACTGCAACTTGTTCCTGTTCGCAGATGACTCGGCACTGCTGGTCTCGGACAGGGACAAACTGCAGGTTGAAAATGCCCTCAGCTCTGAACTCGGTAGAATCTGCACCTGGCTCGCTGATAACAAACTATCTTTACACCTGGGAAAAACTGAATCCATTCTCTTTGGATCTAATTGCAAGGCAAATGGCTTCTTGGTTAGAGTGGGTGACAATGTTATCACACGTAAAGATGAAATTACCTACCTAGGTTCCATCCTGGAGGCTAATCTTTCCGGTGATAAAATGGCCACCAACGTAATCAAAAAAGTCAACCAAAGAACAAGATTCCTTTACAGGATCTCCTCACTGGTCGACAAAAACACCTTGAAGACCTTAACAGGAGCGCTCGTACAAGGCTTCTTTGACTATGCATGCACCTCCTGGTACCACAGCACCTCAAAGGCCCTTAAAACTAGGCTCCAGACTTCCCAAAACAAACTGGTCAGGCTCCTACTTGGCCTCACCCCCCGAACCCACCTCACCCCTGCCCACTTTGACAGACTGGCATGGCTTAGGGTTGGCGACAGAGTACAGCATCTTGCAATGGGTCTGGTCCACAAGATTCGATACTCCACCATGATACCCATGTAACTGTCTAGATACTTCCTTAATGTTAACGAAGTCCACACCCACAACACCAGAGGGAGTGCAACGAACCATGTACAACCCAGATTCGGCACAAACAAGGGACTAAATTATTTTCGCTCCTATGCCACCAAAATGTGGAACGCCCTACCAACAGTCATTAAGACATGCAAATCCCTTGACTCCTTCAAAACCGCTCTCAAAGGGCACCTACGGATGGCTGCAATTCGAAACTGGCCCCCGTAAAATATGAATCCCCCCCCCACCGACCCCTCCCCCCCCCCCCCCCCCCTTTTCCCCTCACTGTATATGTTTCTTTTCCATTTTTACCTCCATTATGATGAATTCCTGTTCTGTTCTTTGTCTATATAGAAGTGTCTATTTGTACGTCTCTAAATGTTTTGATGAATTGAACATGGTGGACCCTGTTGTAAACAAGTGTAATGCTTAATTGGGTCGTCCACTCACAGTTAACAGCCTTTGTATTGAGTTTGTGCTTGAAATGTACTGTAATTCTGCAAACTGTTAATACAATTTTCAATCAATCAATCAATAGACACCATACATAAAATATCTCCTAATAAATAGACATGTCCATGCTATTCTGAAATGTGCTATTGGGTAATTGTTACTACTTTCCAATACAAGCTAGTAGATATTACTTATTACTGTTCAATTCTGAAATCCGCCTCACTGAAAAGGGAAAAAAGGAAAGTGTAATTTAGTCAGGACAACTCATGAATGGATGGAATATATATTTATTGGATATAAAATGAGCAATATATTTATTATGGTTTGGCGATTAATTGTATCTGCTTTTTTAGGTACTCAAGCGCATCAGTCCCAACCATAGGGACTCCGAATCCCCTGTACCTAAACAGCAGATCCAAAACGACAGGTGGTAGCTGGGGTGGAGGAGGGTGAGCAGCAAAGGTTTAAGCAGACAGCAGCGCAGCAGCATCAGTGTGCAGCAGCAAACAAGCAAGCAGAATGAGCAGTGCAAACTTCCAGTTTAAATAGCCGGTATGAAGATGGAATGTGAATCATGTGAATGAGAACGTGATGCTGAGGCGGCCCAATTAACGGCCGGCAGCAACTGCACTGAGTTTCCCGACTGAACTTGCTCTGCGCATGTCTTTGACAGGCTCATTTTATATACTGTTCTTTGGCTTGGTTGTTTGTGAGTCAGATCTTCGTCAGGTCATGACCTGACGAAGATGTAACTTACACATCGAAACGTTGTCACTTTTTACTTGCACCCTGTTATAATAAACTAAGGGCCTAAATCGTCTGAGCTGCTCCAGTGCCTTCTTGTTCGCATGTTATCTGTCCTGCTCCTGAGATGCACCAGACTGGCCTGCTATAGGCTAGAGGCGCGGCTGGAACTCCCTTCTACTCAGATAATCTTCTGTTTCAATCATTTGACTACACTACAGTCAAATACCTCGCCCAGAAGACAGCTTGGACATTTTACAGATAAATATAGATTTAGCAGGCCTATCCACAACTCTGGAGCCAACTCACCCATGGAAGCACTGTTGTCTGGCAATAAACTCTGACACCTCTGTGTCTGGAAAAACAACAACAATCGTAATGGGGACAAGAAAAACACAGTAAACACAGCTGTTCCATCTACAGTATGATGCATACATATGTCTGGGTCTGTGTGTGTGTGTGTGTGTGTGTGTGTGTGTGTGTGTGTGTGTGTGTGTGTGTGTGTGTGTGTGTGTGTGTGTGTGTGTGTGTGTGTGTGTGTGTGTGTGTGTTTACTTTGTAAGTACTGGGGTTGAGTACTTTGTCCACCACTGGTCTTAACTGGCCTAGACCTCCACCTAAACATCTTACCCACCCACCCGCCTACCAAAACCCTATTCCTGAGACTGTGGCTCAAGAGGTAGAGCAGGTCGTCCAATGATCCATGGGTCGGCGGTTCGAATCCCGGCTCCTCCTGGCTACATGTCGAAGTGTCCTTGGGCAAGACACTGAACCCCAAATTGCTCCCGATGTGCTGGTTGGTACCTTGCATGGCTTCCGCCGCAATCAGTGTATGAATGTGTGTGTGAATGGGTGAATGTAATGCACAATCTATGTAAAGCGCCTTGGATAAAGACGCTATATAAATGCACCATTTGCCATTTTATTCCTCACCACAGTACCTCACAGAATAACAAAGGATAATAAACTGTCTTGCTTTGTTTGTCATGGATTGTATCAAACTGTTCTTCGACCAGAGCAGCAACAATACATGGAGGGAAAGCAGTGTTCTGTGTTATTAGCCATAGTGATTGAGCTCCAGCCAACGTACACTGCCACATTTAGACCGTGCAATCTATCAGACACCCAGACAAGTACCATAACCATCAATGCTAGTTGATGGTCTCTCTCTCTCTCTCTCTCTCTCTCCCTCCATCAGTAGAATGAGGTAGACTGGATCAATCACACAGATTCAAACATGCAGAAACATGCAGGCACACACACACACACACACACACACACACACACACACACACACACACACACACACACACACACACACACACACACACACTAACCCCAGGGTGATGGATAACTCAACAGATACAACAGAAATCACACCTGCTTTTAGGATTTGCAGGAGACAAATGAATAAAGGGCCACTCATCCTCTCTCTCTCTCTCTCTCTCTCTCTCTCTCTCTCTCTCTCTCTCTCTCTCTCTCTCTCTCTCTCTCTCTCTCTCTCAGTAGAATGAGGTAGACTGGATCAATCACACAGATTCAAACATGCAGGCACACACACACACACACACACACACACACACACACACACACACACACACACACACACACACACACACACACACACACACACACACACACACACACACACACACACACACACACACACACACACACACACACACTAACCCCAGGGTGATGGATAACTCAACAGATACAACAGAAATCACACCTGCTTTTAGGATTTGCAGGAGACAAATTAATAAAGGGCCACTCATCATCTCTCTCTCTCTCTCTCTCTCTCTCTCTCTCTCTCTCTCTCTCTCTCTCTCTCTCTCTCTCTCTCTCTCTCTCTCTCTCTCTCTCTCTCTCTCTCTCTCTCTCTCTCTCTCTCTCTCTCTCTCTTACACATAAAGCTCTAAGCTGTTCACACATTCCCTTACAAACACACACATGCCCTAGCCTGGCTCCAGCCATCCGAAATGAAAATTCAGGCTGAGTGTCAGGCTACACATGCCCATGCGTACACATACAATCTTACACTCAGTCACTTGTTCACAATATCCACTCAGTGGCATGGCATCAAGCATACAGCACAAATGCACAAACACTGTATACATACTGTAATTGTTTGCAAGATCTCATCAGTGTATTTTTTCTGATGCAGCTGAGCTGCATATGAACAAACCTATGGTGTCAGATATGTCAACTCCTTCCTCCCACTTGCTGTGTTTTTATAAACCATCACTACCCTAGAGTCTAGAGACAGCTTTTAAAAGCTACATTTTGAGTAGGCTGAATGAATATTTTACCTAAATAATACACTATAACACACAGTACAAGTGATACACTAAAGTGAGATCTCAGTTGTGCTTTTCCCATTTCTATCTGTGATTGTAAAATATAAAACTATTTTTTAAAGCATGTACTTCCTCCCACTTTCTGTGTTTTTATAAACCATCACTACCCTAGAGTCTAGAGACAGCTTTTAAAAGCTACATTTTGAGTAGGCTGAATGCATAATGTGCATAACAAAGTTGGTTGACCAAATTGAAAAGATAAAGATTAGGGATTGAACATACTGTACAGTATGCACTTTTCAGTTATGAGAAATAATGATAATTATATGATGATATGATAATTACTAATTGTGGAACTTGTGCGCGCGTGTGTGTGAGACGAGGCACGCACACACACACACACACACACACACACACACACACACACACACACACACACACACACACACACACACACACACACACACACACACACACACACACACACACACACACACACACACACACACACACACACACACACACACACACACACACACACACACACACACACACACACACACACACACACACACACACACACACAGAGAGAGCAGAGTTGTGGTGCCCCCCAGTGGTAAAGATGGGGAACAAATTGCTGCCTACACACCCTGCTCCATGAGGTGGCTATTATAGTGTCCTGCAGTGCTTTCTCACAATTTAATGCGCACTTTGAGAGAATATGCACTGCGCAAAAAGCTTGGAATACGGATGTGTATATTACAGGAAACTCCCGGTAAACTTTCCAACAAACTCCCGTAAACTCCCGAATTGTACCATCACACCCGTATATTACCGTATATTACATGTATATGCCTGCTAAACTTGAGGTTTACTGGCAAAATACCGGTCCCGTAATTACCCGTTAACTCCTCTTTTCACGCAGTGATGTTTGCTCTGAAGTTCTGCTTTTCTGTCTTCTTCACACTTAGTGTAGTGTTCAGTTCATTAAAGTTCTGTGTTCTTGACTCATGTCGCTTAATTGACCTCACACAAAACATTCATGATTTTGAGGGAGATAAAACAAAACAACTGTTTCTGGTATTTAAGCATCAATCATGATATTTGAGGTCTGCAGGAAAAACGAAATTGTACATTGAAACATTGTGCAATTTAGCCTCCAATCTGGATGACATTTGATCGAGCAATGCATATCGTCTTGTAAAGTGATTTAAAAGTGTGATTTTACATAGTGGGCCCACACTTTTATGAAGGGGTTCTGTACATTTTTCATCTCTGAAAATGTGTTACTTAATCTAAGAAATATGTATACTTTATTTTCTTTATTTCTTTCTAAAACAAAATGTATTCCACAACTTTGTAACCCAATTTTTCACCCGGTGCCAAATTAAGTATCTCGGGGTCTTGTTCATGAGTGAGGGGAGGACGGAGAAGGAGATCAGCCGGAGAATCTGAGCAGCAGGGGTGGTATTGCACTGTACCGCACTGAAGTGTGGGTCATGACCGAAAGAATAAGGTCACGGATACAAGCAGCCAAAATGTGTTTTCTCAGATGATAGTGTAGGGAGAGTTCAGTTCAGTCACACGAGAGAGATTCGGAGTAGACCCGCTGCTTCTTCACTTGGAAAGGAGACAGCTTAGGTGGTTCGGGCATCTAGTAGTAAGGATGCCTCCCGAGTGTCTCCCTAGGTATAGGTTCTCAATGCACGTTCCACTGTGACCCCTTTTCCACCAGTTGGTTCCCAATGGGAACCGGTTCAGTTCTTTTTGGTTCTTAGTCCATGAGCCAGAGCTCCAAAATTGGAACGTTAATTATGAATTGAGTGGGCAAAACCATACCTGGTGGAAAATGGGTCTGAGACCCCCCGGGCAGTCCCCGGGAATGCAGACCAATCAGATGGAGGATAATACCTCCAAGATGGCCTTGGGATCCCCCAGAATTAAGTTACTTTAATGTTGCTCTGGAGAGGGAGGTCTGGAGCTCTCTGCTACAGCTGTTGGCCCACGACCCGACTACGGATAAGTGGTTGAAGATGGATGGGACACAGCAGTGCATAGATAGTGATATAATATTTCTATAAATGTGATATATAATATGTGTAGGGACATAGCAGCATTGATATAAATGTGATATATAATATGTGTAGGGAGGGACACAGCAGTGCATCATGACACTGCAGCCCTGACCATCAGCCCGAGCTGACAGCGGTGACAGCGCGCCTGCGCAGTGCATCCAGGGGCAGGGGCTCGGCAGCGTTCGGTGCTGAAGTTGGGCGGATGGCAGAAAAACAGCGGCGATGGACATTACACCGCGGGATTACCATCTACGATGACATTAAATAAGCATCGGGACGACGTGCATTCCGAGCTATCATCCTAGGACACTGACAGTCTAAAACAAAGCGGTAAGATTATGATTATTATGTGCAAAGGCTCCATTCAGGCTCGCTAGCCACCGTTAGCACGGTGCTAGCTGCTGCTGCTCAGCTGCCACCGCCTCCTCTCTCTCTGCCACAGATAGCGGATCTATGGGCTAGGCTAGCTCCAAGAAAGTGGGTGGTTTTTGATTTTATTTTTAATATACATATTTGGAGTTGTCGATGCGACAACATTGTACCATCCACCCTCTTATCTTGTGCGTCTCGGTCGTCATTGTCATTTAGGCGAGGAATCGTTGTCGTTTTGCCTGCCAGCCTTACCTGCAGTAGCCTGTGATTCGGATGCTTCGGGATCAGACAGCTGCAAGAGAAACCATGCAAAACACCCAACCCAGCAGCGGCTAGCCTGCACACAGTGCACTGCACATGAGCTACTTATACAGATACACGTTGAGCTGGAGCCGATGAGCCAGCCTACTTGTTATCTGAAAACATGCATGGGCCCTCAAGCAGACGCATCAGATTACAAGCTGCAGCAACATCATTCGTGCGAAAAAAAAGAAAGGACATTAATAATGTTCGTTCTTCTTCTTTTTTTTTTTTGCACCGCGTATTCATCTGTTCTCTTCGCAGCCATGTAATGCATTGCATTGCTGAATTGACCATGTAGTCCAATCCAAAGCTGAGAGAACGCCCACATTGCATTGCAGTCCCCTATGGACAGATTGAACCAGTGGTTCCTAAATTCTGTTGCAGCATGCAATGGACTCTTTTAAAGTGAAGATTGGAATTCCGTGACCGCACCAGGACATATTATATCATTGTTACTCTTTATGCTGTATATACGGTAGATAAATATGTCATGGCAAATATTATTTACACACATCAATGGATTCCTCACTGTGAGTCACAAGTTCAACACCATTAAGACTGGCTACAAAAGTATAAGATGAACAACTAAGATGAAGAAGAGAAGACTAAGCTATTTGGCTTATTAACCTGACAGGCTCATGCAACTTGCTTAGTTTGTTTTTGTGTGGTGGACTGGTGGTGTGATACTATTTGACATAAATGTCAATGCATTAGCCAAATATTGGTGTATTGGTCTATAATAGTAACATTGTAACAATTGGACAGCATATATTTTGTCAGACTCATAATTTAATTTGGAGTGTTACAATTATTATTATCATCATCATTATTATGTTATTACTAGACATGTGCCCGTCGGCCACAGGCCTACTTGGGAAGAATGGGAACGATGCAAGTTCGAAACCTAGTATGTATAATACCTCTTGTCATAGCACTCATTTTAACCGGGTGAAGTCACGTCACAGAAGTCACTTAACCCATTCTGAGCGGGAACCCCTTTTGGTGTTTTAACTAACAGTATAGCAGATCTACAAGCTTGTAGGTCTGCTATTTTTGAAAAATCGTGAAAATGCGGCACAAATCTTTGAATATATATTCTTTCAGAAGACTTCTCAGTGGCCAGGGTCTGCAACACTGTTAACAGCTCACCTGCCACCCTAAGCCCCCAAGAGACAGAGGGGCAGTAGGAGGCCGGGGTCTGATAAGCCTCGGTCAGGTCACCTGGGGGGGAGTGTCTGTTGCGAGACCCGAAGCACCCAGCGAGTCAGCGACTCCAGGAAACACCACTGATGATGTGTCCAAGTTTGTGCATCAGTATTGTCCACACTAGTGTCCAATTGTCCCAAACCGGCCTGAGTAGAGTTGGATGTACTGTCAACCAGTAGTAGCCTAGGGCTATCAAAACCAATATTTAGAACCAACTACTTAACAACCAACATGTACTGTAGATTAATTTAAAAAAAAATATATATATAATAGTATAATAATTATAATTTAAAAAAAAAAGAAAAAAAATATCTCTCTCTCTCTCTCTCTCTCTCTCTCTCTCTCTCTCTCTCTCTCTCTCTCTCTCTCTCTATATATATATATATATATATATATATATATATATATATATATAAATAGAATACCTCAGAACAAAAATACATCGCTCGGATGCACCTGGGACGTATCCTCAGTGATGTATCCCAAGGTCATCGGGGTTTCGGGTCCCGCGAACATCATACCCCTCACTCGGGTGACCCAGCCGGGGTGATCAAGTACCGATTTACGTCCCAGTAGCTACCCTCGATCAGACCCACCAGGGAAAGATCAGTGCCAACACAATCCGCTGGATCCACTCCGGAACTACTCTGCCGGGACTGGGAGATACAATTCTGGCATGTGGAGGGACTAGGCTCTGTGGGTTGACTCCTGTCTGGGCCCCTCCTACGTCTCACCAGGTCCACTCCTGCTCTCACCAGGAGTACCGCCAGGACCTGTGCGTGGCACCAGACTCCCAGCACCAGACACTTCATTCAGGAGTGGTGGTTTCTTGAGCCGCAATGGTTCTGCAGGCTCCATCTGGGCAATGGTGGCACTGCAGGCTCCACTTGCGGCTCGAATGGCCCTCCTAAAGGCCTCATCGAAGGTTTTTGGGCTTCCTCCTCACGGAGGATGCAGGCTGGTGCGCCAACCCATACTGCTCCCGGGGTGCTGTCTACATTCCGGCTGTCACCCGTCTCTCCGGTGGTCACCAGACTATACCTGGTTGTCACATAGTCTATTCCTATGAGTCACTATGAATAGAATACCTCAGAACGAAAATACATCGCTTGGATGCACCTGGGACGTATCCTCAGTGATGTATCCCAAGGTCATCGGAGTTTCGGGTCTCGCGAACATCATACCCCTCACTCGGGTGACCCAGCCGGGGTGATCAAGTCCTGACTTACGTCCCAGTAGCTACCCTCGATCAGACCCACCATGGAAAGACCAGTGCCAACACAATCTGCTGGATCCACTCCGGAACTACTCTGCCGGGACTGGGAGGTACAATTCTGGCATGTGGAGGGACTAGGCTCTGTGGGTTGACTCCTGTCCGGGCCCCTCCTACGTCTCACCAGGTCCACTCCTGCTCTCACCAGGAGTACCGCCAGGACCTGTGTGTTGCACCAGACTCCCAGCACCAGACACTTCATTCAGGAGTGGTGGTTTCTTGAGCCGCAATGGTTCTGCAGGCTCCACCTGGGCTCCCGGGGAGCAGCATGGGTATATATATATGCATTGGGTATATATATATACACACACACACTTTGTTTTTTAATTATTCATTAATCGTGGCCAAGGTTTGAATTGAATTAATTTGAAGTCATACCGCCCAGCCCTAACCAGTAGTTTGCCTTTGTTATGCTTTTAGTCAACTTCCCTCAAGATAGAGTAGAACAGAGGTCACTACTAGACTAGGCTGGAACACTGAGCAGTCCCACCAACCTGATCTTGTCTAAACATTACATACAGTAGACACATGATAAAGTCAATGTCAATCAAAAAGTGATGTTTTCCTATTGAAAATCTTTGATAATGAGTCCAGAATAGAAACGCCAGGGAAGTTGTCAAGGAGGAAAATCAGGAAATGTTTCTTCTTATCTTATTAGTTTTACAATAATCCTGCCTATTCTAATGCAGCCCCCCCCCCCCCCCGAGTCCCCCCGAGTCCCCCCCACACACACACACATTTTCCTGATCATATCTGTGGAGGAGAGGCTAGAGCAGCTCAATGGCCCACAGGCACTAAGTGGATGTGTGCTGCTCAGTGGAAGTGAATAATGAAGCCTATGTCTTTGTCTGGCCTCTGTGTTTCAGATGCTGTGCTTTTGCTGCATCCTGTACACTCAAGTCTGCAAATGACATGTCTGCTGAGTCCCATCCTGAGATCTACAGAAGCGTAGCCTCCTAGGCAGAACAAGTGAGGAAAAGGAGCCAGTCCAAGAAGAAAAAAACAAGGAGAGGAATTAGTTACACTTCGCCCTCATACCTTCCATCCCTCTCTATGACAGTCGGTCAGGGATGGTGAAACCAATAAGCCCTCTTCCTGTACTGAGAAGAATCTTGACTGCTGCTCACCCTGCAACTCAAACAAGCCAAACGGACGATCAGACGGACAGCCACCTAGTCAGTCAGTCCATCAGCCGTGTGTCATCCTGCAACATATTACCTCAGCGCCATGACTGCACCATCTGACTTGTCTTTAGTAATCCACTAATTCTCATGGTAGGTTTGATTTTATGCTATTGCTAATCCATTCCATCTATTATACAATTGAAAAGGTGTGCCCAAAACGCTGTTCCCAACCCAGGAACAAAAGCCACCAGCTACTACGTCACTCCAAGAGTGTCTGACACACTGCAACACACACTGCAATAACCCACTAAACACACTAACACGTCACAGCCTTACCCTCCGCGTCGATCCACGGCTATCTCCTCATGTCGCGCAGCACGCCCACACTGAACACCATCCGCGTAAAAATTGTCATCGCACTGCCACTACAGCCGGCTCCCGTCCAGACTCACAAACAACATCAATATCAATAATAAACACAAACACGCCACAAGCACCGACACCCCCGCCTAATTTGTTGCCACGTCTATGACAACAAGCACAGAAACAATGCCATTCAACACGCTACTTACACACACTACCACTCGCTTACAATACGCGGACCTGGCAACACTACATCCCCTCTCCCATTTGCTCAAAGCCAACCACGTGACCCACGAGAGCTTTTATGTTTCTGCAACACCGGAAGTTACACGCTACACACACACACACATTAGAAGAACAACACGAACACAACACTACACACACACACACACACACACGGGCCACTGTTGCCAGGTCTATCAAAACAGGCCCAGAAACAAGCAAACAGACCCAGAAACAAAGCCTTTCACCACGCTACTTACACACACTACAACTCGCTTACAATTCACGACCCTGGCAACATTGTTCCCCGTCTTCCACAACACACACAGTCCCACACAGACACACACACACTGATTCGGACTTGGATGGACAGCGGCGCGATTACATAAATACACCGTTTAATTCATGCAAACACGACAATTGCACCACCAGTTTCATTAATGTAAACACGACAATTGCGCGACCCGTTTAATTCATGGAAACATGACAACTGCGACGCACCGAGGCGCATGGATTCTGTGTGTGTGTGCGTGCGGGGTGACTCTGAATTGGAGTGTTTATGTCAGTCAGCGATGCGATCCGTTGTTATTCAGCCAGGAAAACAATCTAAACATTATATACTAACGTCAGCATCGGGCAGATTAACACACACAAGCGTTATTAGTTGAGTTTTCTTATTGAAGTGCCTCTGAATTGTAACGGTGTGTTTATGTCAGTCAGCGATGCGATCCGTACCAGCACCATATGCACGGACTGGAGAGAGGCGAAGTGTTTCTCTCCCTTCGGCTCATGTAGCCCTCATTGTAACTACAAATATTGTTCCCGAACAAACAATGTGGGGTCACTGCAATCCGCAATCCAAAATAATGTAGCCCTACTATAATGCAGTCAAGGTCCCCCAAAAAATATACTACAGTATGTTCTGCTCCATTCTCTACAGCTTTTGGTTTCCAAAAACAGTAATTTATTGTAAGCAAACAAAAACAGTAAACAGCAGTTTCATGTCTGCTTATTTTCATTTACATTAATTTCCTTTGATGTGAAAATACAACAAATAATAATAATACCCATCCGTTACTACATGTCAAGGGCACAATACTGGAGTGGAGTCTGTCAAATCCCGCTATTTCCTTCTTCCCATTGCGCTGCCCACGGAACTAGGATTCGCCGCCCAAAGGGCGGCGAAATTCTAGTGTTTTACATCAGTCATCTGCCGTGACTGCATTTGTGGTAGGGCTGCCACTATTGATTATTTTCTTTGTGATGATTCTATCGATACATCTTTTGATTGATTTAATAATTTAGAAGTGTCTCTGGGGAGAATAAATAAGTGAAAAAAAAGAAAGGGAAAAAAAAATCAACAAGCTCACAATGTGTTGCTCAGATGCGTTCTGAGCTTATAGATCTGCTATTTTCAGTATTTTGGAGAATTATTTTATTTAAATCAATATATTCTTATAGTTGATTAAATCAATTCGTTTGATTATTCGTTGGACCCCTAATTGTGAGCTGAAATTAAACCTCATTGTAGAAAATGTGTCTTGACAGTGTTAAAAAAAGGAAGTTCTTGTCTTGCGAAAGCCCCGGTAGACTGAAACATTGCACATTAAGGATGGTGTCGTAGCACCCTGCCTTGCATTTCCATTCTGCCATTAAACTGAACATAAGATACACTTAAGTCAAACGTAGTACTATTGCCTGGGTTAACTTCCGTATCATTGTGATTGTCACATCACAGGACATCAAGTGTTTACATTATCTGAGAAGTTAAGCTAAACCATTTAAAATGTTCTACATCCAAACTGTATTGGCACTAGTTGAGCAATTCATTTGATTCTACAGACTTTAGATTTTGAGATAAAGTTCCCCAAAGGATGGTTATTCCTTTCCATGCTTATAATAATTTAAGATAAGATAAGTATGTTTTTATTTTCAACTTATTTCCTTACCCATCCATGGGTCCGTTTATTTGTGATGGTACAGCCCTTAATCACACATCACACAGTTGCAACCTCAAAGTGCTTCTTTCAGTGTCGCGCCTCACATACTGGAGGCACCACTCTGTGTAGCTGTTAAATGCGACGATAAACCAGATAAATCTAATAACATGTCCTTTCGACACAATAACTCGCACAACATTTTGACATTTATTTTGTCCGAACATGATCAGTTGTTGCACAACAAGCCCATTTGGTACTTCTATTGCACTGCAAAGTTTGGCTATACTGCCTTATTTACGCTGCCTAGTGCATACCGTCTTGCATGCATCTAAGGGTAGTCTACCTGATGAGTTGTTGGCGATGGACAGCAATATATGAAGTTTTACTGTATTTAAACATTGTGAATGCAATGGTTATGTTGAATCTGTTTCCTATGGTCTATTTATGGTCTATGTAAAAATGCTGAATATTGCTTTCAGTTCCTGTGTGGGTGTGACATGTCTTTGTGTCTGTCTGTGTCTGTGAGAGAGATTTGATGACCATCACAGCGGATTCTGAAGAAAGTTTTAAGTTCAATAACTGCAGGAGAATGAATAGTTTATTTTGATCTTTTTCAGAGAGACATTACACAGATCTAACCTGATTTATTGCTACCACAATACTGTGTAGATGCCACAAGGGGTGGCAGATTTTTTTCACATTCTATTCCAATTGGCTATGACTGACTTCCAATATTTGCTCGCTCAGCTGGGCTAGGCAACCCGGCCCGGTAGTTATCTCTATTTTTGTGGAGGTTCATAATTTGCAGATACCACCACACCTGTGTTTGTCTGTAGAATCAACCATCGCTCCCTACTTGGGAACGATGCAATTTAATAAGATATTACAGAAGTAGAAGCAAAGGTAGATACAGTAATGTAGACATACACTGAGTACAGGCTGAGGCAGGGAGAGTGCATGACTGTCATGACGCCAGACCCCTGAACAGTGTTTGTGCCAGATTGGAGCAATGGTGTGGTTCGTGGCCCCTTCTTCGAGCCCCTGATATAGTAAGCTGGGTGGTACATTGTGGCCCCTCGTGTGACTATTCTCCTGGCAGGCCCCTTTGACTTGACCTTTCCTAAAAAATCTGATAATTGTCTCCTCCAGGTGTGTGCGTGCGCGTCCGTCCGTCCGTTACCAGCGAATCTCCGTCACCGTTAGCCCGATCCATGCCAAACTGTGCACACACACTCCCTGGATGCCAACGACGAACCTCTGCCCCTTCATATATTCAATATTCCCATTGCTATTCTGCAAATTCTCTATTATTTTACAGTGCACCAACATTGAATTGCCAATTTTGAGTTTGGCTACTTAAGTTCCAGTTACCTTTTTTTTTTATGTTATCCTGTGGCTCTACTTAACATTTCCTAATTTTTAATTACATTAAAATCAATTTGTCTCATTAACAACTTACCTTGTGTGTGTACGTCTGTAATCCACGTAACTCGAGAACCGTTCGCCCCACCGACTTCAAACCCGGTCTTGAGGTGGTCGGACACACGGTTGTCCGGAACCGCCACAAAAGGCTCTGGTCAGGCTCTGCCAGTGGACCCAATGAGCCTAAGTCAATTGATTGCCATGGCAACCCCACAGCCACACCTGCCATTTGATTACTTAACCAGTCCACTTTTCACAGTCGGTTTGCACTCTTTAGACACAGGCAGACAGACAGATACAGAGATCTCCATATACAGTATGGGCACAAAAGGGACACAGACAGATGGTTAAAACAGGTGCTATGACAACAGGTATTATATACTAGGTTCCCAACTTGCATCGTTCCCAAGTGGCCGATAGTCTAACAAGGGATTGCGTGAAAATAGCCTGATCTACAAACTCACGGGATTCAAGCATTGTGAGCTTGTAGATGTTCTATTTTTTTATTGTTGATATATATATTTTTTTATAATCAATTAAATCAATTAAAATAGCATCCTCAATAGATAAAATAGCTCCTACACATTCTATAGAGAACACAATATGACATGTCAATGTGTTGGAGTACGAGTTCTCAGCCACCTGGTTATCATAATTACCACTGATGAAAGGGTAAGCCAGCGTTGATTGTTAAGCGCTCAGTACTGAATGAGCAAGTGGAAACTAAACATTATAGTCATAGTGTATCAAAATGATGAGAGTGAAAACAAAACAATGTGTGGCTCTGGCTAATAAGCCATGTTGGGCCAACAACGTATGGCGACTTATTTGCAGGTCTATCATGTAGTTCTCATGCTGTCTTGCTGTCTCGCTCTGTGCCTCTCTGTGCAGGTTATTTGTGTTTCTTTCCATGCCATATTTGCATGTCTTTTCACTGCAACCTCCTCCTCCAGTGCTAGAACAAAGCTGTACCTCGTTGTCGTTTGCATCGCTGCCACCTCTTTTTTTTCTCCACGGTCTGCTATACGGTTGCTGAATAACCGATGGCCACTGAAGTGGTCAGGCGACAGCATTTGCATATCAGTCAGGTCGCCCCCCTGCATAACCTGCCATGTATCACTGTAGTAAAAACCCTTTGCGAAAATCATAGCAGAGGCAACAAGGCGCCCATGTTCGCACTCGCTGCACATTTCGGGAGTGTAGTCATTTTGGGGCATTGCGAGTTCAGTGAGGAGGGTCAGTTTTAGACTTTACAGGTAAGAGTTTTGTTTAATTAACCCATTTAGACCTGAGTTAAAAACATTCACTTTGAAAGAATATATATTCAAAGATTTGCGCCACATTTTTACGATTTTTCAAAAATAGCAGACCTACAAGCTCGTAGCGCGCCACTCGGTGGCGCGCTATGAGCTTGTAGATCTGCTATTTTTCAATAGCTAAATTATAACATAATGTTTAAAACACCAAAAGGGGTTCCCGCCCAAAATGGGTTAAGCTTACGAGGTCATAACTGAAAGCCTGATTCATTAATTATTTTCCATACTAATTCATAATAATTCTAAATGCCTGTGACCTTGAGCGTTAAAGGGGAATTGTTCTATTGTGAAGAGGACCTGACAACCCAGTGCATTCTGAGTCAAAACCTTGCACTGGAAAATCTCCGGCCAGCTACAGTACGTGAAATTAATCAAAAGGCGTTTTACATACCGAGGAGAAGTTTCCAGTGCAAGGAGAGCAAGCTCTCGACACAGAATCACTGGGAAATGTTATGTCAGATTTTCACGTCTTCCTCACGGTAAAACAATAGGATTGACACTATAATATTTACAACATTACTGTCTCCCACTATGTGCTTACAAAGAAAGAGGTAGGCCTAATGGCCTATAGGCAAAACAGTTAGTTTTGGCACAGAAAGCTTGTATGAGGGTCATAGTGGGTTGGTTTAAGTTAAAAGGGAGGAAGAATGCTAGTATCTGTTAAAGCTTTTACTATAGCATGGGACAGTCAAATTAGGGATTTCATGCAATATTGAGCACTCAAGAAGTGATTTAGTTTTTCTTTTTTTAGAGTGTGTACTTTGTTCCTTATACAGTACCTTGTTCACACCTATAGACACCTGTGTGCATATATTAGCACTATAAACACATTTTCTCATTCGCATTACTAACCTTGTCCCTAACCCTAACTGCAAGCGGAAGCTCACATACCATATACCTAATACCTATACCAGGCCACTGGCAAATTTAGCTCCTGAGCCTCTATAAAATTGCAGGAATGGCATCTTTCTTTGTGTTAACTGAGGTTATTGAGTTAGACTCTGTATGCGAGGCAGTCACGCTCTACAGTAGAGAAACGGCAAGTGCAGGGGTTGACATTATTTGCCAGTAACCACTCGCCCAGGAACATTCGTTTTGATTCTGCAAATAGCAGTCAAGAATTGACCCTTATAATGAATACAATAAAAAATAATGGAGAATCGCAACAATAAACAAGCAGAAAACATGCTGCCTATATATGATAATAGTTTAAATAAGAAAATATACTAATATACTATTAAAACAAGTTACTGTACATTTTTATTTAAAGCAAATTTTGTTCATTAGATTATTAATTATATCATGGTCATTGCAAAAAATATAAAGTTCTAATTGGCAGGAAGGTGAAAGATTATATTTATGTACTTTCTCCTTGCCTGTCATTGCCAGGTGCCGGTATAGACATATAATGGTTAGGTATAGTGGTCACTCTAGCTTGGATTATGCTAGCATAGCTACCATAGAGACCATAGACATAGTTGTGCTGCGTCTAGTCAATTACGCTGTAATCTGATTTAGCAGAACTCATGATTTTTATACACATTAGAAGAGATGAATAAGTCAGTCTGCACTGTGTGGTGTAAATAGGAGGAGGCCCGGCTGTCAGACAGTAGCGCTCGTGCGCGTGTGTGTGTGTGTGTGTGTGTGTGGGGGGGGGGGGGCTTTCTACCCTGGCTTAGTGTCACTGTAGATCTTTAGATACATTCTGAGTCGTGCACAGCTCTAGCTCTAGTTTTGAGCATATTGCATAAATGGAACTCCATCTATCCATCTTCAACCGCTTATCCGTAGTCTGGTCGCGGGGGCAACAGCTCCACCAGAGAGCTCCAGATTTCCCTCTCCAGAACAACATTAGTAACGTCCTCCTGGAGGATTCCGAGGCGTTCCAAGGCCAGTGAGTCGATGTAGTCCCTCCATCTCATCTTTGGTCTGCCCGTGGGACGTGCCTCGAGGACCTTCCTAGGGAGACGCTTGAGAGGCATCCTAACCAGATGCCCGAACCACCTGGCTCCTTTCCAGGCGAAGAAGCACATCATCTGCAAAAAAGCAGTGAAGCAATCCTTAGCTCAGTATACCCTCTCCCTCACAACTTCGCCTCGAAATCCTGTCCATGAAGATCACAAACGGGATACGTGACAATGCGCAGCCCTGACAGAGGCCAACCCCCCCCCCCCCCCCCCCCCGGAAACGAATCTGACTTACTCCCGAGCACACGGACACAGCTCTCGCTTTGGGTGTACAGAGATTAGATGGCCCTCAACAAGGTCCCCCTCGGCCTGGGCCAATTTAGTAGTCCAGGCACCTTGGCTGGTAATCCAAAAAAATCTAAAAAATAAAAGAAAAAAAAAGCAAGGTCCCCCTCACCCCATACTCCCGCAGCACCTCCGACAGAACCTCCCGGGGGACCCGTCATATGCCTTCTCCAAATCCACAAAACACATGTAGACCGGCGGCGGATATGCATACTCCCAGGCCTTCTCCAGGATAGATCTGGTCAGTTGTTCCACGGCCAGGCCAAGGTACTGGAAAGGAGGGTCCAGCCGATAGTCGAACCTCAGATTCAAGAGGAGCTATGTAGCAGTAATTAGTGTGGTTGCCCTAACAGGGCAACCAGACTATTGTAATTGGAACACTTTATTATTCCAGTAACCTTTTGTTTGACGCACTACTCCTCCCACAGTTTTGGCAGCACGCACTTGAGCCATATCTCAAATTGACCGGCTTCATCAGGAAGGATGTGTTTGTATTTTTTTAAGAGAAATGTTGTATAGTTTAATTGATATTAATTTATTAGTGAATTAAATTTCCCCATTGACATGAATGGGAAAATGCGATTTTTCGCATTCTCACATTCAAGTATTTGTTCTTCAGAGACTGTAATCACTATAGTTACAAAACTTGGAGGGTAGGTTCATAATAATTACTAAAATTAATCAACTTATAATGTTATCGGTCGGCCTCATGGTGGCGCTATAACAGCCCACTTTACGTTTTGGCTTATAACTCTTGAACCGTAGGTCGTAAAATAAAATATATTTTTTTCCCTGGCTTTCTTGGGTCATGACTCATCTCACCATATAGGCCACGATAGGCCATGATAGATTTTCCGCCATTTTGAATTTTCTCCAATCAATTTGAATCAAATGTCGTGGGTGGTTTAATCAACCAAAAGCCAAAAGCAATTCCATTTTCATCCATAGGGGGCGCCACAAATGCGAAAATTGTAACCGTTTGTCGCAAAAAACATGATTTTTGGGGGCATAAATCCCCTCGAATTACTTACACATGATCACAGGGGTGACGCGACATTGTAATTGGCTGGCAATATTAGTGGGAGGGGCCTATGTAAGCGACTGCGGCAACCACACTTTTCACTTTTTCAAAATTGCAACCTTTCCAGTTTATATTAATATTTGAATAGAAAGAGGGGTTGCACACAATGCATCGCATCGCGACACATTGTGAGCTTGTAGATCAGCTATTTTCAAATGGTTGAAATGTATATAGGGTTGAAGTGGTTACAGTAATGTATGTTTTTCTAATCAAAATGTAAATCTCCAAATTAACTAGTAACTAAAGTTTTCAAATAATTGTAGTGGAGTAAAAGTACAAATGTTGGCTCTGAGATGTAGTGGAGTAGATGTAAATGTATTGGAAATTGGAATACAAGTAAAGTACAAATACCTCAAAATTGTACTTAAGTACAGTATTTGAGTAAATGTACTTAGTTACTTTCCACCACTGGGTTAACGGCAGGAGGATGAGTTAACAAAACGTCAACAAAGAGAGAAGTATATGACCAAGCTGTCCGTCTGATGACAAAAAAGATTACGAAAGAAAGGAGAGAGAAGTATGACTAAAACACAGAAGTGGTCAATGTTATCCTCAACTTCATATTGACATCTGTTGTCCAGATCATATCTCACACCAGGGCTGCAGGGCTGAATCATTCAGGCCGCGGTAGTCAAGTCATACACCCAGCCAGGCCACCCTATCCCTATACCCACACGCATGTACGTTTGGATTACAACAGAGCCATATGAGCCGGGTGGTGCTTAGACGCCCGCACGGCATGGGTTCGTAAGGCAATCAAGCACTCCCCATCCCCAGTACAGCTACAGAGATGTGGAATCAGCTGCGAATGATATAAAGTGATTGAAGGTGTGGGTTATCGGTGAAATTTACAACGGTCACGTGACGGTAACCAGCCAATCAGAATCAAGTATTGGGACTAACCGTTTTAGAAATATATTTTTGGGGTCCTTGACATCAAAAACTTTAAGAACGACTGACATAGAAACATAGGCTTTTCAGAAAACTGTCAGGATTTAGAAGACATTTGCAGAAACGTCTTCAGGTCTAAATGGGTTAAGAGCGTACCGGACCACATCTCCATGATATGATCTACTGCACCACGGATATGTCAACATGAAGTCGAAATGAGTCATAGTTCTCTCTTTTTGTATCTTTTTGTCATCAGTTTCTTCCTTTTAAGTGAAAGAAAAGTAGTGTCAAAATATCTTTTGTATATTCTGTTTCAAAACAGGCCGTATACACTATAGTAGCTTTTCGTGCTGGGGCCCTTTACTTTAGAATCATATGATAGACTGACTGATCAGCTGGTTATGTTCTTTCACCACTTTATTATTTGTATATGTAACAATACATTATATGAGAGCCGCTATAATTAAGATTTCCAGGGTGAATGCCTCTGACTTAATTGACCTAATTTTCTACAGTGCCACCCTGCTCTTTGGGCCCTGCAGGGCTTGTGCCCAGAATTTCCCATTCAGGAATCCAGCTCTGACGCATCCCCAAAGCTAGTTATTGCAACCAGACTATTGTAATTGTAACACTTTTATTATTATTATTATTATTGGGCAACCAGTATTTTTGAGTTGGACTATGTAAGCGACTGCGGCAACCACACTTTGCAATTTTTTTAAATTGCGACCTTTCTAGTTACCAACACAATTTCGCAATTTGACAAAGCATCAGTATCACAGGTGTATCACAAAATAATATGAAATTATGTTTTAATGTTCTTTCTTTTTAAGGCAGTATTTTAACTGGCCAAAACTCACTAATGGAACATGCAGAATAATCAAGATTAGGATTGGTTTTTTTTGCATTTCTAAAACAATTCAAAGAGCAGGCTCCTACCGGAGAGGCGGAGACACCGCCGATCATCAAATTGGCTTAAATTCAAGGCTTCATGGGGTGTGTAGTGTACTTAAAAGAAAATAAGTCATTTTTGGGGGGATCAAGTGAAAGCATGAGACCTTTTTACGACACTACACGTAACACATGGGAGTCTATTCCTGTAAGATCGCGCTAGACTGCACCGCTGGAGTGCCACACCTACCATCACTACCCTGGACTTCCAGCACGACTTGCCACACCAAAGCCATGCCACTCATACACTGAGTTGGTGCCCAGATTCGAACCCATGAACTTGTGGTCCAAAGGCGAGAGCTCATCCATCAAGCTCTAAACAAGGTCGATGGATTTTGGCCAAATGAGGCATGAGTTATGCCTGTTCAAAGTTTTCATTTTCAAACAATTACTATAGCGCCCTCCTTTGGCCAATTGGAGTAAGTCTGGTTTCAGCACTATTTGGCATGACCCTGACATGTGACTCTGCAAGCTGTGATGTTGATGAACATTCCTCATAGAAATTGTCCAAAAGTTAAATGAACAGAATGAAAGTTTAGTAAAAAAATATTTATTTCATAATCATGAGTTGAATATGCATACGAGTGCCTTTTTTATACTCTTAATTCAAAGCCTATTGCATTCCCTCCAAACTCGAGCTGTTTTTCACCACCCATTCTACAGTAGGCATATAGAAAAATAGATGAAAAAGAGTGTAGTACACAACACACATGTTCACCACTTAAAAACTCATATTATACTTCATTGATCGGAGTCCCCAGGGGTCTATCCTTGGCCCACTCCTTTTTCCCTCTACACCAAATTCCGTTGCCAAATATAGCTGATGTACAACTACAAACTCATGACACATCGCATTGCAACACTTTGTGAGCTTAGATATCTGCTATTTGGAGTATTTGCACAGAATGTTAACCCATTTTCACAGAATGTTCGCCTATTATGCCCAGAATAGTGCATGTCATAATGGCTCCTTGTTCATTAGTTAACAAACTGTTAATACTGTGTATTGTATTCTCTTTTCTGTTGGATATTCTGTCGGCTTGTTCGTCTGTCTGGAATGTCGACAGAAGCATACTTGGCTGTCATCACTGAATGCTGGCTGCGAAACATAACAAATTAGTCACTTAAAACAACTAGCAAGGCTAGAATTGCAGCCAGTCTTTCTTATTGAATGAGAACAATCCCCAGTGACAATCTACATTCTGGATATTTTGCAGCCAGTATTTAGTGACAACAAGAATTCTTTGTATCCACAAAATACTAACGGTAAAAATGGAACAAAATAACCTTCCATGTAGTATGTAGTATGTACCTTTGTGCATAGTACATCAATGTCTGTGTTGCACCTCTATGTCTGAAATAACCTTCCATGTAATATGTACCTTAGTGCATAGTACATCAATGTCTGTGTTGCACCTCTATGTCTGAAATAACCTTCAATGTAGTATGTACCTTAGTGCATAGTACATCAATATCTGTGTTGCACCTCTATGTCTGTGTTGCACCTCTTCCAACCATGTCTGTGTTTATGTACGGGTGTCTTTCCAGAGACCACGCACTGCAATATATGTGCAATTGTCTGTCATCAAAAAGGAAGAAACTTGGCTAACTGCCACAAAGCCAAGTACAGTACCATACTAGGAAGGACATTCTCTCTCTGTGTGTGTGTGTGTGTGTGTGTGTGTGTGTGTGTGTGTGTGTGTGTGTGTGTGTGTGTGTGTGTGTGTGTGTGTGTGTGTGTGTGTGTGTGTGTGTGTGTGTGTGTGTGTGTGTGTGTGTGTGTGTGTGTGTGTGTGTGTGTGTGTGTGTGTGTGTGTGTGTGTGTGTGTGTGTGTCTCTCTCTCTCTCTCCTCTCTTTTTTTCTTTCTTTCTTTCTTGACAAGCTTAAATGATTTGTCTCATATGTCACCCTTGGACACCCTGACCCAGCAGCACTCAACACAGACTCGTTCCCACCACGTGTGTGACATGTCGGACTCGTACCCATTCTCATTCAGTTGGACAGTATTTTTTTTATATTAACCGTGTGTGTGTGTGTGTGTGTGTGTGTGTGTGTGTGTGTGTGTGTGTGTGTGTGTGTGTGTGTGTGTGTGTGTGTGTGTGTGTGTGTGTGTGTGTGTGTGTGTGTGTGTGTGTGTGTGTGTGTGTGTGTGTGTGTGTGTGTGTGTGTGTGTGTGTGTGTGTGTGTGTGTGTGTCGCGCACAGCCCCGGAGTCTGAGTGGCGTGGAGATGAGAAAAAGGCAGGCGGCGCACATCGAGGGCCCCCCACAGGCCCCTGGTCAGCCCCGACCCAACACCTGCTGTCTCTGCTGGTGTGGTTGCTGCAAGTGTCTCTGGTAAGCCACTCTCAGGGAATTCCTTCTCCCACTCAAACAGCCGAGGTCGTCTTTTGACGCTTTTTTAAATTAAAGGAGCATACTGGCATTAATACAGGTACATGTTGTCATTGTCTATTATAGTAAGGGCATTTTATCAGGTATTTGACCAATCTGGGAACTAAATCGTTACCAAGAAATTTCTTCACCAATGTGTTTCTAAAGGTGTCTAATAACATGTACTAAAAGTTTGAAATTCAACTCCCGTGGGACATATGAAACTAGGGTGATTTCATGATTCTGAATCCATTCCAAGCATTAGTTTTGCACAAAAAACACTCCTTGGGCTAAATTAGGCCATATCCACTTGACCAAATGTGCTGACCTCATCACGTTTGTGTGGCCGTTTTCCTCCCAAGGAGTGTTTTTTGTGCAAAACTAATGCTTGGAATGGATTCAGAATCATGCAAACACCCTAGTTTCATATGTCACATGCTACTTAAAGAATGATGAAATTTGGACTTTTTTGCCTTATATAGGATGTTATGGGTATGGTCACATATTATGCTAATAACTCAACTTTCCCACGGGAGTTGAATTTCAAACTTTTAGTACATGTTATTAGACACCTTTAGAAACACATTGGTGAAGAAATTTCTTGGTAACGATTTAGTTCCCAGATTTTCATAGATTTCTCTTACTATTAGCAGCTTTGACTATAGCCAAAGCTGTTAATGGACAATGACAACAATTGTAAATTGTAAATAAACATAGACATTTTCCATGTCTATCTGAATTATTGGCTCATTGGCTTAAGTTAATTGTGCAGTCTTTGGAGAAATGTTTTGTCCAGGGTTTATTTTCAGTTGTAATGCTCTAGTTCTAGTTCTAAAATGTGCTTAATACAACATGGGTTGAAAACTACCCATGGACATACCTATCTTAAGTTTCAAGTCTCTGCAAGTTGATTTTTATACCTTACTGGAAAAAGCCACAGCCGCTCCAGGCTATGTTGACCTTTATGGTGTCTGATGTCACTTTTATGTCATACCTGTTCTGGCTTTTCTGATGCAAATGTAAATCATGCAAAACATGCATCATTTAGTATGATGTTTCCACACAGTAGTTTGATTTGGTTGTGAGGGCAAAGTTTATAGCAACAGAGTTGACATTTTGGTATGTCATTAGGGCCTCTACATGATATGCAGTGCAGTATAGCTCCATAATATATCTTTGTCCTTGTGTCTGTCATTCCTTTTTGCTTGATATTAATTACTATGAAAACTGTTGGAACAACAATAAAGAACCAACAACCAACCAACCATTTTGTAAATACTACCATTTACTGTGTTTCTCACTGTTTATGTTCATGCCTGTGTGGAAACTGTGTGGAAAAACCTTATATGGGTGCAACGGTTAATCAGTTTAAACAATAAAAAAAAGAATAATGTAGATTAACCCATTTAGGCCTGACCTCGAAATTTAAAAAAAATCTTCTAAATCCTCCAGTTTTCTGAAATAAATATTTTCACGAGTTTTAAAAAATAGCAGACCTACAAGCTCATAGCGCGCCACCGAGTGGCGCGCTACGAGCTTGTAGATCTGCTATTTTTCAAAAGCTAAATTATAACATAATGTTTAAAACACCAAAAGGGGTTCCCGCCCAAAATGGGTTAATCGATCATTTGATCGATTAAGTAATCGCTAAGAAATCAATTGATAGTTGCCCTAAAACCATAGCCATTTCCAACATGAGAGAGACTTTGCAAGTCTGCTTCAGCCGACTCGGTGCTGTTTGAGTTGTGTTTGAATCGTACCCCCTCCCCAGTCTCGGTACATCCGAGACGTCAACACCGCGCGTGGACCATGCTAACACAGCCTAGCGCTCACTACCCCCGCAACATTGAAACATGGCAAGGACAAATGCACACATCTCTTAAGAGACAGAAAGGATATGTTATTTTCACCTGAACCACTATTTACATGCTATTTACATGGGGGGGGACTAACATTAAGAAATTGAGATGTCTACATACATCCAGCAGACACAGTATGTACTATATGAGGTATATGTGAGGTTAAACGTACGGTGAATTTGGTGCAAAAAACAACACCACAGGCCAAACAGGGAACAACAGGGAAAGTATGGTAAGGTCTGCAATGCAAGAAAGTAGTCAGTTCAAGTAAAGTAATCGTAGGCCAGTCACTCTAAGCTAAAAAGGGGTGTGACCCAAAATAAATTGCAATAGTAATCGTTCAAGTTTTTTTTTTTACAACATAACATATTCAAAATTGTAAATGAAATAATGAATGGATCATGGTAAATTCAGCCCAATTTAGCCCAAGGAGTGTTTTTTGTGCAAAACGAATGCTTGGAATGGGTTCAGAATCATGAAAACCCCCTAGTTTGACATGTCATATAATGCTACTTAAAGGTATATTCAGTGATTTGACTTAATCTAAATCACTTATTTTTTCTTTTTTTCTGGATAATCCTCCCTACTATAGAGTGTGCTAACCATATAAGGAGTTCCTCCCTGTCCCCAGTGAGCCCCTGGGGTCAAAAAACCCTAGTTTCAGTTTTGGTGGCGGGTGGCAAAGCCTTCATCCAATCAGGATGAGAGGGGCCTTCCTCCAATCATGATCGAGTGGGGGCGGGTGGGTGCACATGCTGTTGGCCTGTTGCACTTCCCCCCACTGTAGAGCGTGCATGTGCACATTTTGTTACCGGGGCGGACTGGGTGGTTTTCCAAATCACTCAAATCACTGAATGCTCCTTTAAAGCATAACGAAACTGTTGCCTTATTCAAACCTTAGATTGACTGGCCTATCAGGACTTGTTCAACAGTCTGATGGCATCCAGGAGAAATGTGGTGGTCTTGAGTCTTGACTCTTGCCCTTTCTCCTATGGTGGGCCTCCTTGCCTGGCTTAGGCGGTCATAGAATGGTTGTGAAAGGTTTGTGGCTGGGGTGGTGTATGTCCTTGATGATACGGTGAGCTTGATCACTTGATCGCTTGTCATACAGCTCTTGGAGGGAGGAAAGCTCACCTCCCATAAGTCCCATTATGCACTCCGCCGACCATACCACCCACTGTAGGTTATTCTGTTTGCAGGTGGTGCAGTTCCCATACCAGGCAGTGCCACATCCATAAACATCTTATACAGTATGTGTTTGTCGCTACACTTAGCTTCCCACAGATTGATGCCATTCTCTCTCCCTCCCTCTCCCTTGTCCGAGTCTTTATGTATCAGAATAATCAATTGTGTTTTTGCACTTTACTAATGCCATTTGGTTTACAAATCTAAATTTGTGCAAGAATCGTGCAGCACTAGTTGGAAGAGAGGTTTAAGTCAAGCACTTTGATGTTGTCTGTTTAAAAGCTACAGTAGTTTGCTCCAGGTGCCACATTTTGAATGTAGTAATGTTCAGCAACTACGGAAAAAATGAGAATCGTGTTCTCAATTCTTGTGGAGGAAAATCGAGATTCACATTTGAGCGAGAATCGTGCAGCAGTAATCATCATCATCATAATTTTCATTATTATTTATACTCCTGGGTCAAAGTAGTGCAACACTTGCACCTGCTACATTTGTTATGTTAGGAGCCTTTCTTGTTAACTCGCACCAAATGTGACATATTTCCAAACATCACTTTTTCTGGCTGTTCTGCCAAATTATGCTAGGGAGAGATGGAAAGAAGTACAATCATTTGACTTTTGTCCAAAGCACCTCATATTTGTCACTCAAAATCGTTCACAGGGGCTCTCTGCACTTGTCATCTATAGCAAGCTAACACCCGCAAACTATAAAACCATGACCACTATTTTCAAGTGAATCAAATGAGACGCTCGAGGAGAGATGTGTGCAGCACTGTGAGTGTTTGTAGCTTGACTTTTCCATGAGGCAGAAACGAGAATTATGGGAGACTATGGTACCATGGTACCATATTGTGGCAAATGAGTATTGAGTTTCAAATATTCAGAATCATTATGCATTGAAACATTTGATATTTACTAAAACATTTTGTTGCTGTGCACAATACAATGTACTATACACAATGCCCACTGAAAAACACACTAACACGTACGTATACACTGACATTGCTGGAACACTCTAAATCTCCTATGCACAACTAAACTTAAACATGTATCTCCATAGCAACGCCTAACTCACTTACTGGACTTTTTTTCCACGGATCCCAAGGAGCCCGAGGACCCAGTAAGAGGAAGGCGTTCTTGACAAGTCCTGACCTTGAAGCCAGATACACAATGGAGATGAGGAATTGCTTTCAGTTGCTGTGTGGAGGGTGAGCCTAATGCAAGGTCCGTGTGGTTTGTCACTGCGAATGTGGAGGCTACTAGGATCTGACTGTAGAACTCCCAGAGGTCCAAGTTTAGTTTTAGTCTTATAATGTATTAGTCATCTGAAATAGTTTAGTCTTAGTCGACTAAATCTCATTTAATTTATGAACGGTCCACAGCCCTCCTCTGAGACAGAGTGAGTAGACAGAAATGGTGCCATCTTGTAACGAGCATTAGTGAGGACCATATGAAGATAGGAGAAGATAAGATTGAAAATGAGTGAACTGGTCCTTTATGAGCTGGAGAGACCAGGATTATTCTGAATGTACCGTAATTCAGAATAATAATCGGCATACACTTGTTTTAACAAAACTAAAAGCCTGTAGTGGGTAGACATGGCAAATGAGTAACAGAATCTACCTAGCGTCATTGTTAGAACTTGCCTTGCCTTGCCTATAGGTTAGTTCCCCTTTAAGATGGTGTTGCCTGTGTTTAGCATGTGTTTGTTTAGCATGGATAGAGGCTATCGTTTTGCAAACCAGTCTGTGGCTTACTCAGTCAGGAAACCGTAGTTTGCATTTGCAAACACTATGTTGGTGACCCAATGCTCTCACAAGAGGCTGTTGCGGCATGGTTTGCCCAAGCCAAGCAAGGCTCAGTTCACATGCTATTTACATGGATTCGAGCTGAAGCTAATCTCTCAAGACAAAATGTTCAAAACATTGAAAATCTGAAACCTGCCTCTCTAAGACTTACTGTATCACTGTGCCCCCGAGCAAGGCAGCAAATGATCTCACAAGAGGCTGTTGCGGCATGGTTTGCCCAAGCCAAGCAAGGCTCAGTTCACATGCTATTTACATGGATTCGAGCTGAAGCTAATCTCTCAAGACAAAATTTTCAAAATATTGAAAATCTGAAACCTGCCCGCCTCTAAGACTCACTGTATCACTGTGCCCCCTGAGCAAGGCAGCAAAGCCAGCCACCACCCCGTAGCGGTAGCTGCAACAGTGGCTTCACTGTGGCTGCCCTCGAGCTGCAAGAGACGAGTGAATGAAACATTGTTCTTCCGATGAATGGAAAGTGTTCTGCATCTTACACACCACTTCATCTCAAGTGGTGGCAGCTTGTAGACGGGACCTGCAAGGAGTAGTCTGTGACTCTGCACGGTGCACTTAAATCAAACTGTGGCAGCTTCTGCAGTGTTGGATTGGCTCCTATTCGGCACCCTCAGCGATTCCCAACGTGTGGGCCGGGGCCCCACTGGTGGTCCGTAAGGATATTGCACGTGAGCCCCCAAATTGATTGGCAAAACGCTAGGATTTTAATGATGATAATATAACATTAATATAAAGGACAGATGTAAAAATAAATGTTTTTTTTTTTTTACCTTAAAAAATAAATAAAATTGGCTTGTAATGATAATAATAATAAAAATCACACTTGTGTAAAGTGAGGGGCGCTCATCATCATACATTATCATACATACATAGTTACATACATACAAAAATTAGTAATGCCACCATACATTTTTCAAGTGACTCTATAACGGCAGATTCATGTTTTGGCCTATTGAACTGTATAGGTCTTACAATCAACATATTTTTTCCCCACTGGATTCTGTGGCATTTCTTCCTTGACCTAGCGGGGATGTGCATACAAAGTTTCATGCCAATTGGAAGCTGCGTTCATGATCTGAGGCATTTTGTACAAAACTGGCAACTCTGTAAACTTTGGGAGTCAATCTTAGCCAATCAGGATTGAATATGAAATATCCGACGGATCTGTCTCAATCACCTAGAGATAATGTTTTTTTTTTTTTAAACGATCATCTTTTAATTATTAGCATTACAAACTAATAAATGTAATAAATTACAAAAAACAAAGTTTAAAGCATTTTAAAGCACTTTAAAGCATACTATGTTAGTTCCATTGATCAAAGCTGTAACACAATCGATTGATTGATCATTTAAATATATACATGATCTGAAAATGCATGCAGACCACTTAAAACGGCCCAACCCACCTGACCACTTAACCCATTTAGGCCTGACCTTGAAATTTAAAAGAATTCTTCTAAATCCTCCAGTTTTCTGAAATAAATATTTTTACGATTTTTCAAAAATAGCAGACCTACAAGCTCGTAGTGCGCCACTCGGTGGCGCGCTATGAGCTTGTAGATCTGCTATTTGTCAATAGCTAAATTATAACATAATGTTTAAAACACCAAAAGGGGTTCCCGCCCAAAATGGGTTAAAACGGCCCAACCCATCTGACCACTTAACATGCGTTACAGTACGTCAGGGTTCCCCAATAGGCGGCCCGCGGGCCATTTGCGGCCCGCGGAGCGCCCCCTTGCGGTCCGCGGAAGAAAAAAAAAAAAAAAAAGAAACCCCTTTTTTTTTCTTTTTGTTTTGGGGGGGGGGGTTTCCAGATATAAATGGCATTAAATGGGGGTCAGTAGCCTATGCATGTCAAACTGGTCATCCTTTTCAAATGGGGTCTTGTCCTGAAAATGAATTTTCAGGGCAAGACCTCGACCTCACGCGTGCGGACTCGGCCCCCAGCCTGGTACCCTAATCAAAATATGGCCCTTGAGGAAAATTAATTGGGGAACCCTGCAGTACGTGGTCAGATGGTGTGGGCCCCGCTTTCCACGTAGGCCCCGATCCATAAAGGTTTGGGAACCGCTGCCGTAGGTTGATTTTTTCTGCACGGGGCAGGGATTTAACTAACACCTTGTCATTGACATTGATCAGTTTGGAGCTGAGTGGAATAGCTTGCTGCTTATTTTCATCTGTGAGTTCCAAGTTATATAAATGACTCCTCTGTGCAAATCAAGTAGCTGATTCCTCTCTGTCAAAATGGTTAGATTCATGACATTAATGTGAGGAAAGTAGTTTGATAAAGTTATGTCTGTGCCTGAATGCAATCAGTTCCACTTCGAATCCTCATTGCAAAGTGGTCAGCTGAGGTCAGAGTTAATGGGACGACGTGATTACATCCGGTCACTCAGTAATATACAGGTGTGTGTGTGTGTGTGTGTGTGTGTGTGTGTGTGTGTGTGTGTGTGTGTGTGTGTGTGTGTGTGTGTGTGTGTGTGTGTGTGTGTGTGTGTGTGTGTGTGTGTGTGTGTGTGTGTGTGTGTGTGTGTGTGTGTGTGTGTGGTAGTCGAGCATGAGAAGTCAAGGTGATCTGTTTCTCTGCTTCACCCATTATTTGTTTTGATTGATTGAAGAATTTATTAACAGTTTGCAGAATTACAGTACATTTCAAGCACAAACTCAATACAAAGGCTGTTAACTGTGAGTGGACGACCCAATTAAGCATTACACTTGTTTCCAATAGGGTCCACCATGTTCAAATCATCAAAACATTTAGAGACGTACAAATAGACACTTCTATAGACAGTACAGGAATTCATCATAAAGGAGGTAAAAAGGGAAAAGAAACATATACAGTGAGGGGAAAAAAAGGGGTGGGCGGTGGGGGGGATTCACGTTCAGCTCCGTTCATTTGTTTGTTTTCCTTGGAGGAGCTGCGTTGGGTCCCCAAGTCGGCTCCGTGGCCGTACCTTGAGTTGGCTGTGTGGCCGCGACCGTCTCTTGTGTTGTCCTTGCGTTCGTTTGTTTTCTCCCAATCTTCCTCCCTCCCTCTGCCCGTGCCCCTCTAACCCCCACCCATGCCCGAGCCCCCCCACCCAACCCCACTCCACATACAGTGGCCTTATCTGGTCTCTGCACTTTCTATTTCTATCAACACATCACATGCAAAACAGCTGTGAAGAACAGCCTGTATATTTAGCTGTATTGTGTGCACGCCCGGGGGTCGTGGAATAGCTAGGCCCATTACCACTGCACAATGGGGACTTTGACAAGAGACAGCGAAAGGAAGGAAAGATCCTCCGTGGTGAAATATAAAAATAGACCGCTCGGTGTGTATTGTAGCGGGGACTCTTCATGTGTGTCCATTGAGCAAGATGTGTTTTTCATAAACGAGTGTACCTGTTTATAGGTCCTGCGTGTTTATGTGCAAGGCTAACATAATGTTTTTCTGGTAATGGCTTTTGAATGTGAGGTGACAGGCGTGACTGGATAATTGTCAACTGAGGCATTATAAAGAGGCTCTTCCCGGCTACTACACCTGGCTAATAATAAAAGATAAATGCCGTATAAGTACGTATGCATAGAACAGTGTTAACTGTAGGTGGGACAATTTAAAAAAGGCATAGATAAAATTATAGTCTGCACACTGGTAATGTGTTCTTTTGATTATTGTCGATTTGATGTTGAAATCACATGGTTCTTATTTCCTGAAGAAGAACAATGTGATCGAAAAGTCAAATCATTGATGATGGCTATTTCCCTCAACAATACATAGAGTTGTTGGTGAGGGGAAAATGGAGAGGACTAGTAAAGGGTCCTGGGGACCCGCAACGTTTTTTGTTTTTGTCTCTAAGTATATAACAAGATTAAGGTGGAAGTTCATCATTTATCGTTTCCATATGTGAGGGTTTTACTTTTTGCTCATGCTTCCACAACATGGCCACAGTGATCTGACTTCATCACGGCAGTCATCACCACCACCACAGCTGTTCATCAGTTCCAGTTAATGGGCCACAGATTTTGTGCTAAGGAATTCTGTCACCGCCATGTTTTATGAACAGGCTATTGCATAAGACTTAAAAAGGCAAGGAACCACATTTACATAAGGATGACCATTTTTGTATGAGAGGGGCAGCTTTGGCATGATTGTGGACAGCAAATGTTACAAGGCCTGGGTAATTGACTGAGGGTATACATATGAAGTACAGCGAACCTATTCACTCTAATTGAGACAATAAGACATTTGAGAGTGAAACAAATTCAATGTGCAAATAATTAACAGGTCCCGGAGAACACAGATGCAATTAAGGGGGCACTAGACAACATTCAGCCACTAGGTGTCACACTCACTAAGCACTAACAGTTCCTGCCACCTCTTTAAAGGGACACTTCACTCTTTTTGCAAAAAAATATATGTTAATGACGTTTAGAAGATTTAGAACACTTTCCTGGGATCTTTGTGTGTAATATGTGGTTTTAGATATTTTAGATTTTAGCAGTGAGCCCAGTGTCTCTGATGTCATCGACACTGTGCTCACTTCCTTCCTGGAATACAATTCCCATAATGCTTTGGTGCACTGCTCCTCCTTGTGGAATATCTAAAACCACATATTACACACGTAAAAAACCCCAGGAAAGTGTTCTAAATCTTCTAAATGATTACCATATATTTGTTTGCAAAAAGGGTAAGGTTTCCCTTTAAGGCAGCAAAGGCATGGCAGTTATGTAGGATGCCACATTGTAATGTGGTGGCTTCCTTTATAAGAATATAAAAAAAGTAAATATACACGCGTTATGTCCAACCGGGGAAACTTCCGCCTGTCGGGTGAAAAGAAGCGGTTCAGGCATAAAAAAAAAGGCATGAGGTCAGTCCGTTGCTCTCCCCAGGTTGGCGGAGGGAGTGTAGAGCCCAGGATTGCATTAGATAATTGACAAATGGGTTACAAAATCATAAAAAATATTATTAAGTAAAAAAAGTACCCTACCCATAATTGAAAACAGATAGATATTAGCTATTTTTTCACCATAACTTTTTTGTGGGAGGAAAGCAATACCTTAACTTTAACTTTCCGCACATTCCCTGAATGCCCTGGATTGATCTTCTATCATTAAAAATGGTATAAAGTAAAGAAACTGTGTTGACGCTACTGTGTCGGTATCATGAGTGAAATGATAGCTGCATCGGAGTTTGACACTGACCAGTATAAACTGACTAGTCGTCGTCGGCGAGTCCCATTTAAAAAAATGACGCTTAGGTTAACATATATCCACATCTCCAAACAGGGGAATGTCATGCTCAAGCTAAGGTCCATATGTCAATATCACTACAAGTGAGCAAGTGAACAAGAAAAAAAAAGAAAACGGTGCCTGAGTCAGCCCTAAATCAACTTGAGACTTGTTGCTCGACTCATTTTGTTTTTGGGACAAAACATTGTGTGCGTACACTATAGCAATTTCCATAGAGGCTGTGTTTGTAAGTGGACAATTGAAAGTTACAATGGAAAAACGTGTATGTTTAAAAGTGTCAATAAAAATAATTCAGTTAAATTCAAAATCAGACTTGTCAGATGAAACAGTAGGACTCTGCCATTTTGACCCATCCTGCAGTTTCCATGAACACCCAGATATCTTCCACTTTGACCCCAAGGTGGTACCCAGTGATTATTTAATAAGTGACACTTGAACTTCTTCTCGGGGAACCCCACCCCTTACTGGCCCGAGGAGTCTTAACTGCAATCTTTTTGTTTTTCTCAAAACATAAGATTAACTCATCTTTCTATTCCAGGAATGAAGACAGGATGGAGAGAAGTGAGCGACAGACATGCACCAAGCTGGACAGTATTGAAGCTACAGACGAGCTGTAAGTCCATCCGTAACTCTTGTCTTATTACCTGTTCATGCATGACATTCCTGTACACTACAGTGTGCATGTGTCCAGTTGTATTGATGGTGTGTGGTGTGTGGTGTGTGTGTGTGTGTGTGTGTGTGTGTGTGGGTGTGTGTGTTGCGCACGTGCGATTCCTATGACTACTAGACACCCCAATCTAGAGGAGGTACTGTCATGGGCCAGGAGCTTCGAGATGATGATGCGTTCGCTGGAGGGCCGGGACATTTTCCGCGAGTTCCTGCGCTCAGAGTACAGCGAGGAGAATCTCCTGTTCTGGATGGCGTGCGAGGAGCTGAAGAAAGAGACCGACCCGACGGCCGTGGACGAGAAGTCCAGGATCATATATGAAGACTACGTGTCCATATTGTCACCCAAAGAGGTATACTATAGGCGATACCAGTGTTTACCTTTTCTCCGAATCAAAATTCAAGAAACTAAATAGCCACTGTTGGTCATCATTTACATGAGTTCTAACATGTTGCCAGTCTTCATTTTAACTTTTTCAAAGGTTTCTAATAAATGATCAAACAATACCTTACTTAACGTTTACCTTAGTAAACATTTTGGGATACTTGGGTAATACCTAAATTCCAGTTAATGCAAAATGAAAAACCCTTATACCATTAAAAAAAATAAACTCTTACTGGTTCTAGGTGAGTCTAGACTCGCGGGTGAGAGAAGGCATCAACCAGAGCTTGGCGGAGCCTAGCAACGTGATGTACGAGGAGGCCCAGCTTCAGATCTACACACTGATGCACCGCGACTCATTCCCTCGGTTCCTCAACTCCTCCGTTTACAGAGACCTCCTGGACAGTAGGAGGCGCACCTGCCTTGACACCTAGGCCCTAACCCTACATCACCCTCCACCATCTTAAACGCCAACGAGACTACTACTTCTACTTCAAATACTACTATGGTGCCAGCAGTCGGGTTTGGAAAATCTCTCCCATTTTTTTGTTTGGATTGAAAAGACTGAATGACATACAGGATATCCTTTTTTTGTTTTGTTTTTTATTTATATTTTTTAAGCAATTTCTCTCCAGTTCTCTGCTGGAGCCAGGTGGGCCTTTTGCTGGTTGCTTATTGGTCACTAAAGCTGCTCACGCTGGCCAGCGATTGGTTGACTGGTGATTCTTGCTGGTTGTTATTTGGTAGATTGGCCAACCCGCATGTCAACAAGTAGTTGAATGGCCAACCTCATGGCCAGCTTTTGGTTGACTGTGGACAAGGACTCCTCAGGCCATGGGGACGGACAAGGAGAGAGGAAGACAAAAAAAGGACATTTCCACTATTCTTGTACTGTACTGAACTGTTTAGAACTCTTCTTCTCACCCCTCTCTTTCTCTTTGCTCCTCTTTTTGTCACATTCTGTCCCTCGCCTCAGATGTTTTTATAGTCCAAATATGAAGCCCAATTTGGGCTTGGGTGTTGGGGCTGCTCTGCCCACTAGTAGAAGCACTGGCTCTGCATGAAAAACAAGGTTCTGGAACTCTCTCTGCGTGTATCTCTCTCTCTCTCTCTCTCTCTCTAGCTTGACATTGGCTGCGGACTGCAACGGTTCTTGAATATTGAGACATATTTATCTCCTGATAAGGTGGACCTGTCTCTCTGTCTGGCTGTCCATGTTCAGTGAAGAGGGGTAAAAAGTAGAATTTTTGCCAAGTTTTAGCTTAATGCATTTTTATTTTTATTTTTTTAATGAGGAGGTTTGATGGCTTCTACAGCAGCAGCAGCAGCGACGGCATCACCTACCCATCCGTCCATCCGTTTTGTTTATTCACTCGTCCAAGCACTTTCCTTCTTTACGATTCTGTAACTGGGAGAAGTAAGGGCTAGAACTGTGGTTGGGCAGCTACATGTATTATTACTCTTATGAACTTTTCAACAACAAGAAATCACAATGCCTTTACATGTGAGACAAGGCAGCACAAGCGCTGCTGGAGTTTATCTGGAAAGCAACCACAGTTTTGTCAGTCGTTCCCTACCTCCCTTCTGTCCCCTTCCCATCGTTCCTCCCTGATCTTTCTGTCCCACCTCTCCTCCCAAGTTAAGATCATCACAGCCTGACAAGCACAGGTGCCCCATGTTGGGAAAAAGCACTGCTGGAAATGTGGGAAATTGTTTCCAATCCCTGCATGTAATAGCAAAATGGCCTATAGCTCTGTGAATATGGTCGATATCAATTGCCAGCAGCTGCAACATACATCGTGGATATGTTTGGAAGGATTCATTGTTGAACAGGACTGGCCTTGGGCGTGTGAGGTTTTTAAACTAGCTGCTAAAGTTAGATGTTGAATATTGCTGCGGTAATCAAACAGCTGGTACAGTCAACTGTAAATAACATCAGATATGCTGGTAGCAGAGATTGAATTATGGTGTTGTTGGAGGCGATTGCTGAACATGATGTCATAGGTGCTGTGAAGAAGACATTAGATGTGACCTAGAGGTTGTTTAGTCTAGTTCATTCAGGTGCATGTCTATGAAGCCAGCAGATACGGCTGGAAGGGACGCGTTGTCGCCTTTTACTTAGCCCAGTTGCGTTCCTTTTTTTTTTACACCAAGGCCTAGTGAAGAGAGTTGGCATGATAATGCTAACACACTAGTCATTGTACAAGACTTGCTAAAATAAATTAGCTAAGCCATATGCTACATGATATAGGCTTTTCAACAAGGCTGACTAGCTTTCAGCATGCAGTAGGCTAGTGGTTAGCATGCTTGTGCTAGCCATGCCAATCCTCCATTCCCGCAGCCAGCCCTCAGAGACCGTAACAAAGTTAGTTTTTTTCTAATCCGACATTGCCAGCATGCATTGATAATGGCTGTGTGTGTATGGTACAGTTACACAAAAACATAATATTTAAGAGGGTCTTGCCAAATATTTCATTAACATTTGTAGTACCTATTAGAGGACAATTTGTTTTTTTGAAGATGTGAACATTTGAAGATAAACTTTGTTCCTGGCCTGTGGATGTGCAGTAGACAGTGCATGAGTGCAGTATATTATATTTTTGTGAAAGAGTTTGACGTCATAGATTCATCATGTTATTTGATGAATAGCTAACCTTCTCTTTGTTTGGTGGTTAGCAGTCTTAAAGTGTCAATGAAACATAGTGCCACTCCTCAATGCGAGCATAGTGTCAATGTTGCCACCTCATTTAACTACCTGAAGTTTACGTGCCAAGCCTGTTGAAGACTAAATTAAAGGTATATCGGGCACAGAATGCCCAGTGGACAGTTAAGTGCAATTGGATCAATTTCAGTGATATTAGTGTTTGCTTTTGTATCACAATGCTGGTTGTGTTCTGGACTTTAAGAAACGTATACACATTTCTAACACACAACTATTTGAGGCATTAGATAAGAAATGAACTTTGCCAAACAATTTATCTTTAAACTAGCATTAGAGAGTTAAATAGAAGATACCATGATATTTAATGAGAAAGGTTGCCCTTCCCCACCCCCCAAAATTGTAACAACATTAAAGCCTTTTAACCTGATTACAATAATATTATAAACTTTATGAGTTTGTAAAGACCAAGTTTCATGTTTGGAATGTTCCTTATCTTTTAAAAAATCAATTTAACTGGCCATATAACCTTTGGCAATACAATACTTACATGCAACATACATTGTAAGCCAGAAGGGCTTGATTGGTAATGCTTAGCTGCATTAATGAAGAACTGTGCATGCATGCAGTGAGTCACTTAGGAGCGTAATTAAAGAATAATGATACTAAAGGGTCAACTTTCCAATTGACATGGTGGAACTGTTTTTGTTGCCAGGCAACATAAGCATATTGGACCTTGTATTTGGTGTAGTTCTTTAACTTCATAGAATAACGTCTGTGGCTTCTGTAACTCTAGCGCAGACACATCCCTCTTCTGAGCAGTCCGGCTACTATTTGCTTTTTTTTTGCTGGCTCTACACAGTAACTATAACACGAGAATGTTTCACCAACAACCAGACAATGAAATCATGGTGCAATTAAACCAAGTTTACATTTATAAATGGTGAGGTGTGTGTATAGCTTAAAAAATATACTCATAAGAATGGGGAATGGGGAGCCAGACATTTCCTGGTGTTTTAAGTCCAGTCAGTGGCTGACGGGCAGTCCTCCTGAAAGCCTGGGGGTGTTTTAAGCAGGGGACAGAGACGGTAGAGGTCCAGCTCTCGGCTGATTGTCCCTCTTCTCACGTGATTTTTAAACAATTGGTGAAAAAATAAATAAACACTGTTTATTTTTCAATGACGTGCATTCGAAACTACAAGCAATGATGATTATGTGTGTGGACATACAGACTCTACAGAGTGGTATCACAGAGTTTTATAGATGTGGACCTTTTTTTGTTTCCTTAAATTTCACATGGTTCAGAGTGTATGGGTGTTTTGAAACACCGCTGACACGACTGCCATGATTTATACTCTGTTGGGCGCCATTGTTGCACACAGAAAATGTTAAAGGAGCATTCAGTGATTTGGGTGATTTGGAAAAAAACCCGGTCCACCCGGTAACAAGATGTGCACATGCACACGCTCTACAGTGGGGGAAGTACAACAGACCAACAGCACGCGCACCAATGCCAGCCACACTCGATCATGATTGGAGGAAGGCACCTCTCATCCTGATTGGATGAAAGCTTTGCCACCCAAAGCCCAAACCGAAACTAGGGTTTTTTGACCCCAGGGGCTCACTGGGGACAGGGAGGAACTCCTTATATGGTCAGCACACTTTATAGTAGGGAGGATTATCCAAAAAATAAGAAAAAATAAGTGATAGTTGAATTAAGTGAAATCACTGAATGTACCTTAAGTAGGGTGCAACACGACGTGCAACCAAGTATAACTCAGGCTTTAAGAGTTTGACAGCTGACTGTACTGATGGAATGAAGGAGGTCTGCGAAGCTTTAGCCTTATTGACATGTTTTTCCCCTTCTTAAAAGAAAGATGTCTTTGTAGGCTTTTCACTACCTCCCATGTTGTTTTAGGTGACATCCCCGCTCTGATTCCACCGGCTGTTTGTGTTGCTTCTTCAAGTTCCTTGTTCTGTTTTTGTCTTATTACCTAAGCAGGTAGGAGGCTGGGCTCATCAGTGCTAATGGGATTCACCTGGGCCCAGTGCATCCCATAGCACATCATTTATAAGCGTGTCCACGCAGTCATCCTCGTATCCCTCTCATACAGCACTGCATGTCTTTTGGTTGATTTAGGTCATCATCCTACAACACTCCATACATGTCATTACAGCATATACACCCACTGAAGAACTGTCAGGTACACTACCATACACTCTTGTTATTTCTTGGATTATTAATTAAATGCTTGAGCTGGACCTATTCAGTTGCTGTGTCTACCTTATTGTTATTGCTTCTGAGCCTGGTTGTAACAAATGGGGCCTCTTCTATTTTTTCAAGTAGTTTGGCTGACAAATGGATCTGTGTTTTGCTTTGTTAGCATTTTTCTTTTTTTTACCTCTTTATTTTTGAACTACCGTACTCACTATTTTTTTATTTCTAATTCTCCCCGGTTTAGTTGTTGCAAATTCCCTCATTTAGTCCCGTCACAGACAGCCCCTACTGTCTGATGTTGGGTGTGGGTGGGGTGGTAGAAAACCACGTATTGCCAGCCAGATCTTTGAAGAGGGGCATACTATCCCTCCCAGTTCCACTCCCCGCTGAAAACACCAACCTTAGTTGTAGGAGTCAATAGTGCAGCGACAGAATGCAGGGGAGTCCTGCCAGCTTCCCATCCGCGGACATGCCTAATTATGTTTGTTGGCATGCGGAGGAATTGAACCCCAGTTTCTGCCTAGTTTTTGACCCCTGGGGATCCATTTTGGTTTGCACATTGGCGTAGTAGGCACAGGCATCGTGTTGATTTTATTAGATACATCAATTCATGATTTTGTATGGTCTCCCTCAGAAGCGCACATTGAAACGTATTAGTGAAGGAGAACTGCTGGGTAATAATATTGAAAGCTGTCCACTGCCCTGTGTCTCTAGGTCACCACCTTCTTTTTACATCTTGACTAACTTAATGAGAACAGACTCAATAGTAGAGCACAGACAACAGCATGGTTTCCATTCAAAGTTTTCTTTGTTTCCAGATATAGTTGCATTAAGACTACAACTATAGCCTGTCTGATGGCAGAGTTTTGGGTCTGATGCCAAACCTGAATTTGGAGAGCTCTAGCCCACCCAGTTAACAATGTTCTGAGTTCTGACCAATATATTTGTCCAAAAATCATTACATTCATTCAATGTTCACCAGTTAGAAAAATTGCCAGTTTATATTTGAGGACGTTTGACGGAATAAATCCAAATAAACATAACCTTGTTCTACAAGCTCACAACTCATCACATTGTACTTGTAGATTATATATCTACTTATTGTATTTAATTATTATGTTTTTTTTAAATGTTCGCCTATAATGTCCATGCATAATTGCAGATATCAATGTGGTCTGAAAAGTAAAACAATGGCCGGGTGAAGCTCCCGGCTACAAAGCAAAATTGTCATGTAGCAAATTGTGGAATGGAGGAGGGCATCTGAAGGGAAACGGAGGAAATCTCCAGGAATTAACATGCTAAGCTGCTTTGTGACAGTCTAAATTAATCCATAGAAATTGTGTTTTTACTAAATTACTTAATACTCAACTTGAATAATTGAACTTAAATGTTGTTTAACTCAAAACCCATGAACATAATTTTCACCATAACCTTCTGGCAGTAATTGATTGGGAATAATGCAGTAATAGTATATGGCAACAATTGTTTGTTTTGAAATGCTGCCATAGAGCCCATACAAGTACTGTATAACTAAAACCTATTTCCAAAACATGAACAAAAGCTGCAGTGATTCTTAAGGACAGATACTTATACTATATACTGAAGTTTAATGTTTGGAAATGTGTAAACCGTCCCTTTAATTTATGTTTTTGTTTGCTAGATCTACCTGGCAAAGCTATCCCTACTCTCCTGTCTACAGTTGAGGAGGGGCACAACAGAGTGACCGTGTCCTCCAAGAAGCACTCCAGGCATTCTCCTCTCCTGGGATCAAACCCATGCTTGTCAATGACAGCCGTGCTGTTTCGAATCATTGCTATCATTGGGCCATTTACTTTTTGTAAATGAATTGCCTGCTTCGTAGGGCAGTGTCGCACAAAAGTAACAAAAATAGCAGATCTGAAAGCTCACAGTGAAGAGCTTGTAGATCAGTTTTTCCTTTTTTTTAACATTTTGAAGTGAAAGTGGTTATGTCTGTCGATCGGGTTTAATAAATATTGAACCAATAAAAAGTATTAACGAGAGCTTGTGACTAAATAACTACATTTAATCCATTGTGTGGATTGAAGTTTTAGACATACAATGCTGCCTTCTATCCGGCCGTGATAAAATGCAGTGGCGTGCACAGACATTTAGAGGGGCAGGTGCTCAAGTTAAAAAAGGGCACCTTGTGCAGCGCGTGGAACCGGCCGGTTGCCTTAATCCATTTTGGGCGGGAACCCCTTTTGGTGTTAGCATTATGTTATGCTTTAGCTATTGAAAAATAGCAGATCTACAAGCTCATAGCGCGCCACCGAGTGGCGCGCTATGAGCTTGTAGGTCTGCTATTTTTGAAAAATCAAAAAAAAAAAAATGTTTTTTTTGTTTTTTTTTCAAAAGGGCACATTGCCAAAAGGGCAGGGGGTGCTCTAGCACCCCCTTGTGTCTATCTGTGCACGCCACTGATAAAATGCATGCTTCAAGTTTAGATTGCAATTCAACAACCATTCAGGGGACACAGAGGATATCAAAAACACTGGATATTGTTAACATGAAAATCATAACAAAATTACTGTGCATGAATACACAAGCCCAAGACACAAGCAGGTTCGATAGACCCACCCACCCAACATGTATACACGGCTCATAGAATAAAACCAACCTCATTTAATTAGAAAGGACTGCAAATAACTACCAGCTCAACTTGCAGAATGTCACTAGCACCATGAACAGAGAATGGCTGGAGTCCTTCAGTAGATCAGCTTATCACTACTAACTTAAAAGTTAAAACAAAGTATTGATTAGTTTGAGTCACCGGCATCACATGTAGCTGATCATGATTCACCTTGTTGTGTGTGTTCTCCATGTGGCTCAGCACTGCAGTGTGGTCCCATGAAAGTATTGAGAGTTTTCTCAATGTGGGGGAGCCATCTGGTCCATCCAACATTGTCTGGCTTCCAGATTTTTATGTTCAGCAATTCACAGAGCTCCCTCGAGGTCTTCATAGCGGTACTGCTTGTACAGGGCCCTAAGTCAGTCACCTGTACAGGAATGATGGAATACATTAACTTATTTCTAACCATTGTATAATGCATTCTCACGGATTTCACCTACATTGTTCATGTTGGCATGCTGGATGATGGTATATCCATTTCCAATTCATGACCGTGGCAATTGGAACAGGCCATTAATCAATTGCTGAATCTCTTGGCGCAGAAGTGTTTAAACTCCCCTACTACTCCCAACGATCACAGCGGAATAATCAAAAGAGAAAAAAACAAAGCCCGGTATTGCTACTTGCCCAATCTGGGAACCTATCGGCAAAAAAAAGGAAAACACATTGCCCTGTTTTCCTTTTGAATTTGCCTCTCGGGGCGGCCCCAAACAGAATGTGGATAGCAGGATGTTGCCTGTTTGCTCTGCCTTTTAGGCCCTCCTGGGGTGCGCCTTTGTTTTCATTCCCACTAACATTGTATACACGTTCTGAATGCCCCTAGCTGACAGATTCAGTAGTGTAAACTTGGAATCTGTTCTTGAGATTACTACGTATATACCTGACCGGGTTTTACTTACCTGCACTTTTTTCTCATCCTTTTTTATTTTTTTTGTCCCTGGCAACCATTAATGCCTCTGAAAGCATCAAAAATAAGATAAAGATAAAAAAAGGAAACTGGATTTTCTTATTTTCTTTTATATTTTTTTGCCTGACTTAATTGCCATCTTCTATTTCAACAGATGACCTGATCAAAGAGCAAGTGTGCTGATCAATCACTGAAAGCACTGCCCTCTATTTCTTTTTTTTGTTTGTTTATTTTGTTTATTTTTTTCAGTTGTACTGTCTGGATGCCCGTCATATCAAGGGGTCCGAATATGTAGTGCCTCTTTCCCCATGATCTTAGTTTATTTAGTTAAGCTGCTGTTCTTAACTTTGCTCTACCTGTTGCCATCGGTGCCTTTGTTCTTGCTCCCTTTTTTCCTCTCCATTCTGACCTGAGATCAGATTCTAAAAATGTCTTCTACATTCTGACAGTTTTCTGAAAAAGCTATGTTTCTATGTCAGTCGTTCTTCGATTTTTCAAAAATAGCAGACCTACAAGCTCATAGCGTGCCACTCGGTGGCGCGCTATGAGCTTGTAGATCTGCTATTTTTCAATAGCTAAAGCATAACATAATGCTAACACCAAAAGGGTTTCCCGCCCCAAAATGGGTTAAAATGCTTCTTCAGTCAACAAAGTTGCGGGGAGGTAAAGAGATGGGGCAAAACGAAGTACAGGAAGGGAGTCAGACCTGGAACAGGTTTAAGTTTCTAATGATTATTTTCATCATATTTGTTGTGAGTTTGGTTAATTGTTGTTTGCACATTTGAGATACCTATTGGTAGACCGTACCCATTTTTAGGACGTTTTTCTATGGAGTCAGTGGAGGCAAAACATTACCTGAACACATTAGCTACTCAATACACCAATGCCAACGCTGCCTATCAATTTTGTTTGCTTTTATATTTTGCCAACATGCAGTCAATAACAAAGTCTAATAGAACACACACCTGATGCAGATCATGCGCTAATGGGTTGTATTATGAGACATCTATTTTTCTCCTAGTTCCCCAATTGATTTTTGATGAATTAAATGGGCATGACAAACCTTTAGACAATTATCCATAGGCCTACTGTACCTACAACGGACAATAATTTATTTAACCTGATTTTAAGTGTGCTAGAAATAAGCATTTCTGATGATTGCGTGAGTCCAATTCTTTCATATTTTATCGTATTTAACCATAGTCAAAAAATGACTGGCAGTGGCGGCTGTTATGTGGTTAGACTGTGATCAATTGGCTTTGCAGGTTGCTGATCCAGTCTGGGTCTAGAACGGATAGGAAAATGGTGTGTTTGTTTGGAAAAATCCAGGCTTTCCACATGTACTGTCGAAAGCCTGGAGACGCAATTTATATACGATGATTATTCAAGTTGAAGCCATTTACTCCTTTTGATTTTGGAACTCAGCAACACATGACATGTTCAGTAGGTGATTCGCAAGCCTACAACCAAAGAACTTGCTATTATTCTGAGGTGATCCATGTTTGCCTCCAATCCAATATCCCTTTGTTTTGCCTCCAGCTAACAACATGATGTGATCATGTAGCCGCAAATCTGTCTATTAGCAGGTTGGAGGCAGGTATGGGTCAGTGCTTATGGGATTCACCTGGGCCCAGTGTATCCCATAGCAGATAATCTGGTCCACTCAGTCATAAACAGTATCTCCCTCTCATCCAGCAGACCAGCACTGCATGTTTCTTTGCCGTTTGTTTGGTTCTGAATCCTACAACACCCCTACATTATACATGTCATTACATCCACTCACACCACTGATACAGGCTAGCACACGCCACATTATCCTGTTTTGTTTTTGGATTATTTGTTAAATTCTTTGAGTTGGGTCTATTCAGTTGCTCTGTCTCCCATATTGTTACTGCCTCTGAGCCTGGTTGTAACAGTTAATTTATTTCACATCTAGTTGTCAATGTACAAATTGTTTTTAGATCTACTTGAAGCCTAACACTGTAAACAAAAGAAAAACATGTGCACAGAAAAATGAATATGTATTTGATGAGAGGGGTTGAAGAGAGATTAGCCTAGTCAACATTCTTTTCTGTTTCTTTTTTTTTTTCCTTTACATTTTTGAGTTGAACTAGATTTTTTCAGAATTCAGGAAATCCACTGTCTAAGGGCTAATCCCATTTTTGCCTATGCAAATCTGTTACTGTGGGCGAGTTGGGAACGGGCAAGCTACCGTACCTTTTCACATGTACTAGATGGACCATGGTTTACATTGCCCTTTGCTGATATTCTTCAGTCTTATTCAGCAAAAATGTATGCTTATTTTTGTTTCTATATTAAATATATAAATATAAATATATAACAAGTAACATACAGAGAAAATAGTATATGCCTTTTTGTGATGATAAAAAAAAAGAAACCTTGCTGAAAAGAATGAAATGTGTTGTGTCTGACATGTGGCTGTGTGCTGGAGTCTTGGTAAGGTGATGACTGGAATTCAAAGAGACACTAAAGCTTCATCATGTCAGGCCACACGTTCTTTACTCGGGCTACATAACTAGTAGCTGTCCATGTAGTGTTTCCTAACTTAAGGGAACATTTTATTTCTTTAAGGAGCCACTGTATGACATGAATTGCTGTAAACAATATTGTTGTCCACTCCCTCCATGTGGAAGATAAACTATTTGCACCATCCACTACGACTTTCTTGTCGTTTTTCATGGGGAGCTTTTGGTCACTGTTAACCAGGTTGAAGGGCTATTTCAGAGCAAACATGGTTAAGACATACATGAGAAGAGAGGCTATTAGTATCTACTTCTGGCTAGTGATGGGTACTTGGTATAGGACAGATTTGATGGCTAGTGGGAGTCACACTGTAACCATACTGTAAGTAAAACAACTGTTTCTCACAGCCAAATGTGACCAAAAAACAAACAAATCTGGGACTAATATAATGTCCAGAGGTTTATTATTTAAACATTCCTTCACAACACTGCATGCTCCCTAAGCCATGGACTGAATGAATGAAACCTATTTTATCTTGTTGAAACCTTTTAAACTGATTTGCAATGTATATTGCACAGCCATGTCCACATCCATGGCATAGCCATGGGTCTGTATAATAACAGAACAGCGTCATATCATCAGCATACAATGTTTTTGTTTGATTCGTTATTTTTATCTAATTGTTCTTTGGACAAAATCCAGTCACTGTGCTAACTTCTGTCAAAGGGCCATTCACTCAACTTTTAAAAACACAAAGTGTTTTGGTTTTATTAACTCAGTATTTATTTCTTTTGTATATATTGGGATTAAGCCTAACAGTGGTGGACTGATACTGAACACACTTTTCCCACCAATTCCTACAGGTCATCATGGATCAGCTGGTGCCTCTTAATCCTACGTTATGCTTTAGTGAAAAATATGTTGTGTGGCGTGCCATGTGTCACATCAGCACATTTTCTTTTGTTGCTTTTTACCACTTTTTCTACACAATTAGTCATTAGGCCAATTGATTCCTCCCCCTGTGTTGTCACTGCTGCCATGATGTCAATTGATTCCTCCCTCTGTGTTGTATCTTACTGACTCACCTACCATTAGAGCCCTTGTTCTACTACTCCCGCCCAACACTATCCCTGCTGACAGTTGCCACCCCAGCCCGTAGGAGTGCGTGCAGTAACTATTTTCACTCCCCTGAACACCACTTGCGTTGGTGCAGACGCTCGACAAAGCCAGATGCACCATGGTGTATTCGAACCCACAACCTCTGCGGCGGTGGGCAGGCACTTTACCAATGCGCCACCTGAGCGCCCAGCAGCACATTTTTCTGTTGCAAATACTTAATTTTTGTTGAGCCAAAAGTCACACTGCACTTTTTTGTCAAAGCATGAATTAGCCTTTACAAACTAGACCTCAAGCCATTCTCTCTCTCTCGCTCTCTCATCCTTTCTCTCTCATAAGAGAGATAATACACATAATAGCACATAGGAACAGAAAAAGATACGTTCAGTTTTGGTACCTTATATTACAGACTCCCTATTACAGTCTGCCATGCCTCCTCCAGAGGTGTTTCTGGTATTTTAGGAGAGTGGTCAGATATTTGTACAGATATTGGTTTGATTTTCCTTTTTTTTTTTTTTAAACAGTTTTAGGTCATCACTCTTCTCTTTATTGATTTAGATGCCTAAGCCTCTCCGTTTTTGCAATGCCTTTGTAGATAGATCACAGACATTAATGCATGATTTATACTTGGACGCCAGTCACAACGCATCACGTTGTGATGTGTTGTGAGCAACCAAGTAAATCAGGCATTAGAGATGATCAACAGACAAAGGTAAATCATTTTATTGTCACCGAAAGTGACATTTGTTCTATTCAGCATGCTTTTTGCTACGTAAATGAACATAGTAATTCAGTTATTGACTATAAACAATACTGTATGAGTATGTATTAAAGTACTGCAGTATGCAGACAGAAATATCTGAAACTCTTGAGAGATTCCTATTTTACTCCTAGTATATTTCACTAGTATTATGAATACTGAAGACTTGACTTTTTCATAGTTTGTCAGAATTACTTGTATGACACTTTATATTGACAACAACACTTCTAGAGAATAACTGGCTCTGAATGGAAATGATGGAAACAATTTGAAGCCTAGTACTGCAGAGCTTTTTATTGTAGTTGAGTTCACTTTCTCTAGGTTCAGAGATTGCTGGCGACTTCTGAAGATGATTGAGACGCTGACAACAGTCATTTATTTGTATCAAGGTGCAGTGGCTGAATCTACTGTATAGTTGATGCCTAGTGGTTGACAGATATGTGATATGTAGTGCGGTGTGAGATTTATTTATCTTCCAGTGCTGCTCTCACCACAAGATGGGGCCCAATTTTCACAAAGCAAATTGTTGAGATGATCATGTACATAAGTAGTGGTACTGTAAATTATGAGCTAATATCTTGCTAATCCTCGAGTTTGTGCTGTCTGAGGAGTTGATTTTATTGAGTAATATGATCACAAAAACAATGTATGCTTGATCAGCACGACTACTCTGGAACACCCCTAGAACGCAACTATCCCTCACTGTAGCATTCAAAAGACCATATACACACACGTCACCCTTGGTCATAATCCGCGTTCACCCAACCTAGCCTTGTTTCATAGGGATCCAACCATGTATTTCAAGATAGAACTGTTAGACTAAATTAGAATCAGCATGGAGCAGTAGGGACTTTTCACTTCAGTGAAACATTTATTGATCTTGTTTGGTCATCTCAATTCTCTGCATGACAGTAGGATAGCAGGTGACAATACTTTCTTCCAGGGACAGTAGAATTATACCCCTGGAGAAAGAAAAATACACATTTCATTAATAGATCAGAAAGGTGCAAAATGTTTTAGATCATTTGTCTTTATTTATACTTAGCCATGAATGGTTGTGATTATTGTCGGGGGTGCGGAGTGCAGACTGCAGAGCTGTAGCACTTGCAGAGCTGGGTATATAAAATAATCATACAGTAAATAATACATTCATACAGCAATGCAGATAAATGTGTTACAATTTGAAATTGCCCAGCAGGAGAGTTAATGCAACTATCCTAATAAGTAAAAGATAAAGAATTAAGAAGAAAATAAATCTGTTTATATCTGAATGTGCCAAAATGTGTTTGTTTCCATGTAATGAGGCCTGAGGAAGAGTTTTGAGCTGTGTTGCAACAAAACAAAATTAAAAACATGTTTTTTTATATATATATATACTTTCTTTCTGAAACATAAGCTGTTGTGTCATTTGGAAGTGAACAGGCACACTTGGCTGACATCGATTCCATCCTTAGTGGATGGACGCTGTAAATGAACAGTGAACAGGTCCATCTAACTAATCTAAGAAAAAATTATTAAGTTTCACTTTTCTTTTACAATTTACAGGTTGACGTACATTACACATTCAGAGGAGCTAGTGGTTCTGACAGACACTGAACATTTGAGTGACGTGGAGGCTACAGCATATCAGCTTCAACTGAAGTTGTAACTTAATGTAAAAACAATTAAAATCACGTTTTGATTTGTTTTATTTAATTTATTTTAACATTTGTATTTTTCATTCATTGTTTTATTTTATTTTTAATATATATATATATATATATATATGTGTGTGTGTGTGTGTGTGTGTGTGTGTGTGTGTGTGTGTGTGTGTGTGTGTGTGTGTGTGTGTGTGTGTGTGTGTGTGTGTGTGTGTGTGTGTGTGTGTGTGTGTGTGTGTGTGTGTGTGTGTGTGTGTGCTAAATAAAAAGACACAAAGGTGTGTTACGGCAGTGTTTAACTTATATTTTTAACATACATTTATGTTAGAAGTGTGTTCAGATGTGGTACATTTGGATGTAAAATTCAGTCTCTATCTTTGTTTACATGACAGCATATTTCAGAAGATCTCCATTCTATGGTTACTGCCCTTGAATATCTGTAATTTAAATAGTGCTGCTAGAGAAATAAATTAATTAAATGTAACATCTTATAATAAATACTTAATAGAATGTGATTGTGTCTTTCTTTCAATAGCGCAATTAAGCGATTACAGTTGAACTAATGCAGGGAATATTTGTGCTTTGTAATTCTTCACCAAGAACATTTTGCATTATATTGGGGGAAAAGGTTCTAGATTGGTTACTTTCAATTTTTCAATTCAATTCAATTTTATTAAAGTGTCAAATCACAAGTTGTGTCAAGACACTTTACAACCAACAAAGATCCACCCAGAGCAAGCAGTATTGCGACAATTAATGTAGTACTAGTAGTAGTAGTAGTAGTAGTAGTAGTAGTAGTAACAAAAAATAAAGTAAAGACTTACAAAGTGCTTTACATATAACTGAAGCGAATATAATTCAAATACATTTCATAAAATAAAACATGATAACAAAAATGATAATATACTGAGACATTAGTATACTATGCATTTTCAACAGAATGGTAATTTTAGGCGCAGGCATGTCCACATGTGTAATTTGTGTAGACATCAAAGAGTCAAAAGAACAGGTCCTCTAGGACCTGTGTAGCAACTCATAATGTAATAACTGCTCATAATGTAATAAGGGCTCATAAGGGCTCATAATGTAATAATTTAAATGTAATAAAAACTCATAATGTAATAATCAGCTCATAATGTAATAAAAATATGAGCGCATAACGTAATAACAGATATTTCTATAATGTAATAATGTAATAATGTGTTACGTTATGAACGAACACATGGCAGTTCATAATGTAATAAAAGTTCATAATGTAATAATGGCCCATATTGGTGAGAAAAGTCTTACACTGTCATATTTATTACTTCTGTTGACAAATGTAGACTTTCTTATGGCCCATATAGTCTTACTGTCGTATGTATTACTTCTGTTGACAAATGTAGACTTTCTTATGGCCCATATAGTCTTACACTGTCATATTTATTACTTCTGTTGACAAATGTAGACTTTCTTATGGCCCATATAGTGTTACTGTCATATTTATTACTTCTGTTGACAAATGTAGACTTTCTTATGGCCCATATAGTCTTACACTGTCATATTTATTACTTCTGTTGACAAATGTAGACTTTCTTATGGCCCATATAGTCTTACTGTCATATTTATTATTTCTGTTGACAAATGTAGACTTTCTTATGGCCCTTATAGTCTTACACTGTCATATTTATTACCTCTGTTGATCTTATGGTCCATATTGTTGAGAAAAGTCTTACACTGTCATATTTATTACTTCTGTTATCATGTCAGTAACATGGCCAGTGATCAGTATCTTCGGGTTACTTCAGTAACCTCAGTTAGATAAGAGAGAGAGAGAGAGAGAGAGAGAGAGAGATAGTCATAAGGGGTCCAAGCCAATAGATGGTGCAGGCACACAGCCTAACATACACTCACAGAACAATTCTATTGGGTTTTGAACTGTCGCTCAAGGCGCGGTTGTATACCCCACCCACCTGGTATATAACCTGAGGTCCGCCCTCAGCGCGTCATTCCTATCAACCTGCTTTCTGACAGAGGGGCGACTCTCTCTCTCTCTCTCTCTCGTCACTTATCTAACTGAGGTTACTGAAGTAACCCGAAGTTAGCTTAAGTCCCTCTCGGAGAGAGTCGTATGGGGAACATAACGCTCCCGTATGATCGCCCTTGGCTGATAGAAAGATCGACCCTAGGATCATCTCTTCTAGAGAGAGACTAACGCAAGCGGTGGCTCATAGAGTACCATCCCTGCACGTTCACCTAAAGAGACATACACTATGATGATGTCCTTGACCCAGGGGCTGACAGCTCTGCCGTTCCAGCTGCCCTGGTCAAGAAACATGGTCATCCATACCCACGGTCAGAGGCCAGAAGGGACCTATTGACCAAAACCAGTCAGACTGTCTGACTCAAGGAGCGGCAACCTCCAGGACTGCATGTCCCAGGTTTGCTGGGGGCCAGGTTATAATACGTGGCGAAAGTCGATGGAGGCGACCAACTCGCCGCGGCGCAGACATCTTGAATCGGGACTCCCTTGGCCAAGGCCCAGGATGTGGACAAACCTCTCGTAGAGTGTGCACATAGACCCTCAGGGGGCTCAGTACCACTTGAGGTATAGGCTAATCTTATAGCCTCCACAATCCATTGCGAAAGTCTCACCTTCGAAATGGGTTTAGCCTTCCATTGAGAACCCCAGGCTACAAAGAGCTGCTCACCCAGCCTGAAGGGGGCAGTCCTTGACCTGTACACTTTCAGGGCCCTCACGGGACAGAGACAGTGTAGTCTCCTGTCCTCCACCGATGAGAAGGGAGGGGGATGGAAGGACGTGAGGTCCACAGGCGCGCAGCCTGAGGGGAAGATCTTAGGTAGAAACGAAAGGTTCGGTCTAAGTGTGACCCTGGTGTCATTACCGCTGAATCTCAGGCAACTGGTCTGAGGTGCGTAACTCCTTTCATGAACTGACGGATCAGCAGGTGTTCACTGACTGGTCTATTGTTCATACCAACATGATAGGCCGCTATGGCCGCTAGGTTGACTTTGACTGAGGAGAGGCCCAGACCCCTGTCCAGGAACTCCTGCAGGAAAATCAAAATGTTCCTCACAGATGCTTGAAAGAGGAAGACCTCTTCCTGTCTGTTCGAGCACCAACGTTCAAACACATGCCATGCTGTGTTATAACGTCGTCTGGTGGAGGCAGCCCTGGCTCCGAGCATCGTTTCTACAACATTCGGAGGCAGGCCAGTCGCTTCCAGCGACACCCTTGGGCCAAACCCAGAGATCTAGGTCCTGAGGACGTGGGTGAAAGATCTCTCCTCCTACTAGCAGTAGCTCTGATCCCTGAGTCCGGCAATCCGTAGGCAGGTCTCCAGTGGAAGTTTGCAGCCTGTCTTGAGCATGGCTACGCACTTCAGGAGGTCATTGACTCTGTCCCGGCTCAGTTGTGCCTTGTAGGAGACAGAGTCCATGCCTATGAAATCCGTGGATTGGGTAGGTTGGCTTGGTTTATCCTGAAACCCAGTGAGGTCACATGGGACACAACCCGAGTTGTGTTCCTGGTTGCCTCCTCTGCTGAGTCCGTACATAGAAGCCAAGCGTCGATGTAGCTGGCCACCCTCAGACCTAGACGTCTCAAGGCAGGGCGGCCTCCGTGCAGCGGACGAACACTCTGGGACTGAGAAACATCCCGAATGGGAGGACCGTGTTCTCGTAAGCCTTTCCCTGGAACCCAAACCGCAGGAACTTCCTGTGAGGTGGGTATATAGGGATGTGGAAATAGGCGTCTTTTAGGTCTATGGACGTGAACCAGTCGCCTGGAGCGCACCAGCGACTTGGCCGTCAGCATCTTGAACTGGAAAGACTTGAGATGCTTGTTGAGTATCCGTAGGTCCAGTATAGGACGGAGGCCTCCCCCCCTTTTCTTGACCAGGAAGTAGCAGGAGTAGAACCCGCTGCGACTCTGGGCCAAGGGTACCTCTCTGTCTGGGGGCGGTGTTCCCTGGTGGACCAGAGAAAAATTGGGATGACCGTCTCCCCAGTGGCGTTCTACTACACCACTGACCTCATGCCGTGCCGCACTACGTCGGGGAGCCCATGGGGCTCCCGTGGCAGTGGGCTCATGTCCCCCCCTGTGTTATTGTTTTGTTGTTTTTTTTGTTTTGTGGCAAGGCCTTTAATACAGAAAATACAGAAAAAGCTGTATTTGTGTAAACAATATCCAGGGACCTGGCTACAGGCCCTCCTGTGCCATGGTCCATAAGCACTTTGCGGGCGGACCGGACGTGCAGTCCGAGACTGCTACGTCGGGTGATGGGCCCGGTGCGTGGGGGGAGGGTCGGGTGCGTGTCACTTAGACTGCTGGTCCTTGTTGGGCTTGGCGGTGCCCTTCCTACGACCGGTCTGGGGGCCTGTGTCGTGACGGCGCTGGACTCCGGGGCGTCGTTGTCGTCCATCTTTATCACCGGGTGGGGCTGGCCTGGAGGGGTCCCGGGCCCCATCAAACCTGTCAAGACGGGGACGCGGGCCCTGGCGAGCGTTCCTGTTGCCTACAGGATGCTGTTGGCATTGAGGAGGACGAGGAGGCTGGCGAGGAGGTTGTCCCTGCGCACGACCCTGAGCGCGGGGACGCACGGCACGGGGGACGAAGGCCGCAAGGGCCTCGCAGCCTGGTCGCTGTACTTCCACGGACCACGTTGAGGGCCATCCTCTCTCTGAAGAGGCCTCCGGGGATGATGGCACCCTCCGAAAGCTCTCCCCGGGCATCGGGATCCAGTTCGGGTGAAGCTTTTGGCCACCTGATACGCTCGGAGTTGATGGATGGACTTCTGCCAGTTGTTCAGGGGTAGGGGCGTCGCCCATCTCCTGAAGTAGAGCGCTCTGGGAACCCTGGAGTAGGGCCGAAGCATTGAGATGCTTGCCGGACGCTACTACGAGGGCGTAGTGTTTGGCGTTTGCCGCTGCGGCCTCTCTCTCACGCCTGTCAGAAAGGATGGGGTCGCGCGTCAATGGCGGGGGGAGGTGGGGTTGAGGAGAAAGGCTCCTACTATGCGGTCAATGGCTGGCAGCTTGTCGAAGCCTTGGGAGGGCATCTCGACCGTGTCCAGAGGGACATGAGAGCGACACGGAGTAACCGGAGGAGCCATGGGCTACTTCCAGCTAGCCGTGTAGTGTGCTCTAAAACCTTGGGCCAGGGGAAGCAGGATCCTGCGGACCGGCTTCTTGGCCAGAGGCCTGGCGGAAAAGATCCAATAGCTCTCTGTCGTCAGCTGGTAGGGGGGGGGGGGGGGTCGGCGGCGGGGGTCGCTTGGGCCGGGGCATCCTCGGGTCGCGGTCCACTATGACCTCCTCTGGAGGGTCATCTCCATCCGGGCGTCGGCCTCATCAGCTACGTCGGCAGTGTGGTCACGGTCGTCGTAGCCTACTTCGTCCAAGGCCCTGTAGTTGTCCAACGGTTCCTGGAATGGTGGCAGCTCATCCATAGGCTGCTCCTCATCCAGTAGGTCACCCATTCCTGGTCGTCGGCCAGGAAGAGAGGGTGGAGGTCGTCAAAGGACTGAGAGCGGGGCCCAGTGGGCCAGGCGGCGTCATAGAAGTCCCATTGGGGAAAAAGGTGCGTTGGGGAAAAGGTGCGTTGGGGAAAAAGGTGCGTTGGGAAAAAGGTGCGTTGGGGAAAAAGGTGCGTTGGGGAAAAAGGTGCGTTGGGGAAAAAGGTGGGTTGGGGAAAAAGGTGCGTTGGGAAAAAGGTGCGTTGGGGAAAAAGGTGTGTTGGGAAAAAAGGTGCGTTGGGAAAAAGGTGCGTTGGGAAAAAGGTGCGTTGGGGAAAAAGATGCGTTGGGGAAAAGGTGCTTTGGGGAAAAAGGTGCGTTGGGGAAAAAGGTGCGTTGGGGAAAAAGGTGCGTTGGGAAAAAGGTGCGTTGGGGAAAATGGTGCGTTGGGGAAAAAGGTTTGTTGGGGAAAAAGGTGCGTTGGGAAAAAGGTGCGTTGGGGAAAAAGGTGCGTTGGGGAAAAAGTCCCATTGGGGAAAAAGGTGCGTTGGGAAAAAAGGTGCGTTGGAGAAAAAGGTGCGTTGGAGAAAAAGGTGCGTTGGAGAAAAAGGTGCGTTGGGGAAAAAGGTGCGTTGGAGAAAAAGGTGCGTTGGGGAAAAAGGTGCGTTGGGAAAAAGGTGCGTTGGGAAAAAGGTGCGTTGGGGAAAAAGGTGCGTTGGGAAAAAGGTGCGTTGGGGAAAAAGGTGCGTTGGAGAAAAAGGTGCGTTGGGAAAAAGGTGCGTTGGGAAAAAGGTGCGTTGGGGAAAAAGGTGCGTTGGAGAAAAAGGTGCGTTGGAGAAAAAGGTGCGTTGGGAAAAAGGTGCGTTGGGGAAAAAGGTGCGTTGGGGAAAAAGGTGCGTTGGAGAAAAAGGTGCGTTGGGGAAAAAGGTGCGTTGGGAAAAAGGTGCGTTGGGGAAAAAGGTGCGTTGGGGATAAAGTCCCATTGGGAAAAAAGGTGCGTTGGGAAAAAGGTGCGTTGGGGAAAAAGGTGCGTTGGGGAAAAAGGTGCGTTGGGAAAAAGGTGCGTTGGGAAAAAGGTGCGTTGGGGAAAAAGGTGCGTTGGAAAAAGGTGCGTTGGGGAAAAAGGTGCGTTGGGGAAAAAGGTGCGTTGGAGAAAAAGGTGCGTTGGGAAAAAGGTGCGTTGGGAAAAAGGTGCGTTGGGAAAAAGGTGCGTTGGGGAAAAAGGTGCGTTGGGGAAAAAGGTGCGTTGGGAAAAAGGTGCGTTGGGAAAAAGGTGCGTTGGAAAAAGGTGCGTTGGGGAAAAAGGTGCGTTGGGAAAAAGGTGCGTTGGGGAAAAAGTCCCATTGGGGAAAAAGGTACGTTGGGGAAAAATGTGCGTTGGGAAAAAAGTCCCATTGGGGAAAAAGGTGCGTTGGGTCATAAATATGACAGTGTAAGACCATATGGTCCATAAGAAAGTCTACATTTGTCAACAGAAGTAATAAATATGACAGTGTAAGACTTTTCTCACCAATTTGGGCCATTATTACATTATGAACTTTTATTACATTATGAACTGCCATGTGGTCGTTCATAACGTAACACATTATTACATTATTACATTATAGAAAAATCTGTTATTACGTTATGCGCTCATACTTTTATTACATTATGAGCTGATTATTACATTATGAGTTTTTATTACATTTAAATTATTACATTATGAGCCCTTATGAGCCCTTATTACATTATGAGCAGTTATTACATTATGAGTTGCTACAATCAGCCTTCCATTTCGACATCCCGCCACTCCGACATCGATTTCTAATTGTCGGAATGGCGGTACTTTACATTTTTTTCAAGGGTCCCGCCATTCCGAGGTTTCAGGTAATGGAAGGACGGTCCTGACCGTCCTGGGTTACCAATTTACCTGTAACACGTAGTGGAAAAGAGCCATTTGTGTCCTTGGCAACATCATCCACCCCTCCCCCTGGGCATTGAGCTACTGATTATTAGCAGTTTCGACATACGGTACTTACTTTCCATATTAACTTGCATGCAATTTCAAGATGGCCACAGTCACTCACAGACTTTTCCTGTCTTGTCTAGGTCGTATATTTGTATTTCTACGTGTTATGTTCCTGTTCTAGTTTCATGTTCATGTCTTCCCCAGCCCAGATGTGTATCATTTGTAATCGGTCCTCATATTAGTCTTGTTCCCCAGCCAGTCCTTCGCTCCTTCCTTGTTGGGTCATTGTTTAGTGTCACATCATGTTATTTCATGTTTGTGATGTCTTCTCTCTTCTTCACGTCTATTAAAACACCTAATCATGGGTTTGGGTTCTCGGCACACACCAAAATGTGACATAATTAGTACCCATCTTTAAATTGCTTTTCTTCTTGTTTTTTTTGTTTTTTTACAATTATTTGATGTGACGCTGATTTGAGTGTTGTTGCCTCTAGAGGCTATGGAATGCTCTGCAAACCAGTTTTGAATTTGGTTGCGGAAGGTTTTGATGACGGTGTGTGTCGTAGGCCCTTCTGCTGGTCGTCATCCTCTACAGCAGCGACTCCCTTCCCATTCCCAACCTGTGGACCAGGGCCCACTGGTGGACCGTGACGATATTGCAAGTGGGCCCCCAAATTATTGGCAAAACACCAAGATTTTGTTGATAATATATTCTGTGAACGCTTTCGAGATCTTCAAGTGGGCCCCGTTTTCTAGGAAAGGTTGCGAACCACCGCTCTACAAAATAATGAGTACTATAGACGAATAACAGTTTAACCTATTTAGGCCTGACGTCGAAATAAAAAAAACGTTCGCTCTGAAAGAATATATATATTCAAAGATTTGTGCCGCATTTTTACGATTCTTCAAAAATAGCAGACCTACAAGCTCGTAGCGCGCCACTCGGTGGCGCGCTGTGAGCTTGTAGATCTGCTATTTTTCAATAGCTAAAGTATAACATAATGCTTAGTTAAAACACCAAAAGGGGTTCCCGTCAAGAATGGGTTAAGTCCACACTAATTATCCATAATGTATAAATGATGGATAAGGGGTCAGGACAACTAGGCCTTTTCGTGGAGGGGTCAGAATAAAATTTGGACTTAAAACCGTTATTCGTCTATAGTACTCACAGCTGGTTCCATTTGCTGTTCAATAATTAGTAATTACCCAATGGCTGCTGTTGTTCAGCAGATTGCACAGTGGTACCTTTAAAATACCAATAAATAAATACAAGATCAGCTCACACAATCAATGTGTCCAATCAATGCAGTGTGATCAAGACAAGGCGAGGGAATTATTAAGCAATCTGTTTTAAAAAGTCTTTATTCGATCAGTGGATCATGAGATCACTTCTTTTAGTTTCGTTACATTCAGACAACAGGGTGAGACCATGCTGTGGACAGGAGAGGCGGCAGGTTCGTGTGCATGGGTGTTCTCTCATACAATCGTCTGCATGTGTCTAGACATGTAGTGTGAAGTCTCGCATGTGATCATTCATACAGTCTTTTCTGTATACCTAGTATTAGGACGTGTCCGTGCACTTTCAGTCGTCTCGTGTGTGTGTGTATGTGTGTGTGTGTGTGTGTGTGTGTGTGTGTGTGTGTGTGTGTGTGTGTGTGTGTGTGTGTGTGTGTGTGTGTGTGTGTGTGTGTGTGTGTGTGTGTGTGTGTGTGCGTGCGTGTGTGTGCTTTCTCTCTCTTAGTCAGTCTTTTGATCCGTCGCCTCTGGGACAGTCGACGCAGAGGCGGAGTCTTCCTGTGTATTCTCCAATAGCTGGCCGCAGCTTCGGTCACCTGACTGCGTGCTGTCTTTTGGACCAATGGCAGCATTAGAGTACGTCGCGTCTATACTCTCATACGCTTCCGATGTCCACTAAGAGTTAGCAAAGACAAGAAGAGTAAGATGGAGAGAGATGTATTAAATGTATACAAATAAAAATGTATCTTCACTTACTGTACGTCCATGATCTTTTTCAGATGGATTCACATTGGAACCTGAATCACACTGGGCAAGACCTACAGTTGAGTGCCACCGAGCTTGACCCATTCTATTTAGCTGTCCTTTTCCCTTTGCAGATATCGGAAAATTTGTTCCGAAATCAACCAGCAGGTGGAGCAGTTGAGTATGTTTTTTATAGTAGGCCTAGTGAATGAACCCTGCATGGCTAATAAGACAAGTAGGCCTATGCCTTAAAACATTATACTTTCTCTCTATAACTAAAAATAAAAAATAAAAACACCTTTAGATATTGTATTATATATATATATATATATATATATATATATATACATATATATATAAATTCACTCGCTGTATCATTCTTTTGGGGCAAAGGTTGCTGGATTTTGGTGGAAGTACCGCTCAAGGAAATGACATTGATGCTTTACAAATCAGTTTACATTCTCCGTGAATTAAACAAGTTTTGTGATTGGTCGGGAAAATATCGTATCCGGGGGAAATACATCTGACGGATGTTCCGGACCGACACTTCCGCCGATAGCGTCTCTGCTTTAACCCATTCAGGCCTGACGTCGAAATGTAATGATTTATGATTTATGATTTTCTAAATCATGACAATTTTCGGAAAGATTTGAGGCACATTTTAACGATTTTTCAAAAATAGCAGACCTACAAGTTCATAGCGCGCCACTCGGTGGCGCGCTATGAGCTTGTAGATCTGCTATTTTTCAATAGCTAAATTATAACAATGTTTAAAACACCAAAAGGGGTTCCCGCCCCAAAATGGGTTAATGGTTAATGTGGTTAAACGCTAACGTGACATGGATGCGTTCCAGGTCTCAATGGGTTAAGTTGTGAGTGACCAGGCTTTTCTCTTCGCAGGCTGGGACCGAGGCTAACCCTAATAGGCTCTGTGCATACAGTAACTATATAGAGATATGAACGGGTACCTTTCGTTTCCCGTTCAGATCTGCTGCCGAGCCAATCAAACAAATCTATGGAGCATTGAACCGGACCATGGACTGTCTAAAGAGGACGAGACGCGAAGACCGTACGGGCGACGCCATGGTGCTCCATGGAAGGAAAGAAACATGCGCAATGGGCTATATGCAGCCAACACTTATTGTTCAGCTTCCTTGGTCTCAACTGCGCATGTTTCTTTCCTTCCATGGAGCACCATGGAGCAACATGGCGTCGCCCGTACGGTCTTCGCGTCTCGTCCTCTTTAGACAGTCCTTGAACCGGACCAGGAAACGGTTATGCCACCTTATGGACACCTGGGACTACAGTTCTGCACAGAGCCGATCTGTGTTGACCTTGATGTAGTCCAGACCCATTCTATTAAATAATAAAATAGCCTATGTATTCTCTGTTGCTGTTGGTGTGCATCCTTATCAGAACATACATACATAAAATCAGACAAAAAAGCTAAAATTGTGGATCTACAAGCACACAACATGTTGCATCACATCGAGGCAAAGGTTTTACATAATCGTCAGATTGATCGACCAGCCAGTAGTGGAAGAAATATACTCAAATGTTTTACTTGAGTAAAAGCATCAATACCATCATGTACTCATTATGCACAATTTCCCATTTCAATTTCAAGTGCATAACAATCCTTTGCGACACATTGTGAGCTTGTAGATCGGCTATTTTCAAATAGCCATGGATGAAGTGGTGAATGTATGAGTAGTAAAAGTACAAGATAAAAGTTGTAAAATAGAAATTTGGAAATGTGAGAGGTAAGAGGATGTGTACTTTACACCCGTGCGTCCAGCCCTATAGTGCAGGGGTTCTCAACCCGTGGGTCGCGACCCCTCGGGGGGTCGCCAAATTATTTTAGGGGGTCCCCAAATGATTTAAAAAAAAAAAAAAGATTTATTTTTAGATTTTATTTTCACTTTTTTTCAAAGATAGCAGACCTACAAGCTCGTAGCGCGCCACTCGGTGGCGCGCTATGAGCTTGTAGATCTGCTATTTTTCAATAGCTAAATTATAACAATGCTTAAAACACCAAAAGGGGTTCCCGCCCAAAATGGTTTAAGGTTATTGTAGCAGTCAATTTATATTGGGGGTCGGGAGGGGGCGGGGCGGAGGTCCAGAGACATTGCCAAAGCATTTCCGGGGGTCCCCGGCCAAAAACGTTGAGAACCCCTGCTATAGTGTGAGAGGTACTTTAACCCATTTAAGGATCATACATAGTCTGGATTTACGGTGGTTAGGTGACCACCGAACTACAACATGACGTCACAAGCTGCGGTGAAGAGAAAACCACCGCCAACGCTCCAGCCCTTCTCTCTGTTTTTACTCACCACCCCTCAATGTTATTTCAGCTCCGGTGGTCACCTCATCACCGAAAATCCAGACTATGAATAGGCTTTTAGGCCTGACGTAAAAAAAAATGAAAACGTTCGCTCTGAAAGAATATATATACATATTCAAAGATTTGTGCCGCATTTTTACGATTTTTCAAAAATAGCAGACCTACAAGCTCATAGCGCGCCACTCGGTGGCGCGCTATGAGCTTGTAGATCTGCTATTTTTCAATAGCTAAAGTATAACTTGAAACACCAAAAGGGGTTCCTGCCCGAAATGGGTTAAGATAATGTGTACTTTGCACCAGCCCTATAGTGTGAGAGGTAAGAGAAGCTGTTTGCCCACTTGTTCCCCGACCTGTGTGGCCCTGCTGCTGGAGCGGTGCGACGGCCCCATGGCGATGTTGACGCTGGACGAGGACTGTGTGTCGGTGGTGTTGCCCCCCTCGGCGGCCGACAGCCCAGAGATGACCAGGCCACTGGAGAAACTACGCTTCCCAAACAGCAGGCTGAGTGTGGACGACGACGAAGAGACCTGAGAGAGAGAGAGAGAGCCCGCCATGCCATTGACATCAAGAGCATATATTCAAAGATATGCACTACATTTTCACGATTTTTCAAAAATAGCAGATCTACAAGTGGCACTCGTCTGCTGCGCTATATGAGCTTGTAGATCTGCTATTTTTCAACAGCTAAAGAGTCAAATAATGGATAAAATGGTTAAAAGCTCTAAGGTGGCACAGTTGCATCCTCAGGTCTAAATGGGTTAAATTCCCACCGATGTTTAGTTTAGTTTACAATATGTACAGTGGGGGTGCAAGAGTTAATCGAACTAATTAATCGATATAATTGGTACTGGAAAATGTTATAAAATAATCGATTAATACCCGATAGCAATTTTGGGGCGTGTCAATAGGCAACATTTTTCAAAAAGAGTGAAAATAGCCGAACAACTTGTAGATTGCCGACTCTGTTGTGCGGAAGGAAAAAAAAGCGTAACCGAGTCATTGATACAGTATACTGTAAATTATATTTAAAATTGTGTGTTTGACTGTATAAAAGCATGTATTACAGTACATGTACTTTTCTTTTAGCATGACATCCAATTAAATTAAATCAAATCGAGCAGCAAACAGGCAGAGGCCGTGTCACTGGCAAGAGCTGCTGGATGGAGGGATGGAGTATCCTGCTGCAGAGTTCCTCGTCCTCAAGCTGAATTCACAGTCATACACCAGGAGGGGAGTCTTGAAGCTGAATTCACACAGTCATAAACCAGGAGGGGAGTCTTGAAGCTGAATTCACACAGTCATAAACCAGGAGGGGAGTCTTGAAGCTGAATTCACACAGTCGTACACCAGGAGGGGAGTCTTGAAGCTGAATTCACGCAGTCATACACCAGGAGGGGAGTCTTGAAGCTGAATTCACACAGTCATACACCAGGAGGGGAGTCTTGAAGCTGAATTCACACAGTCATAAACCAGGAGGGGAGTCTTGAAGCTGAATTCACACAGTCATAAACCAGGAGGGGAGTCTTGAAGCTGAATTCACACAGTCATAAACCAGGAGGGGAGTCTTGAAGCTGAATTCACACAGTCATAAACCAGGAGGGGAGTCTTGAAGCTGAATTCACACAGTCATACACCAGGAGGGGAGTCTTGAAGCTGAATTCACACAGTCATACACCAGGAGGGGAGTCTTGAAGCTGAATTCACACAGTCATACACCAGGAGGGGAGTCTTGAAGCTGAATTCACACAGTCATAAACCAGGAGGGGAGTCTTGAAGCTGAATTCACAGTCATACACCAGGAGGGGAGTCTTGAAGCTGAATTCACACAGTCGTACACCAGGAGGGGAGTCTTGAAGCTGAATTCACACAGTCGTACACCAGGAGAGGAGTCTTGAAGCTGAATTCACACAGTCGTACACCAGGAGGGGAGTCTTGAAGCTGAATTCACACAGTCGTACACCAGGAGGGAAGTCTTGAAGCTGAATTCACACAGTCATAAACCAGAAGGGGAGTCTTGAAGCTGAATTCACACAGTCGTACACCAGGAGGGGAGTCTTGAAGCTGAATTCACACAGTCATAAACCAGGAGGGGAGTCTTGAAGCTGAATTCACAGTCATAAACCAGGAGGGGAGTCTTGAAGCTGAATTCACACAGTCGTACACCAGGAGGGGAGTCTTGAAGCTGAATTCACACAGTCATGAACCAGGAGGGGAGTCTTGAAGCTGAATTCACACAGTCGTACACCAGGAGGGGAGTCTTGAAGCTGAATTCACACAGTCGTACACCAGGAGGGGAGTCTTGAAGCTGAATTCACACAGTCATACACCAGGAGGGGAGTCTTGAAGCTGAATTCACAGTTATACACCAGGAGGGGAGTCTTGAAGCTGAATTCACACAGTCATAAACCAGGAGGGGAGTCTTGAAGCTGAATTCACAGTTATACACCAGGAGGGGAGTCTTGAAGCTGAATTCACAGTCATAAACCAGGAGGGGAGTCTTGAAGCTGAATTCACACAGTCATGAACCAGGAGGGGAGTCTTGAAGCTGAATTCACAGTCATAAACCAGGAGGGGAGTCTTGAAGCTGAATTCACACAGTCATAAACCAGGAGGGGAGTCTTGAAGCTGAATTCACACAGTCGTACACCAGGAGGGGAGTCTTGAAGCTGAATTCACACAGTCATACACCAGGAGGGGAGTCTTGAAGCTGAATTCACACAGTCATAAACCAGGAGGGGAGTCTTGAAGCTGAATTCACACAGTCATAAACCAGGAGGGGAGTCTTGAAGCTGAATTCACACAGTCATAAACCAGGAGGGGAGTCTTGAAGCTGAATTCACACAGTCATAAACCAGGAGGGGAGTCTTGAAGCTGAATTCACACAGTCGTACACCAGGAGGGGAGTCTTGAAGCTGAATTCACACAGTCATAAACCAGGAGGGGAGTCTTGAAGCTGAATTCACACAGTCGTACACCAGGAGGGGAGTCTTGAAGCTGAATTCACAGTCATAAACCAGGAGGGGAGTCTTGAAGCTGAATTCACACAGTCATAAACCAGGAGGGGAGTCTTGAAGCTGAATTCACAGTCATAAACCAGGAGGGGAGTCTTGAAGCTGAATTCACACAGTCATACACCAGGAGGGGAGTCTTGAAGCTGAATTCACACAGTCATAAACCAGGAGGGGAGTCTTGAAGCTGAATTCACAGTCATAAACCAGGAGGGGAGTCTTGAAGCTGAATTCACACAGTCGTACACCAGGAGGGGAGTCTTGAAGCTGAATTCACACAGTCATACACCAGGAGGGGAGTCTTGAAGCTGAATTCACACAGTCATACACCAGGAGGGGAGTCTTGAAGCTGAATTCACACAGTCATAAACCAGGAGGGGAGTCTTGAAGCTGAATTCACACAGTCGTACACCAGGAGGGGAGTCTTGAAGCTGAATTCACACAGTCATAAACCAGGAGGGGAGTCTTGAAGCTGAATTCACAGTCATAAACCAGGAGGGGAGTCTTGAAGCTGAATTCACACAGTCATAAACCAGGAGGGGAGTCTTGAAGCTGAATTCACACAGTCATAAACCAGGAGGGGAGTCTTGAAGC